>NC_065426.1:3394235-3994235 GCF_024362695.1 Pectinophora gossypiella
AAATTGCTATGGATATGCTGAACACTGTAATTGAGCAGCAGTTGCAGATGAGTGAAGTACAAAAAATTGTGCGTGGGGGACAACATTTCGACTTAGTTTTCGTTGAGTCCGTTGCAAGGCAAGCATTGGCTTTTACACATGTGTACAAAGCTCCTGTTATTTTGATCAGTTCTCTTGGCAATATAGTTAACATACAAAAAGCTCTAGGGATTCCAACACATCCACTGCTTTATCCGTCACCCATAAGTCATAGATTGTACAATTTGACATTCTGGGACAAATTGAGTGAATTATACAACTATTATAGATTTGAGAGATTTATGAATAATAACGTAGAAAAAGAAAATAGGATGCTGAGAAAATATTTTGGAGAAGATCTTCCTTCAATTGCTGATTTGCTAGCTGACGTTGATATGTTATTTTTGAATATACATCCGGTATATGAAGGCAATTTCCCCGTACCACCTGGTGTAGTGTACATATGGGGGATTCATCGGAAAGAACCGAAAGCATTGCCACAGGTTTGTTATTTATAACCAGAATCTGTTTTATGTTGCATCTTAAATAAGGTCATGACATAAAATTGGGCGAAGTTACGCCAAAGTTATATGAATTTGAGACCCTAGCTTTCAGAAAAGAATTGAACGAAAGTTAAATCATTTAAGGAAAAATAAAGCAGTATTATAGTGTTTGTCGAAATAATAGTTTCTTTCGTCTAAAAATAACAACTTATTTCAGGATTTAAAATCTTTACTGGATTCATCTGAGCACGGAGTGATCTACGTCAGTTTTGGCACGAACGTCGACCCAGCACAGCTACCCCCAGAAACGATACAGATGTTCATCAGAGTGCTCTCTAAACTTCCCTACGACGTTCTGTGGAAGTGGAATACGGATGAACTGCCTGGAAGGACTCCTAACATTAGAATTAGCAAATGGTTCCCACAATCTGATTTACTCAGTAAGTTACCTTCGCTTCTTCTACTCTCATCAAACTCTTGATACATGCTCGCTCGTTGATAGTACTCGTGATCTTGCTTGGTTTTGATCGTTATACATTTGACGGCGTCGCTTCGTGTACGCTTAGATTTTAGATTTGCTTTTCTGAATGAACCATTTATATTTAAATAGGTGTTGCTAAATTACTATGGGAAAACACCCGAAATAAAAGATTTTTATTTTTATTTTTTTTATTTTTTTTTTTAAATTATAGTAATTCTTGTTCACGTGCAAAAAAGTTGTGATAAGATAAAAGTAATGAAATTGTGATAACTAAGTCTGTGTGTCTAGAAATGTCGTCGCGTAATCCTGTGACAATAGATTAACGAGTTTTTATCTATTCAGAAGTGTAATATTGATTAGATTCATGAACTGCAAATTTCAAGTAATACACCTTTACGGATTCCATATCTTTCATTCATGGAATTAGGAGGGAGATTAACAAGAACCTTATTGCAATCACTTTTGACATCAAATCCTTAGAAGGATATATCCTGATGTTCATCTCCTTATCAGAAAATCAAATCTTAATTAAAAAAAAATATTTTCAGGACACCCAAAAATCAAACTCTTCATCACACAAGGGGGTCTACAATCAACCGATGAGGCTATAACAGCTGGTGTACCGCTGGTTGGTATACCGATGTTGGGAGATCAGTGGTACAATACTGAGAAGTACGTCCATTTCAATATTGGTGTCCAACTAAATGTTGGAACTGTTACTGAAGATGAGTTCAGGAATGCTATCAACACAGTCATTGAAGATGAAAGGTAAGTTAATTATTTAACATAATATAACCCAAAAGCAATGGTGTATAGTATACACCCACTCTTCGCCAGCTATGTTTAAATCTCATGGCGAGCCTTTAGCCATTTACCGGGCTAAAATCTTGGAAACAACGTCATATCATTTATCTACCTCTATGATCCAAACATGATTTCAAACTCATACAGTTAAATTCAGTGTTTAAGAGCATTTAGAGCGTGAGGCGGAATTAAAATTTAAAGGACTAAAAAAGGATCCTTTACTAATTTCAGCTATAGAAAAAACGTCAAGAAGTTGGATGAGTTGATGTCTGACCAGCCCGATGATCCACTAGAGCGTGCAGTGTGGTGGACAGAGTACGTTCTGCGTCATTCGGGCGCTAAACACCTGCGGGCACCCGCTGCCAACATCTCCTGGGCTGAATATCTTCTATTGGACTTTTTCTTGACTCTCTTCTTAGGCCTTTTTGTTTTAGTGTCTTTAGTTTTTACAGGTTTATATCAATTTTGTAGGAATTCTCATGTCAAGTTAAAAAAGAAATAAACAGCAGATTGTTCTTTTTAAACTAGGACTTACCGTATCCATGACTTAGTCCGCGTGCTATCTCATTAACTATCATACTTCTCTGTTATCAGTGCTGATAAAATTACCCGTTGTGATGACATCAAATTTTGCAAGTGCATAATTCTTAAACTTATCTATCTTATCATGTTACGTTTATGTTTCTGTTAGAGAAGATTCAGATAGGATCACATCACTAATTTAAGAGCTACGCTCTTGTCGGTGTAGCATTCTCAATGCTACTTTTTTTTAAATAAGGCAGTGGTTTCTCTTTTACCTCCCGCCCCGCAGTACTCTGTGACGCGAGTGGGATGGCGCCAAAAGTAGTCTATTACAAATTTGTACTACGATATACAATTTGTTAGTAAACACATCGACACGATATTAATTTTATTTATTTATTTATATCGTGGTGTGACATCGTAACGAAAACCTTGGGATGATTATTTAAACCATGATTTTAAGGTTATATCAAGAAGAATTTTCAGTTCTATACTTTTCCTTTGCAAAAGTATAGAACTGAATATAATTAAAAGAAACTAAAACGTTCATGCATTTTTCGATAGGAAATTTCACTTGCTATCAATTCAAAATCATGGTCTGAATCGGACGATTCAGACCTCAGTATTCGTTACACTAACACCCATAAACACTCGTATGGCTACCCGTACTTACTTGTAGGGAGTGTAAGTAATATCGTAACAAATACTGAAGGGGATGATTCAGCTCATTATTCTGAATTCAATCAAATGAAAAATTTCATCGCAAAAGTATAGAATTGAAAATCTAAATATATAAAAGGAGAAACAGACTGACTGACATATCAACGCACAGCCTTAACGGCTAAACGTAGGCAGTTGAAATTTGTAAGGGACGTAGCTTAGATACCATAGAGGTGCACTAAGAAAGAAATTCCCGAAATTCCCACGGGAACAGGAATTAGCGGGAAAATCCTTTTGTATGAAAAATCTAAACCACAAAAGTTAGACAATTGAAATTTGGCATGCAGGTACCTTAGTAAACTTAAAGCTAAGTTGCAACAGGATATTGCAAAATTCCCACGGGAACGGGAGTTAGCGGGAAAAAACATTTGTATGAAAAAATCTAAACCGCGTAAGATACAAGTAGATGTTTTCAATCTAGCATGCATGCATACCTTAGTAAATATAAAGTTAAGTTATGGCTGTATTTTGAAAAATGGGAGTTAGCGGGAAAAAATGTTGTATGTAAAAAATCTAAACTGCATAAGTCAGATGCTTGAAATTTGACATACACTCTCCCACACACACAAAGATCTCTATTTTATAACCCACCACGCGGCCGAAATCGCGGGAAAAAGCTAGTAATTATATAAACGGAAGAGTAATCATAAATTTTTGCGACGTAAATTTCCACTTGATGTTAACTGAGAATCATAAGCTGAATCATCCTCCTCAGTATTCGTTACGATGTTACTAGCACCCTGTATTTTTAGGATATTCTTTAAATAGATAATTGTAAAAAAAATTATTCAAAGTATTAAACGTGTTTTATTTTGTTATGTCATCAATAAATTTAAACGAGTTTTTTTGTTTATCAATTTGTATTACAAGGTGTATAACCTTTTTACCAGTGTTTAGTAGAATTGAGACGCATTTTAAGACGCGAAGTGTCCATTATAAGTTGTAACTACGCACAATGATTTTATAACATATTTTACGAACCCAATTTGTATCTTGTGTGTAAAATCATTGACATAAATAATTATGCTGTTCGCCTTATTCTGTGGCATAATATAGTCGTCGTTATTATATTGTCTTATCTGTAAAGGTATTTAAAAATAAACAAATATATATAATAGTTAAGATATACGTATATCACTATGATTTGCAAAAAAAATACTGTAGCATGCTGATAACAACAATTATTAAAAATATCGTCGTTATTGTCTAACTCGTATAAATACTAATCACTGTATCTCTGTGTTGGTTATTACTCTGGGAGAAACAACAATAGTGAGAACAATGTTATTTAATTCGCTATTATTGTGTACTGTGATAGTGATAAAATGTGAAGCAGCGAGGATTTTAGCAGTGTTTCCTTGTCCCTCTATAAGTCATCAAGTTGTCTTTCGTCCGTTGACCCAAGAGCTGGCCAAACGTGGACATGAAGTGGTCGTCATAACAACAGACCCAGCATTCCCCAAAGGAGAAACTCCAGCAAACCTTACCGAAATAGATGTTCACGATTTATCTTACAATATATGGGTGAAGAATTTCATTGAATTATCGAAAGGAAAACAGCAAGATGCACATGACCAAATGGAAGTTGCTATGGATACGTTGAACACTATAATTAAGCAGCAGTTGCAGATGAGTGAAGTACAAGAAATCGTGCGTGGGGGACAACATTTCGACTTAATTTTCGTTGAATCCGTTGCAAGGCAAGCATTGGCTTTTACACAAGTGTACAAAGCTCCTGTTATTTTGATCAGTTCTTTTGGTAATGTTTATTTCGTACAAGAAGCTTTAGGAATTCCAACACACCCACTGCTTTATCCGTCAGCAATCAGTCATAGATTGTACAATTTGACATTCTGGGACAAATTCAGTGAATTATACAAATATTATAGATATATGAGATTCGTGAATAATAATGAAGAAAAAGAGAATAGGATGCTGAGAAAATATTTCGGGGAAGATCTTCCTTCAGTAACGGATCTGCTAGCAAACGTTGATATGTTATTTTTGAATATGCATCCGATATTTGAGGGAAATTTTCCTGTACCATCGGGCGTAATATACATTTGGGGGATTCATAAAAAGGAACCAAAGGATTTGCCACAGGTAATTTTTTTTAAATTGTAATAACTTAGCTTATGTCTGCATTGGCTGATGCCAATGGATGAGTACAAAACTCCAATTTGTGAGGAACAGTCTCATTTAAAAAACATATTACTCAATTTGTATTTCAAAAAATTTGCACGTTTTAAATTTATTTGAAATGACGAAACAAAATTTCAGGATTTAAAATCTTTCTTGGATTCCTCTGAACACGGAGTGATATACATTAGTTTTGGCACAAACACCGACCCAGCAAATTTACCTCCAGAAACGATACAGATGTTCATCAGAGTGCTCTCTAAACTTCCCTACGATGTTCTGTGGAAGTGGAATACGGATGAATTGCCTGGAAGGACTCCTAACATTAGAATAAGCAAATGGTTCCCACAATCTGATTTACTTAGTAAGTAATTGCAGTCACACACACACACACACCCACACGGGATCATGTTTTGTATTGAATAATGTTAGGCTTTTCTTTTCTTAGAACATCTCGTACTTACATGCGCTGCAATAATGCTATTGCACAATTGGAAATTAATATACGTAGTATCAAACTTGAGAATTCGGTAAGGAAGTACAAGACAGTACAGTAGATAAGTCATTATTAAAACTACAAGCGTTTTCCATATTGGAAGTGGGAAAATCTACTGAATTCGTAGTCAGTAGTCGTTTGGGGTAGGCAGAGGCACACAAGTAATGAGCGGACAACATGCAACCACTTTTGATACTATGTCCTTAGAAGGATATCACGATGATAAATTGTTGGATTCATGTGATCATCTTCTTGCTCGCCAAATATTTTTTTTTTTTCAGGACACCCAAAAATCAAACTTTTTATCACACAAGGAGGTCTTCAATCGACTGATGAGGCTGTAACAGCAGGTGTACCGCTGGTCGGTATACCCATGCTGGGAGATCAGTGGTTTAATACTGAGAAATACGTCCATCTTAAAATTGGTGTGCAAATAAACGTTGAAACTGTCACTGAAGTTGAGTTCAGAAATGCTATCAATACCGTAATTGAGGATGAAAGGTTTGTTAACGATTTGTATTTTAAAATGTTTACTCCACAGCATGAATTAGTATTTCATATCGTTACTAAACTTAATAATATGATTTTCTTTCATTTCACATAGAACCTATTAAACCACTTGCTGTTATAGTGTCTAATAGGTTTCACAGCTAAACAGAAGTAATATTATAAAGTGGTGACATGGGTTCTAAATTTGATTGCTATGATTAATTAAACTAAGAATATAAATTATTTCGTCTATCTAATAAAGATAAAATATTAACTCATTGTACAAAAACTTATAGTAATCGTGAATGGAAATGCAGTTTGTAAAAATCGAGTAAAGGTGAACGAATCTCTTGTAACATTAATTTTGATTTTAAAGATAATGTTACACGATTTAAAGGCTAACTGATGTACGAAGACTGATTATATTTTGAATTAGTAGAGGTATGATTTAAGCAAAAGGGTGGGACTTGCACTTGAGAGAAGAATTGCCGGAGAGAAATAAGTATGTTTATCCTTGTACAAAAAGCCGTCGTGAGCTGTTTTACCCAGTTGGTAGAACGCTTACCTCTCGCAGGTTTGATTCCAGCACATGCATAAACCAATGACTGTCGAATTTGTATTTGATGTAATGTTTGGAACATAAATGATTATCACGCGCTCAGCGGCGAAGGAAAAACATCGTAAGGAAACCACATTCCCGAGAGATAGATTTTCGGAAGTACCTAAATGACCTAACTGGCGGGTTTCCCTTCACGGGTTGGAAGGTCAGACTGGCAGTCGCTTCTGTAAAAATCCGGAACTGTCATCTCTTCTGGTTAGGTAAGCAGACCCCGTGTAAAACGGGATAATGTAAAAAGTGTTTTGAATTTGAATTTGAATGAGGTTGTTACAAAGTGTATAATTTTATCTCATGTTGTATATAGATTGATAAAATGTATTAAATTAACCTATTTAATTGACAGCTATAGAAGAAACATCAAGAAGTTGTATGAGTTGATGTCTGACCAGCCCGAACAGCCTCTGGAGCGTGCAGTCTGGTGGACAGAGTACGTGTTGCGTCACTCCGGTGCCAGACACCTGCGGGCGCCCGCTGCCAACATCTCCTGGGCTGAATACCTGGAGCTAGAATTTATGTCAAAATTACTCTTGGGTCTTTTTAGCGTCATCGCATTTCTGCTTGTCGCTTTGTACCAGTTGTTTTGCAAGAAATATTTTTTCTATGACAAGTTAAAACGGGAATAAATATTTTTTTTCATTTGGACATTAAATTATGTCGATAGTATGAATTCTTATGTGATCTAGAGTCGGCCGATGGTTATAGAAAAATACCATTAAAGAAGGTCTTTGTTGAAAGTGATCAACTATTTTGTTGTATTTTGTATAATGTAAAAAGATGCCTCGATATTTTTACAATGTTTTTTGCTGTATATCTAATTTGAATAAGGTTTGAAATATAAATAAAAAAAAACATTTCTTTTGCAAAGTTGTTTTATTATAAACAGAACAACAATTTACGTGCAATAATGTACCTTTTTAACAATGCAAAGTTATAAAAACACATGCACTAAAAAGTATACACATTTAGTGTACCTTCAAATTAATAGCGCGACATTCGCATGACAAAATACCATCAAATTCAGTTAAACCTGTAAGATCCGATTTTACAGACCCAATATTAAAAAAAAAAGATTTTTTGATTTTAAAAGAACATTGCACGTCATGACTTAGTCTAACAGTTCACAATATCACAGATACAAGAATAGACCCTAATTATCTTCTTGGCCTTGAATCTTTAATCAACATAAATTTACTTACAAAAAATCACTACTATATCACAATTATAATGATGATCTATTTTTTAATGACACACACACACAAAATCATTAAAATTAGTATTAACCTGTTGGCGTATTAATGGTGACAATAATTTAAATTTAAGATGAATATAACAGTGCTGATTCCAGTACACACCCTCTAAATTTATTTTAAGTTATACCTGTCATTTTCTTATCCGCCGAAAAAGAAAAGGACGGGTAATCGACAGTCATAAAATTTAAGAAACACACGTCAATTTTAAGCAGAAATTTAAAAAACCTTTCCAAAATTGTATCCTGGTCAATAACCCGACAGAATTAAGTTGCCAGCACACGTCAAACGGATGCCTTCTAAGCGAGATGCCTATTTTATTCGCCCGCGACATTCTTTCATTTTAAAATTAACAGTCGTCAATCATGCATTGTTGGCAACACCAACACGCGCGCGCATGCGCGATACAAAGGACCAGAGGACAGGAGCGCCGCGCGCGCGGACCCGCCCACTTCTCGACCGACTCCGCCGCCGCCGCACGCGCGCTTGTTTAATTCGTCATATAATTATTTCGCTGTAATCTAAAGTAATTAAATACATTTTTATACTTGTATTTAGCGTCGTTTAATTTAACTTCAACACACAGTCTACTTAACATTTTGGTCCTTCGAGCTTCGCGTTAAATTCACCCGGCAACGGCGACGACGCCCATCGTAACCGCCATTTTGAAGAGACGCGGGATTACGGCGCTAATCCAGACGAAAATCAAGACGAGACCATCTACACAGCGCAGCGAAGATCAAGCAAGCGGCAGTCGAGAAGTCCACTGGAATTCAGTTTCAACGCCCGCGACATCGCGAAACATCGTGACCAGCAAGCAGCGTTGAAACATCCAGTGCCGTCGTCAAAGTGAAGCATCACCGGCGACATCAGAAGAACAACCAGTCAGATTGTTCTAAGGGTTTGGTGCAGCAGTCGTGAGTCGTTCCAATTAATTACTCCCTGACACAAACTCATTTTCAGAAACTCAGTGTGTGTGTTCTTGTTTAGGTATCTCAATACCTACACAATATTTTTCAGACCTATTCAGACATTTTTCAGACCCATTTCAGATATTTTTCAGACCCATTTCAGACATTTTGCAGACCTTTTTTCAGACTTATTCAGACCTCAGATTGCTAAATAAATTTCATACTTCATACGTATAACCTATGTGCAACCCCATTAACACCTACTCAGCTTGGCTCTAATTTTTATTGAAATTAACCCGCACCCAACATTCCACAGCACTGTGTTCGCTTTTGCTGTGGTGCTACTGCACGGCCCTGCCACGTCACCAGCCTGTCCCGCGCAGACACCCGCGCACCCACGCCACGCGCCCACGCCACGCGCCTGCGCCCCTGCGCCACGCGTCCGCGCCCACGCCGCGCGCCAACACCCCGCCATCTTGTTGCACTGCACTGCATTCGCCGCTCTCACCTTCATTTGCTAATTTAAGTATTGCATTTCTTTTTTTGGTTATTCTGCTCAGAACATTTTGCAACAACATTTTCATGCACAAAACCTTAACCTTTTTTTTAAATTTTATTATAGACAAGTGAGTAATACAGGTATTTTCAATAATTTTACAGTAAAAAAGTCAACATGTCGAAACAAAGTGCTAGTGATTTAATAAGAAAACGTAGTATACTTAAAGGAAAAGTGACCATTTTCAAAAATTATATTGATCTCATTGCCTCCTGTCAGTCATTAACAGATGTACAGCTTTTTGAATTAAAAAATAGACTGTCAGTATTCAAACCAATATACAACACCTTTAACGAAACACAAACTTTAATAGAATCCCTTGTGGATATTTCAGAATGGAACGAAGACCTGCCAGACCCGGAACGTGAGAGGTTCGAGAATGTCTACCACCCTCTGGTAGCCCAAGCGACTGAATTAGTTTCCAGACATGACAAAGCGGTAACCAAATCTATGTCGGACACTGACAAATCAGGTGGGACCAAATCATTTATTAAATTGCCCACAATTGACTTACCACACTTCTCCGGAGACTTTCATGATTGGCTTGAGTATAGGGACACTTTTCAATCTCTTATTAACAAACACAGCACACTAGATAACATTCAGAAATATCATTACCTTCGTGCATCATTATCAGGCAGTGCCTCATTAATCATCAAGTCATTGGAAATGACTGGTGAAAATTTTGAAGTGGCATGGGAACTTTTATGTGAGCGCTATGACAACAAACGTCAGCTTATAGGCAATCACATTCAGGCACTTTTTAGTATAGCTAACATTCGCCAAGAATCAGCAGAATTATTGAGAATGTTATTGGACACTATACAGAAAAACCTCAGAGCTTTAGCCACGCTTGGTGAACATACAGAGCATTGGGATACACTAATCATTTATTTAGCAGCAAGTAAATTAGATTCAACAACACTCAGACACTGGGAGGAACACAAAAATACACTAACAGATATGCCCAAACTTGATTTTTTTTATAAATTCTTAAAAAACCGCGCTGACTTATTGGAAACTTTACGGGACTCCAATATAAATAATAAAAACACTCCTCAATTAAATAAAAATGATACATTTGCCAAGCAGGGTAGTAGTAAAAATACTTACACAGTACAATTACCTACATGCTCCTTATGCAGACAAAAACATTTCTTATTTTCTTGTCAAACATTTAGAGACATGACAATTGAAGGCAGATTAAAAGAAGCAGAAAGGCAGAAAGTTTGTTACAATTGTTTACATCCAGGACATGATAGTAAACATTGCAAAGGAGGAGCATGCAAGTATTGTAATCAGAAACACAACACACTCTTACATTTAGAACGAACAAAAAACACACCAGTCACACTTACAAGCACACAAAACAAATCAGTGTTACTGTCAACTGTACAAATTAATGTCTATGATAGAGATGGTGTGCCTCACCTTGCACGAGCCTTACTGGACACTGGTAGCACCTCTTGCTATATCACAAGACATCTGTGTTCAAAATTAAATTTACCTCTTCATAGCATTGAGACTACAGTGACAGGTATCACTAATCAGAGCATAAACATAAACAAAAGCACCACTATACAAATAAAGTCAGCACACAACTGTTACGAAACAGAAACAACATGTCTAGTAGTCAATCAGATATCAAATTCACTTCCTAGTGCATACATTGATAGGCAGATGATTAACATCCCACAACACATACACTTAGCAGACCCAGACTTCAATATTCCTGCTCCGATTGACATATTACTTGGCTCAGAAATATTCTGGCAAGTAATACGGACAGGAAGGTTGTCATTAGGTAAACACCAACCAGTCTTACAGGAAACAGAACTGGGATGGCTAATCTCAGGCTGTTTACCTATAGATGGTATCAGTCAACCTAACAAAAACAACACATGTTTTTTTGTTAGTCAGATTTCAGATCAGTTAACTCGCTTCTGGGAGTTAGAAAACATCACAGACACTTCAGAAACCTCATCACCAGATATTCAGACATGTGAAGACATATTCTCCACAACCACAACACGGGATGAGACAGGCAGGTTCACAGTGAACATTCCTTTTAAGCAGTCACCAGATTGCCTAGGGAATTCATATTATCAGGCCAAGCAGCGTTTTCTTAACATAGAAAAACGATTCAGCTTAGACCCACTATACAGACAGGAATATGTAGACTTCATGCAGGAGTACATTGATACAGGGCACATGACTAAAAACATACAGACAGACAGACAAAAACCCTCCTATTACTTACCACATCATGGTGTAATACGTGAGGAAAGCACAACTACAAAATTCAGAGTAGTGTTTGATGGTTCCGCAAGAACATCAAACAAAATATCACTTAATGATATTCAAATGATAGGTCCCGTAGTGCAAGATGATCTCACATCAATACTAATCAGGTTTAGACAACATAAATATATAGTATCAGCTGACATCGAAAAAATGTATCGACAGATACAAGTCAGACAGATACAACGGCCTTTACAACAAATTGTTTTTCGTTTTGACCCATCCCATCCACTTGACACGTATACACTAAACACGGTCACTTATGGAACAGCATCAGCACCTTTTCTCGCCACACGTTGCTTGAAACAGGTGGGGCTGGACTGTCAACAGGACAAGGAAATCTCAGAGGTGATAATGCGTGATTTCTACTGTGATGACCTACTCACTGGGTCTGATAATGAGACACGCCTTACACACATAATTCAAGAAGTAAATAATGCATTAAAGTCAGCACAATTTCCTCTTCGAAAATGGCAGTCCAACCACCCTGACATATTACAAAAGGCACAGTTATCATCAGACTCTCCACATCACACAGTCAATTTAGGTAACAAGGAGGCATCTAAAACATTAGGTATTTATTGGAATCTTAAACATGACACTATAACGTACACTACGCAAATAAAAAACACAGACCATGATAAAATCACCAAACGTAAAATTCTCTCCACCATAGGACAGATATTCGACCCATTAGGTCTCATAAGTCCTTCAGTTTTAGAAGCTAAACTATTAATGCAAAATATGTGGTTACAGAATATTCAGTGGGATTCATACATCCCACATGACATTCAGAAACAGTGGAAGGCGTTCGTAGACTCCTTAGCAGCTTTAAAACAGCTTATAATACCCAGATATGTTTTTAGTTCACAGAACAATGCAGAACTACACATATTCTGTGATGCTTCACAGAGCGCTTACGGAGCATGCGTGTATGTGCGCACGCAGGACCCTAACGGCGCTGCGTGTGCACGACTATTCATAGCCAAGTGCAGAGTAGCTCCCTTAAAGAGCTTAACTATCCCACGCCTGGAGCTCTGTGCAGCACTCACAGCTGTTAGATTATACAAGAAGGTCATTGACTCTATTCGTAATCCACAGATTATTTCAAATTGCTATTTTTGGAGTGATTCAATGATCACCCTATCATGGATAAAGTCATCACCTCACAAGTTAAATGCATTTGTAAGTCATAGAGTCAATGAAATTCAAATCACAACAGGCCATCACACATGGCGATATGTACCCACGAAACAGAACCCCGCAGATCTCATATCTCGTGGTCTCACAGCGACTCAACTCATACATTCAGACATGTGGTTTTCAGGTCCCGAGTTTCTTAGGTATGATGAAAACAGCTGGCCCACATCACCCGGGCACCTCAGCGAGTCTGACTTACCAGAAACAAAAAACCACACAAACACAGAACATTGTTGCATGCAAGTAGATAAAAATTCATTTATTTACGACTATTCAGACTTTTCAAAATTAACACGCATTACAGCATACATATTAAGATTCATTAACAATTGTAAACAAAAACTTCACAACAAACGTAACTATACAACATTAACAACATCAGAACTTAATCAAGCAAAATTTCAATTAGTGAAAGTTTCACAATTGCATTCTTTTCCAGATGAATATCAGTCTCTTCTGCATAATAAACTTCCAGTTAAACATAAGTTTCACTCATTGCATCCTTTCATGGATGGTCGCGGTGTCATTCGCGTGGGCGGCAGGCTCGCGAACTCGCGATTTTCATACGACAAAAAGTTTCCAATGTTATTACAATCTAATCATTACATTTGCAAACTAATTTTTAATTCTTATCACAGAGCACTTCTTCATGCAGGCCCTCAGCTTCTACTCGCCACCATACGCGAGACATACTGGCCTCTCGGTGGCCGCAATTTAGCTAGAAAAACAGTACATACATGTGTCACATGTAAAAGATATCAAGCAAAACCAGTTACACCTATCATGGGTAACTTACCAGAACCACGCATGCATTCAGACTTCGCATTCACACACGTCGGGGTAGACTACGCCGGGCCAATCATGATCAGTAACCGTAAGGGTCGCGGTAGTCAATTAATAAAATCATACATATGTGTATTTGTATGTTTTGCAGTGAAAGCCGTACATTTGGAGTTGGTTACCGACTTGACTAAGGAAGCCTATTTAGCTGCATTGAATAGGTTCATTAGTCGTCGTGGCAGGCCTTCTCACATTTATTCAGATAATGGTACCAACTTTGTAGGTGCTTCAAATGTCGTTGCAAAGTTCTTTACAGATAATCAGAATGCAATACACCGCAGTGCAGCAGAGCAAGGCATTACTTTTCATTTCATCCCTCCATACACTCCCCACTTTGGTGGACTGTGGGAGAGTACTGTGAAGTCCACAAAGCATCATTTAAAACGTGTCCTAGGCTTAGCCCATCTTACGTATGAAGAGATGTACACAGTACTAGTTCAGATTGAAGGCATTCTCAACTCTAGGCCCATGACGCCTCTCTCTTCCGATCCGTCAGATCTTACAGCCCTCACACCTTTTCATTTCTTAATTGGACGATCTCTAACTGTGATTCCTCACCCGCAGATCACTGGCTGCAACCCGCTGCGTCTGCCGAGATACCAGCGAGTTGAACAGCTACGTCAACACTTTTGGAACCGCTACTACAAAGAATACATTTCACAGCTCCAAACGCGGTCCAAATGGCAGCAATCTCGTGGACAACTGGAGGAGGGCATGCTGGTCGTCGTCAAGGAGGAGGACGCCCCGCCAGCCCGTTGGACCCTGGGCAGAATAATACACCTTCACCCTGGAGCAGACGACGTCGCGAGAGTTGCAGATATCAAAACCCAAGCAGGCACCATAAGAAGGGCCTTCAATCGAATATGCCCTCTTACATGACCGAGGCTCTCACACTTGGCCCCCGGCACAAATGACCCGGCTCATAACACAGATGACTCGCAGACAACATAATCAGAAAGCAGAGAGCTACTTCAGAATGCAGACAGCTAAATCAGAAAGCAGAGAGCTACTTCAGAATGCAGACAGCTACATCAGAAAGCAGAGAGCTACTTCAGAATACTGATAGCCATTTCAGAATACAGATGGCCTTCACACAATGCACATCACGAGGCCTTCACTCTTGGCCCCGGCAGAATGTTGGCAACACCAACACGCGCGCGCATGCGCGATACAAAGGACCAGAGGACAGGAGCGCCGCGCGCGCGGACCCGCCCACTTCTCGACCGACTCCGCCGCCGCCGCACGCGCGCTTGTTTAATTCGTCATATAATTATTTCGCTGTAATCTAAAGTAATTAAATACATTTTTATACTTGTATTTAGCGTCGTTTAATTTAACTTCAACACACAGTCTACTTAACATGCATCCCTTTCGTCATCAGCGAATAAGAAAATGGCGGTTATAACTTAAAATAAAATAAGGAGGTATCTTCAGAAATCGAGGCCATTATTTCAAATATGACAAATTGTACTAATATGGGCTAGGATATTTATAAAACTAATTATTTTTTAACTTTACATTAACAACTTGGTTTACGTAAAATCTATACAATTTGTACAATACGATACTTGCTAAAGAAGCAATAATAAGGAATCCTATCAAGAGGATGGAGAAGAATTCCAACTGAAAGTATTCAGCTAAAGAAATGTTGGCAGCCGGAGATCGCAGGTGCTTTGCTCCTGAGTGACGCAAAACGTACTCTGTCCACCATACTGCTCGCTCAAGAGGCTGATCTGGTTGATCACTCACTAACTCATTTAGCTTCTTGATATTTTTTCTATAGCTGTAAAATAAAAGATTGTAAATGATATAAATCATTATCCAGGTAGAAAACTTAAGATTCCAAGCGATTCGAATTTTGGATGCAATGTTTTAAAATTTGTAACATTCTTTATGATTTCATGTACATCCTATTACTTGAACATCTTTCGTAATATTGTTTCATCTTTTGTAAAAAACAGTTGGAAAAAATCTAGCTTTCTACAATGTAAGTTACGAGTTACTAACCTTTCATCTTCAATAACATTGTTGATAGCATTCCTGAACTCATCTTCAGTAACAGATTCCGCATTTAACCTGATACCAATTTTTAGATGCACGTACTTCTCAGTATTGTACCACTGATCTCCCAACATGGGTATACCGACCAGAGGTACACCAGCTGTTATAGCCTCATCAGTAGATTGTAGACCTCCTTGCGTAATGAATAATTTGATTTTTGGATGTTCTGAAAAAGTAAAATTACGATATTATTTTACAAAACAAAAACGAACATTGTTATCATGCTTTTTAAGGCTGAGGAAAATATTGTGAAGAAACCTATATGCTTTATAAAATATGAATTTGGTGGAATGTGACAGAGTCTGTTAATAATGTCGTTTTGGAAGGAAACCAGATTTGTCAATATCTTCAGTTTAAGTAAATGAATCCCAGGAAAATAACTCAGTTTTCAGAATAAGACTTGCGCTATAGGTACCGTAGTAACTGATGTAATGTTTTACAGTTTTATCAAGCTCAGACAAAATGGTAGACACAAAGATAACGTTATCTTTACGTTTTAAATACCTATTACAACCGATAAACGTTTAGATAAAGTTGAAGAAACTGATTGCAAAGCGACTTCCAATTTGAATTTTTCTTCGGGGCTCCTTAAACGTTCATTTAAGTATTAAATGTCCTCCTAGATCTTACAATATTCCATTAAAAAAGTAGATTTAATTTGTGGCCTAGTTAAGACTATGATTTGTACATAAAGAACTAGCAATAATGAGTCAATCAGGAAAACATTAATTAGAATACACGTGTAAACTGTAATCTTGAAATGAAAAATGTAAATACTTACTAAGTAGGTCAGATTGTGGGAACCATTTACTTATTCTAATGTTAGGAGTCCTTCCAGGCAGTTCATCCGTGTTCCACTTCCACAGAACGTCGTAGGGAAGTTTAGAGAGCACTCTGATGAACATCTGTATCGTTTCTGGAGGTAGATTTGCTGGGTCGACGTTCGTACCGAAACTGATGTAGATGACTCCGTGCTTAGATGAATCCAAATATGACTTTAGATCCTGAAAATGAAAATAATAATTTAATATAAATATGAAATGAAGCTCTTAAAATTCAGTTTTTTGACGAAAATTCCATTTTCCTTAAGCCATTATCTTTTCTTGACTTTTCTGCAGTACTTTTGTTTCTATTGCAAGTAATAAAGTGTATTGTCCAGAATCTTTCGTTATTTTATTTATAACAAATCATTTCTAATACTATAGGAGATTGAACTTTACAGCAAGAAAAAAAAAGCTGTGTAAACACCCAGATACATTCAAATTTGACATACCTGTGGCAACTCTTTCTGAGCCTTTTGATGAATTCCCCAAACGTGCACGACTCCTGGTGGTACCGGATAATTTCCCTCAAAAATAGGATGAATGTTCAAAAATAACATATCAATATTATTCTGCAATTCAGAAATCGAAGGCAAATCCTCTCCAAAATGTTTCACCAGCATTGCGTGTTCTTTTTCTTGATGATTGTTTATAAAATTTAAAAATTTATAATGCAAGTATAATTCATTGACTTTCTCCCACAACGTTAAATTGTACAGTCTTTGTCGTAAAGACATTGGATACCATATCGGATGTGTCGGGCCGCCAACCGCATTGTATATATTAACCATTGCACCAAATGAACTTATCATAATTACTGGGGCTTTATAAACATGCGAAAATGCTAAAGCTGGTCTTACAATAGCTTCCACAAAAATAAGGTCAAAATGTTGTTTCCCTTGTACAATTTCTTTTACTTCTTTTGTCGATAGTTGGTAATCAATCACATTGTTGATGACGTCGAAACCAGTTTCCATTTGTTCAATTATGTCTGCCTTTTTACCTTTGGACAATTTTAAGAAACTATCCCTCCAAATCTTGTAAGACGTGTCGTGTACATCTATTTCTGTGAGATTAGCTGGAGCTTTTCCTTTGGGGAACACAGGATCTGTTGTGATGACCACCACTTCATGTCCACGTTTGGCCAACTCTTGTGTCAACGAACGGAAGACAACTTGATGACTTATAGACGGAATAGGAAACACTGCTAATATCCTCGCCGTTTCACAGTTCGGCGCCAAGATAGCGCACAACATTATCAAATACACTAACATTTTTGTGAGTTGTTTCTTTGATGGTATTCAATAGGCTAATATTAAGAAATCATAAGAACGCGTCTTTTATACACAACTTGTCACAGTAATTATGATTATCAATTTAAGATTTGACAGTCACGGTTACCACGACAAGGCAAAATAGCGTTCACAATTCTCGTTCGTGATTTCGCGCTACCATTTTCAACCTCTGATAAAAAATTGCGTAATATATTAATCGTAGTTACAAACTGATTCGAATAATTTAACCTTTATTCACTATATCGTGTGGGTCACAAGGTGTAATACCCACCCCATCAACCACCACCTTCTCCTTCATTTAATATGAAGAATATTATTAATACAGTGTTCAGTAATTGATATAAAATTGACACAAATGAATGATTTTGTAAATAATAGTGAAACTGATTTTTGACCATAAAAGCACGTCAGGATTATTCCGAATCGTACGTACAGTCATGAGCAATACCATGTACCCACTTTAAAACCCAGTCACACTGTCATATTTGACATTTAATGAGACTGACTTGTGGGTTGCTTCTTCTTCTGTCGTGTGGGTTATGAGGTAGATTACCAACCCTATATCAACCTTACCACTATATCCCAATTAAACTACCCTAAAAAAAAAACTATCCATAAAAACTATCCACGCGTCACCGAGCTTTTTGTTAGACCAATCTGATAGGTGGTGTTTGTTCTTCTTCTATCGTGTGGGTTGTGTGGTGGATTACCAACCCTATCAACCCTAGTGTCAGGGTTACTATCGAGCCGCCAAAGGCCCCAGACATGGCTCATGTAACGATTACTAACGTACATCAGTAGGTAGTAACCGGGACCATGGCTTAACGTGCCTTCCGAAGCATGGATCATCTTACTTTGGACAATCAGGTGATCAGCCTGTAATGTCCAAACCAAACTAGGGATCACAAAGTGATTTTTGTGATATGTCCCCTCCGGGGTTCGAACCCGGAACCTCCGTATCGTGAGCCCAACGCTCAATCACTGAACATAGAGGCCGTACTGTGTTTGATAAAAAATGCACTTAAAAACGGCGCCTCCTTTTGAAGCCATAGTACCACAGTGACTATTTATGTATGTATTAAATACTGGACACCTTTTGTCGTCATTTATAGTCACCCTACTTAACATATTCTCATCTTATTCGTTTCATGGTCATATTTTCGCTGAATCATCGCGTCCGCAGATCACGGGTGACCTGAATGATTTTGTTTTATGTAACGTAACAAATCATTAAACGCAATGACTCCTTGCTTTTAGATTTGCTAACATAGAACCAATAATTACCTGTCTTTACGGATGTACCAACTTGATTACTGTTGTCGCCGTGTATCATTGTTTTTAAAAAAAACGGAAATCAGTAGTGCCATCTGCCGTAAGTTAAGCTTTGCGGTGCCCTTACAGGGTGTTTCATGTTTGTATATATTTATTTATAAGAAGTGTAATACCATGTGACATGCAAAAAAAAGTAAGTGACCAGTGTTTCGTTTAGGCGCGAATCCAAGTTTTTCCGACTAAAATCTTACTATGTGGCGAATACACGTGGAACATAGTAAGATTAATAGTTTATCGTCATTATTAGGCTAGATACTAGACGCGAAGATAAAAGGGATTTAGATACAATTCATTGATACGTTCTCAACAACAAAGGGATAATAAAAAAAAAATAAAGATTATTCCGTGCTTGGGAGGGCACGTAAAACCCAGTGGGGGCACGTACAACCCTAGCATAGGTGGTGCGAAGCAAGACCTCAAAGGGGCACCCCTCAGCCGCTTAAAAAAAATGTTGTTTAGGGGCACACGTTATGAGCAATCTAACCCGATAAATTTCATTTGCGGGCAGGGTGAACCAGTCTTGGTTAATTTCCCCTCCCCCCAATTCACACCTCGCCCGCTACTGGTTAAGCCAGAGTATTCTACAGTCATGAGCAATATAATGTACCCACTTTAGGACTCTGTCGCACTAAATGACTCTGGCGATTTACAAATTGGGACCCAAGATGTCACTTAGAAATAAATTTAAAGAAATTAATATTTTAACTTTGGCATCACAATATATCTTTGAAAACTAAATATACAGGGTGTTAGTGACATCGTAACGAAAACTTTGAGGGGTGGTTCAGGCCATGATTCTGAGTTGATATCAAGTAGAAATTTCCGTCGCAAAAGTATGGATTGGAAAATAATTAAAAAGAAAAGAAAAATTTTCATGATTTTTTTGACACGAAATTCCACTTGATATCAACTCAGAATCATGGTCTGAACCATCCCCCTCAGTATTCGTTACGGTGTCACTAACACCCATACCTACTTAATGGCTACCGTATGTACTTGTACGGGGTGTAAGTGTCATCGTAACGAAGACTGAGAGGGATGATTCATCTGATTATTCTGAGTTAATATCAAGTGGAATTTTCCATCGCAAAAGTATAGAATTGAAAATAATTTAAAAAAACTAAAAAAAAATCATGAATTTTGCGACGGAAAATTCCACTTGATTTTAACTCAGAATCATGGTCTGAATCAACCCCCTCAGTATTCGTTACGATGTCACTAACACCCAGTATGTAAAAAAACATATAGGATTATTTGCAAAAAATAGCGATCGGCATATTGTTAATACCAGGAATAAAAATAAACTTGCTTTACAAGTCAGTCGATTACATAAGATTACTAAATCTTTTAAGGGGCAATGTATAGTATACGTTTTTACAATAAGATTCCCATTGACATTCAGAATTTGCCTTTCAACTGTTTTAAGACAGTAGTTAAACAAAAACTTTACAAAAAAGGTTATTATAAAGTTAGTGATTATTTAGAAGATATGAATGCATGGGATTAACTGTCTGAGAACTGATATTAGGCAGCTAAATTACTCAATTGTATACCAATATTTTATGTTTATTTTTATTTTTTTAAAGAACGTCTAGGGCCCTGTGCCGAGGTTTTTCTTGCAGCTTCTTTTCCCCGGCTATACAGGTTGTGAGAAGCTGCAGTAGTTTTAGGCGGATAAGACGTTCGTTATGTAAAATTGACGATTCAAAGTGTAACTATGTTACCTACTGAATAAAGATATTTTTGAATTTTGAATTTGAATTTTAACATATTTGAGAGTTAGTGACACTTACAGTTCAATTTGTCAAACAAGTTAATGTGACATGGTATCAAAGTGTATACACATATCAATGCTCGTGACCGTACATACCGCTTCCGGTTGATAGAAGGGTCGCATTTTTTATTTCGCCTTCCTTCCTTACCTTTTCGGTTTAAGTTTAAAATTACGAAACATTTTTAAGTATTTTAAAATAAATAATAGGAAGGTAAATAATTATGTTTTATCGTATCAGATAATTCTATTCACGTGTCGTAATGTAATCGTCATTGAAATCAGATTGATCAGCGATCATCGGAAGTACATATTTTTGACTCAATGTGAAAACTGTTTACAGTTCCTAATATCAAGTTATTTTAGAAACGATCTCCTTGGTCTTAGTGGTTAGAGCGTTAGGTCACGATCTGGAGATCCGAGCTCGATTCCCGATGGGAACATTGTCAAAATCCCTTTTTGAGACTATGCCTTGTTTGTTAAGGACAGTGCAGGGCATGTTCAGCTGCTGCTGGTCTCGGCTCTTAGACGTAAAGACACCTCCACTAACCTGCAGTGGAGCAGCGTTGTTGGGGTAGTAAGAGGTACATCCATTGCAAGTTGAATTAAGTACTCACACCTCACCGAGCTCTCTGTTAGGCCAATACGATAGGTGGTAGGTTAAGGTCACTTAACCTATCTTACTTTTCTACATTACTTGTTGGGTATTTTATTATGTTTCTTTCTCTCTCGTTTCCTCAGTCTGACTATATAATTGTGTTGAAGCAAATTAACCTGTATTAATTAATTTATGGCATTTAATTTTCAACATACAACTGGTGACGAGAATGTGATACGAACCTATATAAGCCATAATCACAACAGCTTAAAAACAAGACTAGAGAAGCCACAGAAGACAAATACTGTACTATTTAATAGTAAGTCCAACAGAAGGTATTAAGTCTAGAATATGTAGAAAACTAACTGTAATTTTAATTAACTCTTTTTCACCTTCGTACTTCTAAAAATAACTCTTAAAACATAGAAAAATATTTTACAAATCACTAGAATTGCCACCAGAAGTACCAGGAGAACAGAAACGAAAAAGTCAATCATAAGGTATTCAGTCCAGGAGATGTTGGCAGCGGGCGCTCGCAGGTGTCTGGCGCCAGAGTGACGTAGCACGTACTCTGTCCACCACACTGCACGCTCTAGCGGCTGTTGTGGTTGGTCAGAAAGAAGAGTCCGAAGATGAAGCACGTTATGTTTGTAACTGGAATTGGAAAAACAAGTAGTAAATTCTCAAGGCCGAAATTTTCAGACAATTAAATAATAAGTTGTGGGTTTTAAAAGGAAAAACCCGGAAAGATAGCGTGATGATCATGACTAGAACTTAAAGCTATATGGAAAGGATTTGCTCAGTGGTGAAGGAAAAACATTGTGAGGAAACCCACTTTCTTCACACTTCACACTTGAGGTATGTGACCTAACCTGTATTGGGCTGGTTTTCAAGGTAAAACTGGACCTGTCAAATCTTCAGAAAAATGGGATAATGCTAGGGAGATGATGATGACAATATAGTGACTAAGATTGAGAAGGGAATGTTAGGTTGGTTTGGACATATAGAGCGGATGAAAGATAATAGAATTGCAAATGCGGTTTATAAAGCGAATGTTGATGGTAGGGCTGGCAGAGGAAGACAGAGAAGGAGTTACATTGACCAAATTGGAGATGTCCTTAGAAAATGTTTAATACGATCTACTCTGAACCGGCGTGCGTGTATGAAGTGATTGATGAATGTGGAGGAAACAAGAGAAGTGTGTCAGGATCGAAGCAAATGGAATTCTAGTTACTGCTTACCCCGGTGGGAAATAGGCGTGAATTTATGTATGTATGTATGATGATGACTCATTGATGCAAGTCAGGTGCCAGGACTCAAATGACATAGCTTTTCGTACTAAGACAATCTTATACGCACCTCTCGTCTCCAATAACAGCGTTCACAGCATTTCTAAACTGGTCTTCAGTGACGGTGTCAAAATCAACTTGGATGCCAATTTTATGGCGAACATACTTCTCAGTATTGTACCATTGGTCGGCAATTATTGGGACTCCGATAAGCGGTACACCGGCGCTTATGGCTTCGTCTGTCGATTGGAGACCTCCTTGCGTGATGAATAATTTTATTTTTGGATTTCCTGCAACAAAATGTTAGTGATTTATTCATATTGTACGCATTATTAGGCTGTTTTTAGGTTGTCGTTGTCACGCGCGTATCATTGATAGGTCACGTCCCTAAACGAGGATTTGGTTGAAAACTTTTAACCTAGAGACAGAAATAGAGTATTTTCTAAGGATACATTTGGAACAACTTTATAACGGCCTATGTGGTCCAGTGGTTGAGCGTTGGGCTCACGATCCGGAGGTGCCGGGTTTGAATCACGGTGGGGACATATCACAAACATCACCTTGTGATCCCTAGTTTGGTTAGGATATTACAGGCTGATCACCTGATTGTCCGAGAGTTACTTACCACTTTGTGTCTCGATAATAACCCTGACACAAGGTTGCTGAGGTTCGTAACCCACCTCTTAACCCATACGATAGAAAAAGATTATACATTAACTCTTTCCCGTAATCCCTACTAATAGGATGGGCAGAGACACCATGTAATCAAAAGATAACTTGCAGTCATTTACGTCTCTCTCTTTATTTAAGAGCTGCGCTCTTGTCGGTGGAGTAATCGCCATTACTCCATAGATAGGGTGTGAGTCACTTACGTATTTTTAACTAAATAATATTTTAAAAAGGATATTATTACACCCCCCCCCCCTACCTCAACCTCCATACCCCATATTAATGTTCACTGTGTAACTAAAAATTAGATATCAGCAGTTTTTTTTCGATAGACACATTTGGATTTAGGTACCTGCGGTACATAGACACACTATGGCAAGAAAAAATGTGCCCCATACATATGTGACATATTATGTCCCAATGTTCACTGTGTAACTGAAAATTAGATATCAGCATTTTTTTTCGATAGACACATTGGGATTTAGGTACCTGTGGTACATAGACACACTATGGGAAGAAAAAATGTGCCCCATACATATGTGACATATTATGTCCCATACGACATACACGTATGAAATTCAAATTGATCGCCTCATAAATGTGGTTCATACAATGAACGTGTTAAAACAAAGGCTGGACTTAGCAAAGAAGGAATGTATGTACAAACGACTTACTCAGCAGATCTGACTGCGGTAACCATTTTTCAATTCTTATATTTGAAGCCAATTCGTCGTCTCTGTCCCACTTCCATAATACGTCATAAGGTAGTTGAGACAACACAGTGATGAATACGTTCATTCTCTTTTGGGGAAGCATTGAAGGGTTTACGTTAGTGCCAAAACTAATGTAAATCACGCCATTTTTTGAAGTATCCAGGTACGATTGCAGATCCTGAAATATGAATAAAAATGTTTGTATTATTTGGTTGTGAGTATTTGAGGATTAACAGCAGGGATTTGAGTGACGTAGGTATTATAAGAGAGTATGCAGCAGGTACATTAGATACACATTTAGCATAATGTCATGGTCAAAAGGATGAACAATGAAACGTTGTTAATTTACGTAAACAAAAGAATCAGTCAGAAATATCCAATATGACTACTTATTAGGAAATATGTTGTTATTGTATTGCTACTTTAATAATCAAATTATTGTTATCTTTCGTCATTTCTCTTCGATTTTTCTTTCTTTAATATGTATTGCTTACAATCATAATCAAAATTAGATCTTCTTATATTTTTTCTATGTATATTTTTCGGATAAATATAATATTCAATAGCGCATATTTTTCTCTATACGAAAAGTGTATTGTAGATTTTTTACCTTTGGCAACTCTTTCTCTGGTTTCTTATGCAATCCCCAAATATATACTACTTTGGGTGGAACCGGACGATTATCTTCCAAAATTGGATGTGTGTTAAGAAACAGCATATCAATGTTATTATTCAATTCATCTATACCAGGTACATCGTGTCCAAAATGACTCTTCAACATTTCATCTATATATTTTTTTATCAAATCGTCTGCTCTACTTAACAAGAAATGTTTGTACAATTCTGTCACTTTCTCCCAAATAGTAAGATTGTAGAGTCGGATGTTAAGAGGTGAAGGATACAGAATAGGATGTGTTGGTGAACCAATAACATTGAACAGTCCAGGGAGAGCACCAATGGAACTTATAAGAATCAGCGGCGCTTTAAAAATGTTCGACAACACAAATGCTGGTCTAGCACAAGCTTCCACAAACACTAAATCAAATGATTCTTCCTTGATAATCCTTTGAAAATCTTTATTCTTCAACTCTTCGAAGAAAACTCTAGCGAACAGATCAGTCGCATGAGTCATATGCAGCACTGGATCATCCTTCCATCCTTTTTTTGACACTTTGAAATTACTACGCCAGAAGTTATAAGCTATATCGTGGATGTCTACTTCAGTAAGATTGGCAGGTGTTTCTCCTTTAGGAAATGCTGGATTTGTTGTTATAACAACCACATCATGTCCACGTTTAGCCAGTTCTTGTGTCAATGGACGGAATACAACTTGGTGACTTATAGATGGCGTTGGGAACACCGCTAATATCCTGGCTGCTTCAATTCTCCCTAAAAAATAGAAAACTAATACTGCTTTCAATAATAACTTCCACATTATTTAAAACTATATTATTTGTTTTAATACTGATCGGACGCAGAAGACGTCTGTTTGATAAATAATGAACTCTGTGACTAGATCGTATAGGAAGTTATATTTAGACTTAACCCACATTACACTTCCTACAAGAGATAACGAAAAAAAAAACTCATTTACAAGTCGCTTAAAGACATATTGACATTTAGATAACTCATCGATAATTTAACGGCCACACTCTTGTCGGTGTGGTTTAGATAACAAAGTAGTTAATAATTATTAGATCTAAATAATGTTATGTACCGTTAATTACGGATACGCATCAAATCCCTTCATACGTAGATAAACATTGTCTCTTTCTTTCTAACCTATAAATTTTTGGCAGTGAGAGTGTGCCACCAAAGGATGTTTTCGGATTACCGAGCAGAGCATAGAATCCCGTTAGCCACAAGTTGGTAGTGTGACTAGGGATCGACGATCCCATTTTGTGTCATTCGCACTTTTGGTGTCCACATTAGGGCGTCCATATCGAAAAACCGGCGCTTTTACCACTAGACCACAGAGGGATTTTGCTATCTAGTGTTGACAAAGGCAAGCACTAAATGTATAAATTACGGTATAATAAATGGCGACAATGCAAATGCAAGAATGCCACACAACGAGCTTAGGTTCAAGATAAACTGTACCATCCTGAATAGGAATCCACACGAATGCTGGCGAGAAGCGAATACCCCTGCCGCCAAAGGCCCCTGACATGACTCATGTAACGACTACTTACTTACATCAGTAAGTAGTAACCGGGACCAACGGCTGAACGTGCCATCCGAAGTACGGATCATCTTACTTTTGGACAATCAGGTGATCAGCTTGTAATGTCCTAAGCGAACTAGAGATCACAAAGTAATTTTTGTGATATTTCCCCACCGGGATTCGAATCCGGGACCATTAATTAATAACTCCAGGGTGGTGAGGATGAGGTTGGTAATCCACC
The DNA here is from genome assembly GCF_024362695.1 of Pectinophora gossypiella. Classification (NCBI taxonomy): domain Eukaryota; kingdom Metazoa; phylum Arthropoda; class Insecta; order Lepidoptera; family Gelechiidae; genus Pectinophora; species Pectinophora gossypiella. Next base: position 3,421,036 of record NC_065426.1, read on the forward strand.
TCACAACCCACACGATAGAAGAAGAATTAATAACTATAATAATCATTCATTTATTTGCAAGAACACAAAGTTACAGATCGTATTTTAAGTTAAACAGAGTTTGTATACAACCTGCAAGCAAGTGTGAAAATATTTATATAATTATTATTAGAGTTATTCCTAAAGTTAAAAAAAATATTTGACACTTTAAAAACACATATCTAATAACCATTTAGTTTCATGCTTAAATTATATCGCTTTAACTCTAGCACTAAGGCAGCTGAATTAAGCATAAGAATACTGTAAACAGCTTAACTATATTATACTGCGTTTCTCCCGCGTGTTTATCATGACAATAGGATGGTAAGAGAGAGATATATCATTGTTGTCACGATGAATTTCCTTTGGTCCGCTTTGTACACTAAGGACCATGTAGGAGGGACGTACAATAAAATGGCTATCGCTAAAAGTATCTGTTTGTGGTTTGATTTTTGTTTGTGTAGTGACTAAATTAACATAACATGGTATCACGCAAGTTTTCCCGAAGGAGGCAGAGGTGTACAATATAATATACACCGACTCCTCGCCAGCTATGTTTAGTTCCTTATAATTAGAGGCGAGTCTATTGTCATTAACCGGGCGTAATTGCTACAAGATATCAATCATCTATAATCTAAAGATGAATTCAAACTCATTTAGTGTTTGCATTTGTCAGGAACGCTAAAAATCAAGCTACAAACGGATGCATTACTTTATCGGCCATACTTTTAACCATAGCCATTTTATTCCTGACACCTTTACGAATCCTAACTCGGGCTCTCAAACACTAAATGAGTTCGAATTCATCTTTGTATCATAGATGATTGATATCCTGTAGTTTCCAGCATTTATGCTCGGTTAAAGGCTATAGGCTCGCCTCCAATTACATGGAACTTAAACATAGGTGGCGAGAAGTGGGTATGTATACTGTACACTTCTGCCTACCACTTCGGAAAAAAGGGTGATACCATGGAAAGAAATGGGGATGAGTCGGAATTACTCGTTACAAATCGACTTTCATTGTTATTCTAGGTTACAGTGGCTGCAAGTTGTCTTTGATTACTTGTGGCTCTGCCCACTCCATTTGGGATTACGGGCGTGAGTTTATGTATGTATGTATGTATGTATGTCTAGGTTACAAAAATATCCTTAGTTTTTTCACCAGTAGTTATAGCGAGCCGCGACAAAATCTACAAGAAGTCGTGCCAAAAGAGAAATTGGTGTATCGTTTTTTTGTTGACCATATCCGGCCGACGTGCAGACTCACAACTGTTCCCTCAGTATTATTTTTATCAGAAAAAGATAGGGATTACCCAATCAGTTTGGGGCAACACTGATCCGACAGTTACCATTACAGTCCGTGGCAACTATCAGATTTTCCTGTTTGTCCTTATGGCTTGTTAAAACAGTCACGTAAGGCTACATCTTGTCGCGTTAAGCGTCCTTGTTGCGTATTATGTAGACGATTCAACTTCCTAGACAGTTTCAAACTGTTCGACAACTTTGGTCTTTAGAGAGGCTGTAGATATTAGTTGTGTACATGGTAAATTATTCAATATGACCCGGAATCTTTAAGGGCGAGATCACACCATGTGTTGGAGCCCCGTTGCGATGTCAAAGCTTCGTCATTTTACACGCTACATGATAAACTGCTAAGGCGTTGGACGCGTTACGATGTCATAGCTTCGTCATTTTACTCGCTATATGATGCCTGATACGGCGTTGAGCATGTTACGATATCATAACTTCGTCATTTTACATGCTACATGATGGAGTACTACGGCTTTGGGCGCGTTACGATGTAATAGCTTCGCCATTTTACATGGCACATGATGAACTGCTACGGCTTTGGGTGCGTTACGATGTAATAGCTTCGCCATTTTACATGGCACATGATGAACTGCTACGGTGTTTGGCGCGTTGCGATATCAAAGCTTCATAATTTTACACGCTACATGATGAATTGCTACAAATCAAATCAAATCAAATCAAATCAAATCAAATCAAATATTCTTTATTGCACAGAACTACATTTAAACAATCAGACATTAACACATGAATACAGTACAATTACGCGATACAGCTACAGTGTACAGCGCGATGTACAGTGTTGGACGCGATGCGATGTCGTCGATGTTGCCTTCCCAAGCATTAATAATTATCATTATTTCAAATAAAATACAATTCTGTGGCGGAATTATACCTTAATAATTGTTTTTTTAGACTTCTCTGAGCCCCATACCACTCGCGTTAGACAAAGTACTGCAGAGCGGAAGGCAAGAGGGATACCACTAGCCTATTTCTTCCTTAAAAAGTAGCATGGAGAATACCACACCGACCAAATCTTATAGTCCACACGGTCTTAAAAAGGCAGCAGAAAGAAAACCCTTGCATCATGTTAAGTACAATGCGGATTAGTGTAAACGTGTGTCAATTGAAAAATGATCACCGAAGTACTTAAATTGGAAGGACAAAGCGACATACGTAGCTGTATTGAAAAATAAATGCTTAAAGTCACCCGCGTAATCCTTAATGAGATGGGTAGAACCAAAAGCAACCAGAAAATTTGGTCATCCACGCGTCCCAAACGATAGATGAATTAATGAAAACAAGTGTTAACATAATTCTGATTTATATAAATAAAAAAAACAACAGCAATACAACCATCAAAACAAAAAGGTACGAATGGCGTACTCGTATTTCTTTTCCAATTGAAATTGCTTTAATGTCAGTTGAGTGATAATTGAATTCTTCTCCACGTACTGGGGACGCTCCGAAAATGCCTCTTTCCAGGGCAATTCAATTGAACGGGCATATTTTACGTCGAACCGTGTTGGTAAAGCGCTCGTTTCGTTTTAAAAAAGGATAAAATTCAATTGGAGTGTTAGCTAATTTTGAAGCGTAATAAATGTGGGCGGGATGCGGTTTTGGGGTTCTGTTATTGCTTCATTATATTTTAACACGATCACTGTGAACTGAAAATTGGATATCAACCCCACACGTGAAATGTTATTATTCGGTAAACACATTGGAATTTTGTACATAGACACACTATAGCAAGAAAAATGCACGTATGAGTTTCAAAATTGACTCATATTATGTGGTAATTATACAGTTTATTTTTCGTCAAAAAAATTATAATAAAAAAACAAAAAAAGGTAAATATACAGAGAACATGTTAAAAATTTACATACTAGCAGCTATTCTTACACTTTGTTGTTGGCTGAAAGATATCTCTTAGAGATAAGTCCACCCTTGTTAACTTCGATTTTATTTTAGTAATGTAAGTAGTTATTAAGTGCAATAAAGGACATTTTTTATACTTCGAAACTCATGTACATAATAAATTATAATATTTAATTATCATACACCGCAACAGTATAAACTTGTCCGTACCTCGGCTAAGGGCGTTGTCTGAGAGGATGATATTTGAAATAATTAATCGTCTCTAGTGGGCCGATAGCGATAAGCACTGAATAAGGGAAATGGACGACCACGGGGTTGGTTTCGGGGTCCTGAAGTGTTTGTCGCGAGCTGATTGGCTAGAGTAGGGTTGTTGTGGGTGGTCTTTGATATTTTAGGTATTTATGAAGTTGTTTTACAGAACACTTTTGAACGTCAGCGTCAGCGCTTAAAAACCAACGATACAAGTCTACCAACTAACCTCATGACAACGTCAGCAAGATAATATCTGGGAATGCTTAATTGTATAACAAAAAACAACAAAAATATTATATTATTTTTTTAACAAAACGGGAGGGGGTTACAATGGCCACATCGACGCAATTTGACATTAAATTTTGCGCATGTAAAAGTAGGTAAGTGCGCAATGCAAACAAATGTCAAAAAGCAATATTGCTTTCTTAGATGAATTGCTTCGATGTGGCCATTTTAACCCCCCTGTTATTTGTATTACATATAATTTACTCTAATTGTATAACAATATTTTATGTTTTTGTTTTATGTAAAAACTTCAAGGACTATGGGCCGAGGTTTTTCTTGCAGCTTCTTTTCCGCGGTTATACAGATCACGAGAAGCCGCAGTAGACGTAGAGTTTAGACGGATGACACATTCGTTATGTAAAAAAATGACGAATAAAAGTGTAAATCTGTTGAAAGACATTCTTGTATTTGGATTAGATCATGTGCAATTGTTATTGTTACTCTTTAGCTACCTGAATTTCTTTAAAAATAATCTCTTTAGAATGACGTTTTAAAATTCAGTACGGAACCTAAAACAGGCCATGCAACGCTCTTGGTCGCTTTTTACTCGTATGTTTATATAAGAATTGAAACATTTACATTTGTTGTTTTCACTTTATGCGAGTTATTTTAATATAAATTGTTATATTATGGCCTCAGTGTTCCAGTGGTTAGTAAGTAGTCATTAGGTTGATGAGGTTGGTTGTCCACCTCACAACCCACAGGATGGGAGACAAAAATATATGTTTTTATTTGTTCGATAAGACCATGATACAATAAACTAAACAAATATTCTAATTTAATTACAAATGATTGATCTCTCCGACCGATTTCGGCCATGTTGACCCTAGTCGACTCCTAGTCGGCACGACGCTGATGCGCCCGAAGATGGCTTGTAGCCTATCTTTACAGTGAACTCCCGCGCACAGTGAGGGCACGTGAGCACACCGTTTTGGTAATTATATTGAATAGCGGCAGGGGGACGGGCCTTCATCTCATCACGTTTAGCGTCGAGGTCTGCCGTGCGCTGTTGCTCGAACTCGTGTACTCGCCTCATCACCAGCCTGCGCCATTCTGGGCGCTGTGCTGCCAAACCCTCCCATTGAGAAGGCTCAACACAAATAAGTATGCTAAGTAATGAAAATAGGTACTTTAGTACTTTAGCAATGTATTTGGTCTTATATGAGTAAAGCAATAAATAACCAACACACATGTTTATCATATTGCACATCGCACTAATGGCAATGACTAAAAGCCATCAATAAAATTACCCGGAATGTTCAGTCGCTTTTGCTATTTCCAAGGAGTCAGCAAAATATTTAAACATGAGACTTATTTCTCAAGCTTCAATATTAGTCAGAACTGGAAAATCGAAAATTCCACCTTTCGTTACTTATTTCTTCATAATATCTCAACTATGTTTCGGTATTGATTTCGGTTTCACAATGGTTTTTAAAAGAAAATATCGTCTTTTAGTAAAATACTTCACTATATCGCTCTCCCTTTTATATATAATTCTTATCTTATTCCCGTTACTGTACAACGATTTCTGGTTTTGGATGAACATTATCGAATACACATCTTACTTTACAATTTTGCTACGAACAAAATATACTTTATACAACTTAGTTTTTGATGCGACTGCAATGGTGGAAATTAATATCAGTGAGAAAATTCTTTACAATGCAGTGTCCAATATACAATTTATACTGATGTTCATATTGAAAGCGACTTTTATGATTCTGGGTTGTACATTTGGTGACAACCAATATTGTGTGACATATATATCGCCAGTTTTTTATGCATTTTACTGCATCCCAATGTTGGGAGTAGATGTGATCACCGTTGGGCAAGCTACAATATTATACTATATCTCATGCAGTGTTAAAAGTCTGAAGAATTCGTTGAAAGCTGGCTTGAGTTTGGAATTGTTGACAAAGCGGTATATGGCAATAGCTGAATTGTATGATAAAATTCGACCTTTGGCCGATAACTTGGTAAGTTGAACAATAGTTTGTAAGTTTGAAGCTGTAGTGAGAGGGTTTATTCTTCATAAAATTAATGTGCCATAATCACAATACGACTACTACGAGTACTGCGGGGCGGAAGGCAAGAGGCCCTATTTTTTCCTAAAGAAGTAGTATGAAGAATGCTACACCGATAAGAGCGAGGCTCTTAAATTAGTGATGTGATGAATCACAAGACATATTACACCCTCCATTCATATGTAGTGAAATAATTATATCCCGTCTAGTGAGTGTGCCCTGACACCAAGGTTGCTGAGATTGATCAAAGCCATACAAAGCACGCGATTGAAGAAGTCAATGCATCTGTTTTTGGTACTCAGTAATCCATAGAACAGAGTTCGATTTTTCTTTGAATTCCTGGTCTATTAAAAAAAAAATGGTAATTATTGCCAATAACCAAATACTCAACATCCCTTTGAAGTATTAATATTTTCGTTTGTTCAAGGTACTTTTGGAGCTATGCTTCGGAATTCCAAAGATAATGGAAACTTTATGGCAAATGCTGCTTTACATCAAGAGCAACGTAAGTATTTATGAAGGGATTGCATTTTTTAACTCTTTATCGTAAGCGACCTTTCTTTCTTATGTGTAGAACGGCAACTCCCCCCACCAGCGGTGACTGAGCTAGGTTTACCTCACTCCCCTCGGTCTTAGTTTAGTCTTCAATCGTATGGCGTCAGACGTCACACACAGATGCGCGTGTATGATAACGTCAATGTGTAGTGTCTGCATAAAGTATCCAGGGTATAGAGTAACACAACGCGACTCATACATACATACATACATACATAAACTCACGCCCGTAATCCCTAATGGGGTGGGCAGAGCCACAAGTAATCAAAGACAACTTGCAGCCACTGTTGATACGATGTCAATCAATCAATCAATCAATCAATCAATCATTTATTTGCCAGAATACAATTTACAAAAGATGGTAAGTATAGTATTACAGTAGGTCATAGTATTCAACCTTAACTAGGCATGCAAATATTTTAACAATTTGAAAACAAAACTTCCAATCATAATAAATTTAAAATTTTACGTTTTAAAAGACAAATAATCGTTTAAATTATAAAAACAATTCTCCAACAACCAATTTGTCAATGTTTTCTTAAAACAGCTTCCTTCCAATGACTTCAGACAATCCGGTAGTTTATTATATATTAAAATACATAAGTTAAAAACATTTTTTTCATAAATAAAACACCTGGAAGGGGGCTGATATAGCATGTCTTTATACTGTGCTCTAACATGTCTGTTTGAACGTTCTCTACGGAGTTGGAATATATGTTGATTACATTTAACAAATAAGCATATATCCTTAATGTACATGCATGGCAAGGGCAAGATCCTAAACTTTTTGAAAAGAGGCCTGCAACTGTCCATAAATCGAGCATTTGCCAAAGCACGCACACATTTTTTCTGTAGCAAGAACACTCTATTAACCTCTACAGAATTGCCCCAAAGAATTAACCCATAACTTAGTATGGACGAAACATAGCCATAGTAGGCAGTTAGTGCCGCCTCGCATGACACTGTCTGTTTCAATTTGCGCAGAGCAAAAACGAAACGGTTCAACCTTTTGCAAACAGAATCAACATGGGTTTTCCAATTAAGATGCTTATCCAAATTTAATCCCAAAAATTTAATATTGTTAACTTCACTTAAGCGGTTATTATTGTAACTTATATGTAAAGAGAGAGGTGATGTTCTGTAGGATAAAAATTGCATTATATTAGTCTTATCAATATTAACTTTAAGATTATTTAACTTGAGCCAATTAATTACATTTTCTATTGCAATGTTAATATCATCCTGAAATAAGTCCTTACTATGCGATTTTACAAGTAGAGTTGTGTCGTCAGCAAAAAGAAAGCATTTATGTGTCGTCTCATCTGGCAAGTCATTGATATATATTAAAAACAACAATGGGCCAAGAACACTACCCTGAGGAACTCCAGATCCATTGTGAAGTAACTGTGACCTATAACACATTTTAGTAAATGGTGCTCGCGATCCAGGCTTCGATTGATTCGTTAATCTTGATATTTCTACACATTGACTTCTATTTTTGAGATAACTCTGAATCCATAAAAATGCCTGACCTCTAATACCATATCTTTCCAATTTAGCCAACAATCGATCATGGTTAACAAAATCAAATGCTTTGCTCATGTCTAAAAATATAGAGACGATAGGAGTCTTTTCATTAAGACTTTCAGTTATATATTTGATAAGATTAAAGCAAGCAAGAGTGGTCGAGGATTTTTTGCGAAAACCAAATTGATTTGAATGTAAAATATTGTGTTTAACTAAGAAACTATTTAGTCTGGACAACATTGCTTTTTCAAATATTTTAGAAAATACTGATAGTATCGACACTGGCCTGTAATTGTTTGGATCTGTCCTATCCCCTTTTTTGTACAATGGCTTAACTACCGCTATTTTTAGCCTATCAGGAAATGAACCTTGAATAAAAGACAGGTTAATAATGTATGACAATGGTCGACATATACAATCAGCACACGATTTTATTATTTTGGTAATTATCCCATCATAACCGCTAACTTTGCTATTTCTTAAACTCATTATTATATTAAAAGTCTCTTTCTCATCAGCAGGTATTAGATATATCGTATGGGGATTTATGGATGTAGCTATAGAACTTTGAGCATTATACGTTTTATTAGTGCATGTTAAATTAATAAAATAGGAATTCAGAGAATTGCAAATGTCAAGTGAATTAGTAAATGTCAAATTATTAAAATTTAATTTACTAATCCCATTATTCATATTTGGATTAGATAAAGTCGATGATATTGTTCTCCAGGTCGCTATACATTTATTTTTACTATTTTTAATGAACTTTACATTATCATTTCTTTGGGCTGTCCGTATACATTTTTTTAAGATAATTTTATAGTTATTAAATTGAGTTTTATTTAATATTTTATTTTTTGAATGTTGTTTATAGTTAATGAAAAGTTTTCTTTTTGTTTTTATAGATTTACGCAAGCCTTTAGTTATCCATTTCAGTTTTGTAGGGCTATTGTTTATTTTAATTTTTATTATTGGAAAACATAAATCGTAAAACAATGATACAGTATCACTAAATTCATCAAAAGCTTCATTTAATGTCTTGCTGTTAAAAACATTTGAAAATGATAAGGATGCTAAACTTTCATAAAATTTTCTAATATTGTCTAGTTTATAATCCCTTCTATATTCAAACCATGATGTTTGTTTTGTTTTTTGTTTAGGTAGTTGAAAACTAATACTTTGAGCGGTTTCATGATCTGAAAGGTTTAAATAATGGATCTGTGATTTAACTGATTTGATATTACTTGCAATTTGATCTATAGAAGACTTTTCTCTGGTTGGTACAAGTATATGCGGATCTAGGTTGTAATTTTGTAATGTAGCAACTAAATCTCTCTTATGTGAACTGTCTTTTATCATGTCAATGTTCCAGTCTCCGCAAATAATAATTTGTTTCTTTTTAAATTTATCACATAAATAAAATAAGAGTTTGTCAAGTTGATGTAGAAAAATATTAATGTGTGATTTAGTCTCAACGGGTATTCTGTAAACAGCTACTACTATTACATTTAACTCTACCAAAATAGCTCCACAGCATTCAAAATAATTAACGATCGACAATTCTCTACAATATTCTAAACACCGTGCATCATATTCTTTCTTGACTAATATGCAAGTGCCGCCTCTGGCTCTATTCGATCGACAATATGATGCGACTAGTTTGTAGTTATTTATTTTAATATTATTTTGTGATCCATCCTTTACAAATGATTCACTGAAACATAGTACATCAAATGCCTCCTTATTATGAATAAACATATCCAAAGATAATTCAATCAAGTCTTGTTTATTACAAAGGCCTGCTATATTTTGATGGAACAGTCTGAAGTCATCTGAAGTTGAAACACATTTCTCCTTATTTACGAAAAAACTCTGGGTTAGTTTGAGTACATTGGTCATTGAGAATCTTAGTTTTAGAATTTACTAATGCTATATTTTTACAATTTATCATTATCATATCCATTATCAAAGCTCTACATGTATTTTCTTTATGTAAACCAATATAGCCCGAATAAAAAGTTTGTGAAAAATTAATGTGGTCGAAGTTATTACAAATTATGCGTAGCATTTGATTGAATTTATAAGTATTAAGATGCTTACAATGCTGAATCTTACCAAATATTACATTAGTATTAGTAACTAGATTTTGAAAGTAATATAACTCAGATTGGAATTTAATTAAATTAGAGTCATGAGAGCCAGCCAAAATAATTATATAATCATTTTTTGTCATTTTCTTGCATTCTGAGATATAACCAGACAGTACATTCTTAAATGAAGCCATCGGTTTTATAACTGCTGTAACTGTATATTCTTCTCCCAATTTCTTCTCCAAAGTGTTACGTATATCACGACCTGTTTCATCCGCAAGAATAAGAACTCTATTTTTAGTTGATCGTCTGTCATATAACTGTCTCACTGAAGAAGACGGTGTAAATTCCTTTTCTATTTCCTTATGTCTTTCATCTTCTGTATTAAGTTTAACTTCTTCATTATTTATTACTTCCTTATCTATTTCCTGATATATTTCATCTTCTGTATTAGGTATATCTTCAATTTGCTGTATGTCCTGTTTATTTAAAAACTTCTTGTGTCTATTCGTCACATTCATACTAAGTTCTCTACCCTTTATGTTGTCTTTCTTTTTCTTTTCTGAAAGTTTCGGAATTTGTTTTAAGTCTTCAATCTCTTTATTTTTTTTATTTATTTCCTTCTTTAGTAACTCATTTTCTCTTAGGCACTTTTCCAAAACTTCATTTGTAATATTTAGTTTCTGTTTCAGCTCCTTTAATGTATCAATTGATTCTACTGTTAAATCATTGCTATCTTTCTCACAAACTTCTTTTGAACATCTTCGATCTTGAATATCTAAAGAGCAATCAGTATGAAGATACTCGGAGTCGGAGTCTAACGAATCGAAAGAATTTTGTGTGGAGACGTTAATAGTGTAGTTATTTGTTTCCCTTTCTTTTTCAGTCGAAGTATAGTTAGGTTCCATAGGAATTTCACTCGTTGTTTTTACTGATGGAGCTGAGATCTTTTTCTTGTTTCGGAGCGTCACATTCTTAGAGCTGTCCGTGTCACTTAGGTAGATTTGACTCTCTGAAACAGGTATCTCATTCTCTATAAATGACTCCGAATGTTGTTGGCGAACTGGAGTATCATCTTTGCGTATCTTTCTCACAGTAACAATACATTCCGGACATTTCCACACTCGCTCTAAGTTATGTCTCTCACTGTTAAAGTATTCTTTGGTCATGCTGATACAAGAATAATGGTACCATTTTTTACATTTAATACATTGTATTCTTTGCATTACTGATGTGTATTCACCACAAGCCCAACAGTTTAACTTTGACATTATGAAGTAGATGAAATTCCAGCGCAAATAAAGTACCTATTTCACTTATGAATTAATAATAACCACTTTATAAAACACTAATGATAGTATATCAGTATATTTAAAGAATACATAGTTCATAAGTTAAAAACAGTTTTCAAATTTGTAATAATTAAAAACAGCGACATCTTCCGAGGAATAGTATAGTGGTATCAATGTATTTCACATTCAGTTATTTTATTTTATTTTTGTCGTAAGCTGGATATAATAAACCTTATGGTGATAAGGGATCAGCCTATCGCCAATAACATTAGTCCATCAACACACACAAACACAAATTATTTTTAATAACAATAAGAAAAAACGGAATGATTTCATTCCCATTGTGGAATTGCAATAAAGTTATTGATGATTGGTGAGAATGATGATGGATAACTGTATTGTCACTTAAAAGGATTTTGTTGTTCTATCAATCAATAACAATTCTTTACTATACCTTACAGTCACACTGGTTAACTTACATAACTCAGGTGATATTTGGATCACATAACGCAGTACAGATGCTAATTCCTGCTATTTTTGCCGAAATGGTCCAAGCGCAGGTTGATGACGTCAAATTTTTGTTGCACGAGCGACTTATGACTAATTTGGGTATGTACCTTCTAAAGCTAAAGGTATTCCTTGTTTCGTCAGGCACGTTAAGCCGTTGGTTCCCAGTTATCTTTATCTTTACTACTCACTGATACAAGTACTTAGTCGTTATATGAACAATGTCAGGGCTTATGGCTGCTCAATAATAATTCGTTAAGAAGAGCTTATATGGAACAGATTAAAGATAAGGTGAACGTCGTGTCTTATACGGAAGTGAAAGAATTGGCCTTTATTAGACAAGGATGGAGAGATGGAGAGAGGTGTACCTCTCCATTAGTTATGTCTCCATTACTTAGCAATAAGGCCGCCTATTGTACTAATTCTATTTCTCTTTTGTTTTGTATTTTGTTTTTTCCTGTTTGTGCAATAAAGTATTTGTTATGTTATGTTATGTTATGTTATGTCATGAATAGAAGTAGATGAAGATGCAGCTATAATAACCCATAAAATGACTAACTTCTTCTTCTTCTATCGTGTGGGTTGTGAGGTGAATTACCAACCCCATCAACCCTGGTGTCAGGGTTATTATTGAGCCGCCATAGGCCCCTGACATGACTCATGTAACGACTACGTACTTAACGTGCCTTCCGAAGCACGGATCTTTTTGCTATTAGATTATAAGATTATAAGCAGTAGCTATTATTATATTTCAGATGGAAGGCAATCGTCAGAAGTCGTAAAAATACTTCGTTATTTAGAAGCGAGGAAGCTACAGCACCGAATATGGCGGTTTATTCCAACCGACGTTCGGCTTGTTCTGACGCTATTTAACTTATGTATTAGTTATTTTATCGTTATTATACAGTTTACGCATCTTTATAATTAACACGTTCACTGTGTAACTGAAAATTTATCAACCCCTCACGTGTAAAGTTATTTTTAGATGGGTCGTTCTTCTTTTTTATCGACAATAAAAAGACACTTTCTCGATTTATCGGATTTAACATCTTTAAAATTATAACGGCAATAAATATTTTAAAACATCATATATTATAAAGATGTGTCTGTAGAGGACTATTTAGTGGTTCTCTTTATCTTGGTAACATACTTTTCTTTGCAGGCGCATTCCAAAAAATATTGTGACAGAGTGGCCCTTTTCACCGGAGACAGCATTTCAATTTACCACTCTGTCACATAATTTTGTGAAAAACGATCAAGCTACGTTAATAACTAATTGAGGAACCGATTAGTATTTTGCTTGTATTTTGAGTATAATAAGATAACTATATTTTTGGACAATCAAAACATGAAATAAAATTCTAAAACATAACTTATCAGAAGCAGAACGAAGGACAGATCATTGTCGATAAAAAAGAAGAACAACCCAGATAAACACATTGGTTTATGTTTATAGACACACTATGGCAAGAAAAAATTTACCGCACATATGGGACATGCACATAATATGACTTTCAAATTTCTTGCCTCATATATGGTTCATACACGGTAAACATATAAAAAAATATAAGTATAAAAACTCTAATAAGTAATATTTCAGGATATTGTCTAATTCTTCCAAATAATAACGTTGTGGCCGAATAAAGGAAAACCCGCAAGTAAAAGCTAATAATATGCACATATTTGAAATGTGCAAATTAAGCCCTTTCATTTGATAACCAACACGCTACCATTAAAAAAATTGTACTCTCTTTATGTCCTCTAGAAGGCGCCACTTTAAATTTAGTGTAACGTTACATAGCTTATAACCACCTGACTTACAAAACGCTTCTAGTGACACCTCATTTGTTAAATTCCGTCAGGTGGTTTAGAAGTTAGGTTCAAACAGACGTCCATACACACGATACATGTACATAGTGGTCAAACACATAACCCTCCTTTTTGCTTCACCGCAGTGGGGTAAAAATGTTATGTAATTTACAAATAGTAAAAAGTCACTCGTAAAAACACATACTTACCTTAGTACTTTAAAATGCTAAATGTAAACATAAGGCTTAATTTCATTATGAACTTGATAAAATAAAGTAATGAAAGAAATTCCGTTTCACGTAACTTTACTGACAACTTTATGAAATTTCATTCACTATCTATGTGTTTATGTTTCAAGTCGCACTATAAGTAATACTATAAGTAATACCATTAACTAAATGAACAATCAAATTACAACAAAATGTTCAGTCGCTTTTACTCTCTCAAATAAGTCGGTAAAAATATCTAAATATGAGGTTAACACGAGTGTCGGGCGTATCTTGCGAAAATAAAAAGAGAAAAATTCCACTTTTCATTTCTTATTTCTTCATAATGTCACAGTTGTCATTCGGCATGGACTTTGGTTTCACAATGGCGTTTAAAAGAAAATACCGTGTTTTAGTAAAATACTCCACTTTGACGCTTTCTTTTGTGTACATAGTACTTCTAAACATACCATACGTATATAAAGATTTCTGGTATTGGATGAATATTATTGAATACGCATCATATTTTATAATTTTGAATAAAACTAAATATAACTTATACAACTTAATTTACGATGCTCTACCGATAATAGATGTCAATTCGCGACATAAGATTTGTACTGCAGTTTCGAACGTGCAATTTATAATAGTACTGACAGTGAAAATAACTTTATTGACAATGAACTGTTTATTCGAAAAGAGACTTTGCGAAAGGTACATTGGTCCACTGTTTTATGTATTTTATTGTATACCAGTTTTGGGAGTAGATGTTATCACAGTTGGGCAGGCTACTATATTGTACTATATATCGTGTAGTGTCAGGAAATTGAAGAAATCTATAAAAGCTGATATGAGTATAGATTTGGTTACTAAGAGATATATGAGGATAGCTGACTTGTATGAGAAGGTGCGGCCTCTATCGGACAATTTGGTAAGTTTAATTCCTTAGTTCTTTCACTTTTATATAAAAAAAAAACGCGCGTGATAATGGTTCCGCGTGAACGCTCCTATACATTGCCATATGTTTGAAATAATCGCGCGCCGCTCAACGCCTCGCGCAATACGCCGTGTTTCTAAAACAAGCCTTAAAAATAGATATAATGAATATAAAGTGATTTTTTCCTGTTAAAGGTGCTTGTAGAACTCACTGTTGGGATACCAAAGATGATGGCAACAATATGGCAATTGCTGAATTACATCAAAGTCAGTGTAAGTAGGTGTTTGTACGTTGGAAATTATTTCACATCTTTTGTTTTTCTTTTACTGCTTTTCACATTTGAATAAAGAAAAAGTCATCATCAGCCTAGCATTATCCCGTTTTTCACATTGTCCGCTTACCTGACCTGAAGATTTGTCAGGTCCGGTTTTTTACAATACAGGTGAGGCTACTCTAAAAATGCATTTCTTGGGAATGTGGGTTTCCTCACGATGTTTTCCTTCACCGCTAAGGTCACATACATCCGAAAATGCATTTCTTGGGAATGTGGGTTTCTTCACGACGTTTTCTTTCACCGCTGAGCACGTGATAATCGAACTACCGGACTTGCATCAATATTAATAAAAACATCTGACTACCCTAGCCGTGAGCTTGTATTATGTGATTCATTCCAGTCACCCTGGTTCTTCTACATAGCTGAAGTGCTGTTCAGCTCCCATAGCGCTGTACAGATGCTGATTCCTGCTATTTTCGCCGAAATGGTTCAAGCGCAAGTGGATGACGTCAAACTGCTGTTGCACGAACGACTTATGACTGACTTAGGCAAGTATTATGGCTATTAGCAAATTAAGCCATTATGTTATGGCTTACGGCTTAAACCCCTCTGGCTTATATCGGGCTCGGAATGGCCCTTTATTTCTATTATAGGGTTGTTTCGCAGCTGATGCTCTGAATTTACATGTGCATGCATTTTTTGTTGCTTCCGTGTAGAATTTAAGTGTAAAATCGTGAGGGAGGTTCTTTAACGTGACTTTTTTGATTTTCGTTTTTGTAGCGATTACAAGTGCTTAGGGAAACTCACAAAGAGAGAATTTAAATCGAAATAATTTCTGACTCGGACGGGATTTGAACCGCAGCTTTTGTTAAGCCGGGGCAAGCTTGACGAAACATAGATCATAGATAGATTGCTGTTTAGCAATAACGCCTATTGTGCTTATTTTTATTCATCTGTACATGTCCTGTGTTTATGTTTTTGTGCAATAAAGAATTATTGATTGTTAGATCGCAAGAATTTGCATGGACAGGAGGAGGACCCGGTGGTGTAATACAGGGCCCCGATACCGACCCCGCCGGCGTGGTCGACGATTTCCCTCATTCAGCGCTTATCGCTATCGACCCACTAGAGTCGATTAATTCTTTCAAATATTTTTCCTCTCAGACGATGCCCTGAGCCGAGGTTCGCGCCCAACTGGGCACCCTCAGGGTATTTTTTTTTTTGGTGGGTAATATTTATTCGTAGCCCTCTGGCCTGTTGTCTTAAACGTTGTACCGAGTGAAAGCCTTCAGCGCTCCCCATATATTGTCCGGCCAAGTAGTTAATGCCATCTGCGACAAGTCACGTCAACAAAAATACTTAAACATGTACACATTACAGGCGGACCCCGCACTAGGGAAACCCTGTATCGCGGAGGTCCTGAATATTTGTTATTAGCAAATACTTTTAAATACATCAGCAAGCTACCCTTTCATAGAAGTAGAATTATATCATATTATCGTACAATTTAGAATAACAAAAGTAATGGAAAACAATAAAACATTTTATTATGACACAATTGGCGAAAAAAAGAATATAAATTATGTAATAAATAAAGAACTGAAAATTTAAAAAGTTGATTAATAGAACATAATAGAAAATGAAAGAATGTCTTGTGAGGGGTCAGTGTGTATGTGTGTGTGAGTTAGTGTAGGTTTAAGTGTTACGATAGAGACTAAATTTTATTTAAGAATAAGAATAAAATAAATTTATTGCCAGTAACTTAAAACTTTATAACTAATTATAACTTTTTTAAATTTCAGATGAAAGACAATCAGCGGATGTATTAAGATTGCTTCGTTATTTAAAAGTGAGGAAGCTACAGAATCCAATATGGCGGTTTATTCCAACAGACGTGCGGTTAGTGTTGTCGCTAATAAACTTATGTATCAGCTACTTCGTTGTCATTATACAGTTTACACATCTTTATAATTAGGATAATTATACTTCTATCTAGATGTTTATACATATTATAAATAATTAAAAAACAAAAGCTACAATTTATTTGTTTTCACTCAATGCATATCTGAATCATCGTGTTATGTAAATAATGTTACATTACATCTGTTAAAATTATTAACTTTTATTTTCCGAAGACAGCATTATTATCATCAATAGAAAAGCAAAATGACGCGCCAAAAAGCTTTTTATATTTTAATAAATATTTACATTACCTAATTATTTTCATTATATGATTATTATGTTTATTTTATATTTCGTCCTTTTTTGGCATCACTTTTTACCCATTCATCTAATGAAACGTCAACTTAAGATTACAGTTTTGTTAGATTTCTGTGTCTAGCAATATGTTATAACATGCACTGCTATTTTAGGATATTAAGACACTTAAATACGTAATTTTGCCTTTCCAGTGGCGATATACTTTTTCAGCTTACGACATAATTCGTGTTCATCGCAGCTTTAAGGCTTTGAAGAAATTAATCTCTCCTGACGGGACGTCCCAGTTTTATCTTGCCTCATAAATTTTTGTCCGTTAACAGTAGTCGTTTGGAAGATTATACAACTAATTATAGAATGATGTATTATTCCGCTATTACAACAACATATCCATCTTCTCGTCTTATCGTGTGGGTTGTGTGGTGGAAAACCAACCCCTGGTGTCAAGGTTACTATTGAGCCGCCAAAGGCCCCTGACATGGCTACTTAGTTACATCAGTAAGTAGTAACCGGGACCAACGGCTTAACGTGCCTTCCGAAGCACAAATCATCTTTCTTTCGGACAATCAGGTGATCAGCCTGTAATGTCCTAACCAAACTAGTGTTCGCAAAGTGATTTTTGTGATATGTCCCCACCGGGATTCGAACCCGGGGCCTCCGGATCATGAGTCCAACGCTCAACCACTGGACCACAGAGGCCAGAGAGGTTTCAAATCCGTGATAGCCCATAACGAAGGGTTCGAATTCCGGCTCGCACTCCAAACCACTGAATTCGAATTTGTGAGTTTGAATTCGTGTTTACATCATAGATAATTGGGTAGTGTACTAGGTTCAAGATAAATTATGTAATTCTAATTACTAAATAAAGACAGATCTTGAAGTACCAAAAATATTTTATTTTTTCTATTTTACTTATATTTTATGAACTTTAATTAAGAAAAACGTCAAAATAAGCCCGACATTTTATCACGTTTTTCTATGACGTCACATTGTGCTTTTTCATACGATTTCCGTAGTCCTTTCGTGTTTTGACGTTTAGTAAAAAGTAACTGATTTGACTAGTTGGAAACTAGCGTAGTGATTTCACGTGGTTTCAGAAGTGAGCAGAACAGAACGTGATAAGAAAGTAAGAGAATACTATGAAAGGATAATAGATGGGGATTTGGTCGTTTATGGTATGACTTTAAAAAGAGTTGTGTATGATTATGTTTTTTTGGCGGGAAACGGGAACGGGACAGTTGCTTTCTTCATTGAATAGTCTAAATAATTAATACGAAGTGGTGTTTTGTGATTAATGATCGCATTAAGTTAGTCGGAAGACATTCGCGAGTGTTATTATATCGGAGTATTCAATAAACAAAGTGTATCTGCCTATTTTCGCTTCGTGCCAAGAAGCCGCTTCATAACTCGAAAGTTTATGCGGACTTTTGAGTTATTTCGTTTGGGGTTCGGAGTAGGAGTCTTAAGTTTCACCATCATCACCTTTCATCATTTCATTAATCATCAAGAAAAAAAATACGTAAGACATGGCTGTATGGGCATAGTTCCCTTTGCCTTACCCTTCGGGGAAAACCGAAAAAAAAATGTCTATGATTATTCGGATCGGAGTAAAATGATGCATTTGATTTTTTTGTAAAAAGGAGAAAATAAAAGGCGTGAAGTGGACACCCACTAGGGGCGTAGGTACACACCTACGCCCCTGAATACCCCTTCTAAGATACAAGTGCGATGCTGTATTTTGTAAGGATACAGCAACTAATTATTACAAATAGTATTTTTTTTGACAATAATCCGATCTGGCTTGACGCCTCACCTTACAAAAAAGTAATTTTACGTGAATTTGTCATAGAAAACGGTAACTATAATCCTGATCAATGGGAAGGGCTCTCCTCTGGTAGTGTGTTTTTAAACCCAAACATGGCACGTCCAATTATATTGAAATAATTTCATTTAACGATCAGTCATCTACCAAAAGAGTACTCACTAACTAGATATTTTATAAATATTATATGATGAAAATTCAATCCGTAAGATAGTTTTTCTCGTAAATTCGTTGCAAAAAGAACTATCCTGCAAGAAGTGACAGAACAAAAAGTTAGTAGCAACGGAACGCCCCACACATCACCATAACGACTGCTATATTTAAACCGTCAGGCGTTTAGCTTAGTGGAATGAAGGTCGCTAGACTCTTAGGGTTCAGTAGACTAAAATGTCTTATTTTTTATGATAACAGCAAGAAATTCCCGATTTTTTTTAGAATTAAGTAAAGAATAGCATTAAAGTCTGAAATAAATTATTGTTATTTTTTCCTTATACTTTGGACTAAGAGCAAAAAAACCGCGTTCAGTTGTTTATCTTCCCGGACATGTCGTAAATACTGACGATATTCATAGTGACAGCGTAACGAAAACTTTGAGGGATGATTCTGAGTTGATATCAGGTGGAATTTTCTATCGTATACGTCCCACTACCGGGAACAGGTCTTCCCTCAATTAACCGGGGAGCATATTCCTTATGCTCCATAGAACATTCACAACAAACACAAAAAGAATAAATTCACATAAAACCAAAGTGTAACTCACACAAACGGTTTAAATAAACTAGTAAGCTATGTTACATTTCGTGTGTGTATAATTGAGCTTGTAATACCAGGTACTTATAGGTAATTTGACAAATATAGCTAATTATTAACCTATTTGTACCTTATTTCTAAATCAAATTTCTTCAAGAAAACCTGTAGAAAAGTTACGTATTAAATTATAATTGATAGTTACGAGTGTACAGTAAAAGAAGAAAAAATGCTTCAACCATAGCATTCACTAAATGTAAAAATATGTTAATGCGACAGGGTTCTAAACTTGTATGTACTTTTATGTAGGTACAGTCGTGAGCAATATAATGTACCCACTTTAGGACTCTGTCGCACATATTTTGTCTGTCGTAACATATTTGACATTTAGTGAGACTTACAATTCAATTTGTCAAAACAGTTAATGTGACATGGTACCAAAGTGTATACATATTAATGCTCGTGACCGTACAACAATGAATATTAATTTAAGAGTACGGAACCATAATTGCGCAAGATGATTTCGCACTGTTCAGATTTTTTGTTTACTTCTTGTTTCTCGTCAGCCCAATGGACTCAGACGGTCGACAAAGTGACTTCGGTGTAAGTACACTTTTAAAGGAAATATAATTTTGTCCATTCCGTGGGCGTCACTATTTTTAGAAGCATTTTTAGGAAGCATTTTTTTAATATAATATTATTATAATTTATAACATTCATAAAGTTAGGTAGTTAAATCATTCAGATAGTGGTGTACGTATTTTTTGTGTCCATTTTTGAGATTTAAATTAAATCTTCTTAGGTAGATTAATAATAATATATTAATTCGTCTCTGCCTGGACTTTTTGGTGGGAACGGAAACGAGACCGTTGCTTTCTTCATTGAATAATCTAAATAATCAATACGAAGTAGAGTGTTGTGGTTAATCATCGCATTAAGTTAGTCGGAAAACATTCGCGACAGTGTTATTATATCGGAATCTAAATATATAAAAGGAGAAACTGACTGACTGACATATCAACGCACAGCCTAAACGGCTAAACGTAGGCACTTGAAATTTGGAAGGGACGTAGCATAGGTACCAAAGAGATGCACTAAGAAAGGAGTTCCCGGAATTCCCACGGGAACGGGAATTAGCGTGAAAATCCTTTTGTATGAAAAATCTAAATCGCTTAAGTTAGATGAAATTTGATATGCACTTCCACACACACAAAGATCTCTCTTTTATAACACGCCACGCGGACGAAGTCGCGGGCAAAAGCTAGTATTCAATAAACAAAGTGTACCTATATCAGCTTCATGCTATTTCCGCGATTTACAAGCCGCTTCATAAATCGAAAGTTCTTTTGTGTTAATTCGCTTGGGGTTCGGAGTAGGAGTCTGCTCCGAGGGTAGGGGCTTAGGTTTCATCATTCATCGTCATCACCTTTCATCATTTCATTGCTCATCATCAAGAAAAAAAATACATAAGACATGGCTGTATGGGCATAGTTCCCTTTGCCTTGCCCTTCGGAGAAAACATATATATTCGCGCGCTTTATGCGTTTGAGTGGCTCTCACTATAAGGCGACGATATGACAAGCTGTTTTAATTAAATAATCAAAGAGACACTTCAATAAAGATCATTAATATATTTCCTTTGAAAGTCCAATCTCAATGAGAATTGCGGTTAAGCCTCTTGTCGCAGGTTGATCAATACTACAAACCTTTCAACCAACACTGACTGACTGATTGATCAATACAAAATACGTTGAACTTCAAACAAGCGTGTTTATATTGAAGTCACGTTTCGGAGTGGAAAACAAGTTACTTTACAAAGGGAAAGCTGACTTAGCATTTCCTCGCAAAAACTCGGACTAAATAAAGGTAAAGAGGAGGAAGGACCAAAATGGTTTCACGTACGAAAAGTCGGCATTGCGTGAATTCATTACCTATCCATTTTTATTTGCCTCCTTCAGACACTCTTTACACATCTTATGGACTGGGAGTATAGAAAACCATAACTAAATAATCATCCTATAAAGTTTAGTATGATCTACTCTGAACCAGCGTGCGTGTATGAAACGATTGACGAATGTGTAGGAAGCGAGAGATGAATGTCAATGTGTGTGTGTGTGTGTGTGTGTGTGTGTGTGTGTGTGTATGTGTGTGTGTGTGTGTGTGTATATGTGTGTGTGTGTATATGTGTGTGTGTGTGAATGTCAGGATCGAAGCAAATAGAATTCCATAGTCTCCTGGGAAATAGGCGTAAGTTTATGTCAGTATGTAGGTAACTATCATCCTGGACATGTAAAACTATGGACCCTATCTCACCAGGACACCATGGCGTATTAACGGTCGCACAACCAACAAATTGTAAGCAGTTGTTTAAACGAAACTTCATCTGGTCTAGGTGATGGGGTTGATAATCCGCCTCACAACCCACGCGATAGAAGGTCTGGTGTAGGTGGTAACTGTATGCATTGTGTGGGTAACGCAACCTTGGTTGTGCCACCATGATGTCCATGTGAGATATGGCATAGTTTTAAAATAAAAAATAAAAATAAGAAATGTTTATTGTCATAGAAAAAGATCGACACAACATTGGATACTATGCAACAGAAGTATAACACCCAAGTGTAGTACCCTGCTATCTGAACTATAGACCTCTATCTCTCTCTAGCAAATTACATCTATTTATAACATCAGTTTTTCGGTTTTCATGATACACTATCTAAAATCTCCTTGCTAGTTTGCTTATCTATATCCCCGAAGGGGTATCCAGAGGTGTATAGTATATACACACCCAGTCCTCGCCAGCTATGTTTAAGTCCCAAGGAATAGGGGACGAGGCTATTGCCATTAGGTAACCCCGGCTCAAATCCTGGAAACCACGTGATATCAATTATCTATGAACTCATGAAGTCAAATTCAGTGGTTAAGAGTCCGGACTGGGATTCGAATTTCGTTTATTCGAAAGCGTTCTCCAAATAGGGCTTTCACGGATTTCTTGTCTTTACTGACATGATAATGGGCCATGATATTTTTTCTTTCTTTCGATGGGCTGATTATGTCACCAGGTTCATGATGTCCATCTTAAGTACTTTGTATCACATCAGTGGCTGCAAATTGCCTTATGATTGCTCAAGGCTCCATCCTCACACGATTTACTGGTATTAGTTGTATCGATCGGATTTCACATATTTTATACTGTAAAAATGATCGTTTAGTAAGTTCGTGTTCAGACTCCAAGCTAGAGCATTAAAGACCGTTCACCGTCCTTACTTTCTTCTAAAATAAATTCCGTTCTCAGTAGAATATTACTTTAATATTAGGATCTTGCAACGAAGTTGCCAAAATGAATCTCATACCGTACAGCTATGCTAACAATTTCTTTACCAGACAAACCGTGTGAACATGTTTGTACGCAAACCACTAGCATTTATGAAATATTTTCTGAAATGTATTATAGTCTGTCAAAACAGAAATATTACGAAGAACACAGCACGTTTTGAACAAATTGGACGTTGACAGGTCCGTAAGTCAGGCAAGTTTAATAATATTGGGAAATGATTTAGAGCAAAGGACCTAGTATAAGACCCTGAGGCAGTGTGAATAAAATTAGGTAGGTATTAGGATCAAGTAAGGTGAGGTTTGGTAAAGTTTTATAATATTGGTAAAATAAAGCTTAATACACGTGCCTTCTAGAAGTGTTTGAACAAACAACACTTGCAAATTCTATTGACTTTTAATAATGTTTATTTTTGTGAAGTTTCTATTGCAGTTATACCAAACGCACAAAGTCTGTACCAGCTGCAATTTGGATATCGTTTTCAGTTACAAATGTAGGTCAAAAAGTGTCTGGATTTTAGAAGGATTTTGGGCCTTAGGACTAATAAAACTCCTACTTTTAGATAGAAAAGAATCGATCGGCTCAATCTCGACTAAAACTCATGGTAATGAAATAATGAACGTTACAACACTGGCTTGCGTACTTTGCGTTAAAGCTTTTGTGAAATGCTATAATCTATATTGAATATAAACACTAGTAATTGTACGGTGAAGAGTACAAATATGTATACACTTTGATACCATGTCACATTAACTTTTTTGACAAATTAAACCGTCTCATTAAATGTCAAATATGATAGTGCGACAGGGTTCTAAAGTGGGTACATGATATTACTCATGACTGTACTGAACTAATCGTTTTCTCTAATACTAATAATCTGAAAGCATATCTGGATTCATCCGCATTGTACGCGCTGTCAGTTTTCGATATTTTATGGAATTAAAGTCACTTTTACAGAACGTATAAAGTTGATATTTATTTTGATAATTATAAAATATTCGCGTTTGTAATGTCAAACGCCACAAATAGGGTGACATCCGATTTTTTAAAAATAAACAAACCAGAAGTAACCTCATCTGTTCAGCGATTGATTATTTAATTCCATACAAAACTGAAAATGCTGTTCTGAAGAATCTGTATCTGTTTTCAGCTTTAAGAAGAATTCGGAGCAGGCTAGATAATAAACAGTTCAAGTAATAAACAGAAAGGTAAATATTTATTATCCGACTTAATTGATATTCCATTGTCTTTCTGCTCCCTTTCTTCAAGGATATAAATGTTAGTTTACAAAGAAAATGGGTAACAGGTGTTAGATGGAAACCTAAACTTGACTCGCTATTATGAACACAGCGGTGTCAATTTTAGCAAGCACTTTGCGAGCATCAGGATAGTAGGTAGCATCTCCATAGAATTCACTGAAGCCACCAAAAATCGCGCCAGTAAAGGTTGAACAATTTTTTTGGTTTAATGAACTATTTCATAATATTTATTAAAGCATTTTTAGTGCTATCAAAATCTATGAATTCCATGGTGAGGTTGTTACCTAGATGCATGCACTATAATGCTTGTTTTACTTTGAATATTACAGATATTTTATTCTACCAGTCTACTCTTCGCGGGTTGGAAAGTCAGACATGCAGTCGCTTCTTGAAAAACTGGACCTGTCAAATCTTCAGGTAAGGCTAGCGGAATGGGATAATGCTAGGAAGATGATGATGTCCAGTCTATCATTTTGGAGAGCTGTTACTTTTACCACATCCCATACTCCAATCAAAAATTTATTTCTTACCGTGAGCTTTATTTACCACTTTTTCAACAATAAAACTTTGTCTATCTAAGTATCATTTAATTATACGACCAGAATATATGGAAATGTAAGCTAATCAGACGTTATTGATTCATCGCCTTGTTCTCCAATCTTGGAAGCAGTGTGTTGCTGGGCTCAACCTATCTCCTGGAGAAAATTTACTGGCTCGTTATTTTCTAGTGGCCCTTCTCACTCGAGAGCAATTTATTGCAGGTTACGTAAAGATATCTTCATCCCATTCTGACATAAACTATCTATCGGAAGCGAGAAGGAGACAGCTAATATCGATAGCAGAGGTACAAAATGTGAATGCATTATTTTTATGGTTACCTATATCTTTTAATCCAGTTGGAGTAGCAGAATTGACTTCGATAAAGAATTGACGAGAGGAAAAAGCAATGACAATACTTAATATATTGCGTATTGCTTATGTAAAATAATGTGTCTATACTTGACAAATACAAAATACTTGAGAATTGTTCATCATGGCAGGTCCTACGGGAAGTCGTAAAGGTGGTCACGTTATAAGTTTTTATTATAAATTTTAATAATAAAATAGTTAATAATATTAACACGTTCACTGTGTATGAACCACATATGAGGCAAAAAACTTGAAACTTATACATGCATGACCCATATGTGGGGCACATTTTTTTGGGTGTCTATGTACATAAATTCCAATGTGCTTATCGAAAAATAACATTTCACGAGGGGTAGATATCTAATTTTAAGTTACACGGTGAACGTTGATTGGGGTAGTTTTAATAATGTCTATGTTTTGTTTTTTATTTTTGTTTTTCGGGCTAAGCTATAAAATGCTACTTTGGTTCTATGACGATCTCGTGACGTAGCGAGTAGGCGCCGCTACTTCAAAAGCGCACTTATGATGCCAGACAGCAGCGTTGTCAGGTATCAGTACTGGTTGGAGACCGAGGAAATGGATTCTGGTAGGGCTCTAGCTGGAACATCACCGAATGAGAAATTGATCGGTGTACTGCGGAACGGAAGGCGATTGCGGCAACCACTGTTCTACACGCCCTATTTATGGAGTAATGAAGGCAATTACTCCACCGACAAGAGCGCAGCTCTTAAATAAAGAGAGAGAGATGTTTTCTCCAATTATTATTATTATACACTCAAAAATCCTATTTGCGTCCCACTGCTGAGCGCATGCCTGACCTTCAACCCCCCAATCAACCGGAGGGGGTATGGAGCACACACCACGCTCTCTAATTATCTAATGGTGTCAAAATTAAATTATAGTCATGTCTTGTTGTATAATTTTGACTTTTGATTTGATTTGTAATTTTTTGTAGGAAACCTTTCCCGTTGTTCAAGCAGGAAATACAATCGTGATAAACAACATAAATTTCGGATCACTCGATTTGTTCGGTGCAAGATTTTCCTGTTTTCTGTCAAAGTGTCAATCGCATTCGGAAAAAATTCCAATAACGTTGCGGGGTTCTTGATTTTTATTATTCTTGCTACATGCGAGCCTCGTTAAAACGTATTATGTCACTCAGGAATTCCTTAAGCCACATTCCGTGTGCATTTGGTGTAAATTGCCTTCAATTCGCAAGTAGGGTTTGGTAAATGTGTGTCTAGAATTAAAAAAAATAAAAGACCTTGTTCATCCCGCTCCACCACGCTGTCAAGGCCATTCTTACCGTGTGCCACCTAATACGTAAGTGCGAGCAAGACAAATAGTCCGGGCGGTCCTCCTTACTCTTTAGCGACTTCATCGTCATCATCATCATTACCAGCCGTACGACGCCCACTGCTGGGCATTGGCCTCCCCCAAGGATCTCCACGACGATCGGTCCTGCGCTGCCTGCATCCAGCGGCGTCCCGCGACCTTCACCAGATCGTCGGTCCACCTTGTAGCGGGCCTTCCCACTGAGCGTTGTGCGACACGTGGTCGCCATTCGAGAACCTTTCCACCCCAGACCCCAGCGGCCATCGGCGATTTAGCGACATTGGGCCATTTAAATGTAAGACGCAGGGGCGGGGGGGGGGGGGGTGTTCGTTCCCGATACGAATTAATGTCGGGCAGAGGAGTTGGCGTTCTGAACGTAGCAACGTATTCTTTGACACTATTCTACTACGGGTTGGCGCAGAACCAATCCGACTCAATCGAAAATTATTTCCTTTCCTACATTCATCCGAGTAAAAAATAGACTTTCAGAATAGTAGACGGACCACTACTACTTTTTCACATGTTGAAATGGCCATAAATGCAAATGAAAATGCTCACAAAAGACAATACGATAAGATATACAATACAATCCAAACTAGGAAATATTATATTCAAAGGTTCTTCTGCGAGTGTTCTCAATCAAGACACGCTTCATGCCGCTTAAGAATTTGTGATACGAAATGTGTGACAAATTTTATATCATCCATCCGCTGGGGAATATTTCCTGAATTTTGTCAATGTTAATCTTCCAAGGTCATATGGGAAGTGTGTTATACTCGTAAGCATAACAAAGCTGAAGGTTTCGGGTAGCGAAAACTTTTCCGTGTTCTATATTAGGTTTATCAAATACTTATTTATATTTGTGTAAGGAAAGGGTTTCTTACCTTATTTTCAGGAAGTTACTTTGATAAATTCTATCTTTTACAAAATGTTACAGACTTTGGTCCAAATATTATGTAACTTTACATTGTATTTTTTAACCATAATGGTCTTGTTTATTATGGGTGATAACCTTTCACCAAATATATCCCTAATTTTACCTTATTTATTTCATTTATTGATATACCACTCCGTTATAATCCGTGATAGGTGAGCGTCAAAATGGCCGGCCACTCGGCGCCACTCGGAGTATTTTAACTTGAAATGGTGCTCAATCATTGCTTACGTATTAGAAACGCTTAGTGCCTGTCACAGGACATTTTCTTCGAAGGTATTTTAGAAATAAAACAATATTTAAAGGTGGAGTCGGCCATCATAGCGTCAATTTGGCCGGTCAACATGATTTCATTTCAAGATACGCTGAGTGACCGGCCAAACTGACGCTCACCGTGGTAACCTGCGTGCGATAGAATGTCTAAATTACATCGTAGTGTCACTCTAAACAATTGATTTACCACTACCGTAAATACAGCGCTTGATACAAAAATGCGGCGAAAATATGGCGCTTGTTTAGCTATACATTCGTACACAGCGGTACATACATTCAATAAAATAGTGTCAAATTAAGAAAGAACGCAACGTCTTATTACGTATATTAGCGCGTGGTGCTTCGTAACACAGTCGGGTTATACTGCAACTCGGATTGACCGGGAGCAAGTACTTGTTTTACAGTAAAACTAAAATAATAATTTTGGTGGGTTTTACTGCGAAAATTAAAATTTTTATACTATGATAATATGCACCATGTCATTACTTATTAGAAATATGATGTTCTATCCTTCTTTTTTCGCTTCGAGCTTGTATTTTTGCAAGTTCTTACCATGCGCTTCCCCTTGTTGCCAATTCGACGCCTAATCGCGCACTGAGGTAAAATACTGTCAACGTCGCTCTATTAACAGTAACTTTGCGCCGCACTTTCTGAGCGCTGATGTTCAATCTACGGTAGTAGGAAATATAATGCTCTAAACCAATTAAAAGAAAAAAAGTTTGAATGCATGTTTAGATCATAAACAATTGATATTAAGTAGTTTCCACAATTTGTGCAGACCATACAATATTCGCCGCTAGTATACACTCATTAGGATCAAACGATGTTTTATCTTCATGGTTCAGTGACGGTTATACGAGGCCATTATTGTGCTTCTTAGTTGATAAATGATCGCACAGGGTTTGACCTTCAAACACTTCTACTGACAGACTACCCTTAATAGATACCATTTTTATTTTTGACGTGACTTATTGTAGATTTGCCCTAGATGGCATTAAATACTTGGCCGGACAAATGGGGAGCGCTGAAGGCTCTCACCCGGTACAACGTTTAAGACCACAGCCTGAGGGTGCCCAGTTGGGCGCGAACCTCGGCTCAGGGCGTCGTCTGAGAGGAAAAATATTTGAAAGAATTAATCGACCCTAGTGGGTCGATAATGATAAGCGCTGAATGAGGGAAATCAAAAAACTTATGATATTATGAAGTCCCAAAATGAATAAGATAAATCGTATATTAAATGTAAGCTGATTACCCCATTACCAATATGTAATAATAGTATGAGGTAAGTATGATGTATAAAATACAGAATAATTTTTACTTATTATTACTCTTATATTTAAGGTTATGTATTACCAACTGCGGCGAAGCAATAAGGAGGGCTATGTGTGTGACCGTTATGTATGTTTGAGGGAGAAGGTTGGAACAGATATGCATACACACATACATACATACCAATACAGGGTGTTAGTGAAATCGAAACGAAAACTTCGAGGGATGATTCAGACCATGATACTGAGTTGATGTTGTTCAAGTGGAATTTTCCGTCACAAAAGTATGGAAATGAGTTTTCCGACAGGAAATTCCATTTGATATCAACTCTGAATCATGGTCTGAATCCCTCTCAGTTTTAGTGACATCGTAACGAATACTCAGGGGGATGATTCAGACCATGATTCTGAGTTAATATTAAGTGGAATTTGTCGTCGCACAATTCATGATTTTTTTTTAGTTTTTTAAAATTATTTTCAATTCTATACTTTTGCGATGGAAAATTCCACTTGATATTAACTCGGAAAAATCTGCTGAATCATCCCCCTCAGTATTCGTAACGATGTCACTTACACCCCGCATAAGTACATACGGTAGCTATACAAGTAGGTATGGGTGTTAGTGACACCATAACAAATACTGAGGGGGATGGTTCAGACCATGATTCTGAGTTGATATCAAGTGGAATTTTTAGTCTGAATGTTCATGAAAATTTTTGTGTTTTTTGAAATTATTTTCAGTTCCATACTTTTGCGACGGAAAATTCCACTTGATATCAACTCAGAATCATGGCCTCAATCACCCCTCAAAGTTTTCGTTACGATGTCACTAACACCCTGTATAAATGTGCGTATATGCACGTCTGTTCCAACCATATCCCTCATATTCAGGAAAGCTCGATTCCAAAGAAAACTCGAACCTCTTTTATAGCGGTATCTATTGGAGGTAATCTGAGCTTTTCTTATGTCACTTCCAGCTAAGAATACAAAGGACCGTTTACTCGTGTGGCAATGGAATTGAATAGCACTTCGGTTTTGTCGTCTCAGAAAATTGTTAGTCCCTAAAGGATTATCAGTGCATAAGTGTGAAGGAAATAGATACTATTGCAATACTTAACATCGCAAACCTTTATTGAAAATAATAGATAAATACGATTATAACGGCCTCTATGGTTAAGTAGTTAGAACTTTAGTGTCTCGATTTCTCCCGATCAAGGTTTCTGCTTCGATGACCGGTGGACACCAACCACAGTCGCGCCATCTTTTTCTTTTTTGTCGTGACTTATTGTAGATTTGCCGCAGATTGCATTAACTACTTGGTCGGACAAATGAGGAGCGCTGATGGCACCCACCCGGTACAACGTTTAAGACAACAGGCCCAGTGCCCAGTTGGGCGCGAACCTCGGCTCAGGGCGTCGTCTGGGAGGAAAAATATTTGAAATAATTAATCGACCCTAGTGGGTTGATAGCAATAAGCGCTGATTGAGGGAAATCGTCGACCACGCCGGCGAGGTCGGTATCGGAGTCCTGAAGTGTTTGGTGTCGCGAGCTGATTGGCTGCCTTTATGGCTAGAGTAATCGGGTCGTGGTCGCGCCATCAACTTTTATGCCGTTGTATAATACCCCATCTGGTGTATTGCGCAACCAACTCTGTCTACTTCAGGGTTACGGATTTGCATATATACATATATCTATATAAACTAACATACGTAGTTCCTTACAAGGTGACCAGAGTCACAAGTTTAGTAATGAAAAACAACTTGCAGTCACAGATTTGTATAACAATTATTGTACTTGTATTAATAAAATTATCCAATGTACTTTTTAAAATATACTAACTCGCTATTATATAATATAATAGGTACTATATATATATATAGGGTGTTAGTGACATCGTAACGAAAACTGAGGGGGATGACTGAATTTTGAATACTGAATAATGACTGAATACTCCGTTGAAAAAATTAATGTTTCCTTTTAGTTGTTTTAAATTATTTTCAATTCTATACTTTTTCGATATAAAATTCGACTTGATATCATGGTCTGAATCATCCTTAAAAGTTTTCGCTACGACGTCACTAACACCCTGTATACACATCGTTTTCCTTACATTAGTATGTCGAATAAATATTTTTTCTTTCTTTCCTTGTCGTCTGACAACGGCGATCTCAGTCTTCTCTCTTGCGTTCGAATGTGACTGGCTAAGCCGAAATTCGGTCACATTGAACGCAGATTACCTGTCCATCCGAATTAAAGGTGTAGATGTGAAAGTTTGGGGCGAACCTTGCGTGTATGGCGTTTTTCGTCGAGCTCTTTCAGACGATTATGTTCGAAGTTAGCTATCCCTGTTTTAACACAGTATAATATTTAATGTATGTAGGCACGTGTATAGGGAGGTTCGACGACTTCCGAACCCTATTGTTATGACAACCGGTCCAAAGGCCAATACAATAACGTATAAATGTGAAAACTGATTACGGAAAAATAGATTTTCTCGCAGATCGCCGTGGGGTGTTGTCGCGAAACCAATTCCCCCAAATGTGATTCTGGACGATTGAATCCGGCAAAGGAAAGCTTTCACCTGATGACGTCATGGGTATCTTTGTTCGTAATTGGTGACTCATTGCGCGTCTCGTCAAACGCTATTGGATTATTTCCTCTTGGTATTTTATTATCGCTATAGAATTAGGAATAAAACTACGTATAGAAAGGGAAGTGTCCGCTCCCCACCAGCGGCTAAGCTAGGTTTACCTCACCCCCTCTGCAACATAGTTTAGTCTTGAATCGTGAAGGCAGCGCGCGGGCCTTTGTTTTATTTTTTATCAGTTTAGTTTATACGAGTATGTTCGGATTTTGAAATTAGACGCCGATGTTCTTTCGTCTGATTCTGAGTATTATTCGTTAGCCACATCATGATGTAGTTTGGCCAGATCAATGAATATCAAATTTAATGTTTAACAATATGAGCAACTAAATGCATGATTACTTCATGATACGACCAAACGTTAGCAATCATATCGTAAAATTAGTAACATTATCCACCGGTAGTCTTGATTAATAATATTATAATCGATGATTAGATGTAATTGTACAATTTTCAAGCTAAGAAATCGACTGTTCGCATTTTTATTACACCACATAGCCACCACATTTGGCCAAACATTGATTGAAATATCATTAAACGTTGATGTTTCAACGATATGGTTAACTTAAGTTGGCTTTTTCATGAAATACGACCATATCATGAAATGATAAAGTTACGCATAATAAAGTTGACGCAGACATTTGTCTATACTATCGATTCTCATGTTCCGTTGATCCTTAAGGGAAGAAAAGGCAAAATAAACTCATCTGTCTTCCATTTTATCACCTCTCCAAGTAAGAAAGAATCAAAGCGATGTCCTCCGTTCGCTAAGTTTTTTGTGACCAGAATAATATGAGCTGTACTTCCTACGTATATAATATCTGATGTTTATTTGTTTCATAATTATAATAGATTTATTCACTCAAACAACACAGGGTTCATTTTGTTAGTAAATCAATGACTTAAGAATTACATTTGAGTAGGCGTTGCCTTTAAATGAGACATTTCAAAGGCGTTTGGCTCGATGCTAACTTTGATTCAATAGCATAATTTGTGTTTTATGATATTATTGGTCCCGATTCCTGCAGACACCGCCTAATTTTATTTTAACTTATATCCGTCATTTTCATATCCGTCGAAAAGGAAAGGGACGGATGATTCACATCTCTTAATTTTAGGAAGAATGAGTAAATGAATGAATAACCCGGGCGAATCAAAAATGTATGTCGCTGGTATGCAATCCGTTTGACGTGCTGTCTACTTACCTGTGTCGGGTTATTGACTGATGTAAAATTTTTAGACGGTTGTTTTAGATTTGTCTTTAAAATTGACGTGTGTTCCATAAATTTTATGCTTGTCGATTACCCGTCCTTCCTTTTCGGCGGATAAGAAAATGACAGATATAACTTAAAATAAAATTAGATGGTATTTACAGGAATTAGCACCATTATATGAATATAATCATGTATATAATACATAATAGGTTACTTGACACCCTAGTCAAATGAGATATTTTTTACGAATCGTCAAAACGAAAGTTCTCTCTGTAGTTTGTATGGAAATACTGTCCTGTGACGTCATTAATAAAAGCAGTCATACATCGTACTCATTGTTACTTCATTCTTAAATCAAATTCGAAAATACGTCGAGAAGTAAAATGAGATTGAGTTTTGATAATATAAACTGGCTTATATTTCTAAATTAGCGTTTTATAATTTTTCTTTGACCCAGTCAAATACCCAATTCTGATTACTAAATAGAGACAGATCTAAAGATGCCAAAAACGTTTTATTTTCTATTTAATTTATTTATGTTTAATAAAGAAAAAAGAAAGTAATATGTGCGATATTTTGTCACGTCTTTCTATGACGTAACAGGTTGCTTTTACATACAAATTCCATAGTAATTTCATGTTTTGACGTTTAATAAAAAGTAACTGATTTGACTAGTTGGAAACTGAACAATGACAGACGCTATGTCCACTGATGAACCTTTTTTTTTTTGACGTGACTTATTGTAGATTTGCCCCAGATGGCATTAACTACTTGGCCGGAACCACTGATGAACCACTTACCATTATTATTATAGAGATTCACCGTATCTGGAATCGATGTTCGGAGACTCGCCGTAAAAGCTATAATAATTGGGTACAATGAATCATCTAGGTATAATATTTTAATTTTATATTTTAAATTTACGTATATTTTAATCAGATAATATTTTAAATTTGTTAGAGAATAAATTTAAAGCTCACGTGAAGCTTACTTTATGTAAAAAAGCTTATTATAAGATTAATGATTACCTAAATGATAAAAATGTCTGGTATTGAATGAGTTCCTCTAGTTATTAAATAACTTGTAATGTACCCTCATTGATTTAAAAGATGTGTTGCTGTTGCAGTTTCTTGTCATTTCTTCTCCTCAGCCATAACACCTTGCGAAATGATGTAAATTCAAAAATGTTACATTGACCTTCAACAAGTTTATCCATGATAATTACGTTGAATAAATGATTCTGATTCTGATTCATCGACCTAAAGTCATGATTGATTATGATTACTTTAATTTCATCGAAGGAGGTGTTACTTCTATTAATTTTCTGCTTACTAAATATTGCTTTGTTCTAAAGACAAGTGTGCTGATATTAACTCCCCCCCTCAGACCCACCAGACGCCCTGAGCCAAGGTTCGCGCTCAACTGGGCACCTTTTTTTGGAAATTTTGTATCGGGTGAGAGCCCTCAGCGCTCCCCATTTGTCCGGTCAAGTAGTTAAATCGCGGCAATTCTATAAGTTCGAAAAAAATGTTCCTCTTCTGTGTTTGTGTGTACAATGGTCCCGATTCCTGCAGACACCGCCTAATTTTATTTTAAGTTATATCCGTCATTTTCATATCCGTCGAAAAGGGACGGATGATTCACAGCTCTTAATTTTAGGAAGAATGAGTAAATGAATGAATAACCCGGGCGAATCAAAAGGTACGTCGCTGGTATGCAATCCGTTTGACGTGCTGTCTACTTAACTGTGTCGGGTTATTGACGGATGTAAAAGTTTTAGACGGTTGGTTTAGATTTGTGCTTAAAATTGACGTGTATTCCATAAATTTTATGCTTGTCGATTACCCGTCCCTTTCCTTTTCGGCGGATAAGAAAATGACAGATATAACTTAAAATAAAATTAGATGGTATTTACAGGAATTAGCAATAATGTAGTGTCTATTCATACTACAAATGGGAATAATTACGAAATCAAAAGACCACATGGCGCAAAGCTACTTTGTGACGAATAAGAGGTGACGCGGCGTTTTGCATATGCAACATAACCACAATGGAAACGTTTCCGGCTTTGAAAAGGCGCATAAGTTATGTAAAAAGAATTTTATTACCTTGTCTTAAGACAGGTGGGATATAATTGTTCACTTTGAAAAAAAAAAAAGAAAAAAAAATCAGGGTCCTTAGGATTTTATACGACACGGACATTTGCACTTTGGGAACATTGTCGGGAACAGAACATCACATCACTAATTACAACGTCGCATATTATACTTATTTAAAAAAAAAAATATTCGGACAACATACGATCATAGGGTTAGTAACAAAAACTTACATACTTACTAAGTAATAGTAGTGGTTTGGATGGGTAGTGGGTAGTTTATTAAATCAAAATAAAAGGAAATATTTATAAAAGTCTCCTAACTAAGTACATGGCAACCATAAGGCGAAGAAATATGTAAAAATGAAAAAATTGCGTGTGCAAACTATAAGTACAACTTACAAATAAATACATGCACAATAATAAATAAATACATAACATACATTTATAAATGTACACTTACATAAGAAAAAATACATATACATGTGTTGTGACATCAGGGCACACAGTGAGTTTGAAACATAGCGATGCGACGCCTGTGTGTCCTCACTCCAAACAGTCTTTAGAATAAACTAGAGTACACTAGGGAGATAGTGATAAAGTATTTACCCCGCTTCAAGTTCACAGAATCAGTGGCAGCCCTAGGGCGGTGCGAGGTGAGCCACCGTCCCGGGCGCTGATTTTTTTTTGACTACTTGGCCGGACAAATAGGGAGCGCTGAAGGCTCTCGGGTGAGAGCCTTCAGCGCTCCCCATTTGTCCGGCCAAGTAGTTAATGCCATCTGCGGCAAATCTACAAGAAGTCACGTAAAAAAAAAAAAAAGGCTCTCACCCGGTAACTGAAATAGAGGGGGCGCCAAAATCAACCAAGACTGGTTCACCCTGGCCGCAAACTAAAACTTCGTCGGGTTAGGTTAGGGTAGGGTAGCCGTAAACAAAATTTTTAAATGATTAAAATAAGTAAATTTCGGTGGCCGGTTAATGAATCGTTTTTTTTTTTTTAAGAGGTTAAGGGGTGCCTCTTTGAGGTGTCGCACCACCTAAATATTTTACTAGGGCCCCCACTGCACACAACCGCAATTATCACAAACAAGTGATACGTATTAAATTCAAGGAAGGGCTCCAAATAATCTGGTCAAATTTCCCGTCGGACCCATGTCTTTAGTATGAATATCTCTTCGAACAACGCGAGTTAGAAACTTCATGAAAGTTACGCTACATATGGCGTTCGCAACATACGGAATAAAACATTTTTTTCTCCATTCCGTTACGACAATGGCCAATAAAAGTTTGTTCCGGTGAAAAACTTGTACGCAAGGCGAGTTAGAATTTTGTTTTATGACTATGCTGATGCTATTCACCTCATGATGTACCCAGAACGAGGATATTTTACTACGGAATAAATATAATCATGGTATAAAAAAACCAGGTATGCTCAATGTGGGTACTTACGGCTCAAAACCACGAAGGTGGCGAATTTGGTTTGGAAGCTCGTAAAATAAAATATACAAATGAATAACGTTAAATAAGAATTGAATACTATCGAGATCAGTTAGATGTATGTATACCTAAAATTGATAATTTGAAAAATAAGTTATTTTAAATAATTTAAAAATAAATATGTGTAAAAAGTCATTTCGGGAACGCGTCCAAAACAAAAAATTCCAACTTCAACTTACGTTAACAAATAGTAAAATCGTTTATTTTAAATTCTCAATGTTCAATTGAGTTTGTTTATTTCCTAAACAATTATTATCTTAAAGCCAAAATATAGAAAATAAAATAATTTTAAATACGGCACTTGTCAATAGTTTGTCCAAGAAATCAAACGTCATATCCGTGAACACAGCATTAGGTAGTGAAAACTTTTATTCTTGAATGCCAGTTGCGGCGCTAGTGTGCTTTAGTAGCGAGCAATAATGTTGTGAGGCCGGCGACATTTGTTTTGTATGTAAATAAATAACAGTTTAAGTGGTAAGTACTATTATGTTCTTGTATTTTTTACCGTACCTTAATTATACGTCATTCCGGGAATGGGTAAAATAGGAAATCATATTAAAATAACTGTTACTTAATTAATATTATGTAAAATTATAACCGTTACTTACTTAATTAATATTATGTATTGTGTAAAATTATTCCGTGGTCTAGTGGTTAGAGCATTAGGCTCACGATCTGGAGGTCCGGGTTCGATTCCCGATGGGGACATTGTCGAAATCACTTTGTGAGACTGTCCTTTGTTTGGTAAGGACTTTTCAGGCTTGAATCACCTGATTGTCCGAAAAAGTAAGATGATTCCGTGCTTCGGAGGGCACGTTAAGCCGTTGGTCCCGGCTATTAGCCGTAAAAACACCTCCACCAACCCGCATTGGAGCAGCGTGGTGGAGTATGCTCCATACCCCCTCCGGTTGATTGAGGGGAGGCCTGTGCCCAGCAGTGGGACATATATAGGCAGTTTATGTTTTATGTTAATTATAACTGTTTACTTCACAATTACCTTGAAATAATATGTCTAAGACGGCGACCATCAGAATTACAAGCGCGAAATTTCGAAAACGTCATTTCGGGAACAGTCATTTAGGGAACGTTCCCGGAGATGATGACGCGTTCCCGGATTGACGTAGTGGGTTCTGATGATATGACTTTTCATAGGTGAATTAATTTTGAAAAAATATTTTGTTAAAAATCAAAGAATTTCTTTTGTTTTCAGTAAAAATGAAACGAAACGAAGACGAGAAAAAGAAGAAAACTTAAAAAATAACTTAAAGAAAATAGTTCATCTTATACCTATAAAACAAAGGGAAAACGCCAATGCATGAAATCGCAAGTTATTAGTATCTTATGTGACATTTGAACAAATTATAGAGATAACACCTACACCGTCACTGAAAGTTGAAAAGAATCGCGAGTATTACCATTTTACGTCTAATTTGAGAATGTTAATTGTCTTATTTTCTTGAGGCTATTCTATTATTGAAAAAAAAGTTTATTGTAGTACTATTGTTGTCTTGTAGTTTAAAGTGCAACATTTAATTCGATTATTTTCCATGAGACTATAATTAAAGACTGATCAAAATTAATACGCTAGGCTTAGTTTAAACTAATTCAAAGTTGAGTTTGTGATTGTAACAGTTAGTAAAGTATTAAGAAGAGTTTTGTTACCAGTTTCCTTTTTATAATTTCCGAATTCTATACTTTTTGGTTATAATAATATACCAAATAATATTTCTAAACAAGATTAAAGAAATCACAAAACTAAATTTTCGTATTTATTACTCAAAAATACCTTTACCTGTAAGAAAATCCCAACAGCATCATTCAGTGAACACCTTAGTCATTCCGGGAACACGACAGCATTTTCGGGAACTCTACTTTTATTTGCCTTTATAATACTAATTTCAAATATTATTGAACATTTAAATATGCACTTACAAACATAATAAAGTTATTATTATAGTAATATCTAATTTTACTTCTCAAGTCATCTAAATTTTGCTATATTTTGAATTTGGTGCTTGAAATTAAAAAATTAGCTACTTTTGAATTTTCAATTTGATAATTTTTATAAATATCCATGTTTTTCAGCGAATTTCCATTTACATTTAAAAAAATATAGTAAAATGCAATTAAAAATGACAATATTTTACTGCTTTCTGTAAATATTATATTTAAAAATAAATATTTAGTTACGTTCCCGAAATGACGATTTTTACTGCCGAGTTACCTTAAAATCGCTTCAATTTGAAAAATTTTGAAATCTGTGCGCGCCCCTTTTAAATATGTTAAGTTTAATAACTAATAAACCATTTCTACTTCTTTATTTGGCTATTGCTTTTAACATTGTATGCTCAAATTGCAAACCTGAAATTCGCCACCTTCGTGGTTTTGAGCCTTACCCACACCTCACTGAGCTTTCTTTCAGAGCCGTATCGCCATCTAAAATCGTCGGGAAAATGTGTTAGTGATAACAGTACTTAAGATAAATTAATAACTCATTGGTACAAGTCCGATACCGGAGTTTAAACCTACAACATTTACCTTGAGGACGTTAGATTCTGCATGCGATCCCACATAAGTACGTATTTGTCGCCGAAATCTTTATTTAAGGTTAGAACATTTCTCCTGATCCTAACAAATCGAATTATAAAAGGTTCACAGTAAATTTAATCTTATGGGAGAGTGAGTAAAGCACGTATTGAAGATTATATTGGTTCCGAGTTGGTTTCAGGTTTATTTTTCTTACACTTTTCATGAAAAAGTCGAGAGGACTTACATACGTTCATGTTTCGTAAGGATTATCAGAAAAATACCAAATAATGCGAAAGACTACTTATTAAAAATAATAAAAAAGACTTGTTAGTTTACAGTGGGTGTAATGTCTTAAATTCGTAATATTAATAATGTTCCAAATTCAAATTTAATGAAATCAAATCAAATAATAATATACTTTATTGCACAAAAAACACGAAATAAATAAATATAGGAAACTTTTTAATAAGAGTACTTCTTAAAAATAAAAAAAGGTCAAAAGGATTTGATTATGTTCAATAAAAACGAGAAACGTCAAAAAAAAAAGAAATCAGAATCATTTATTCAACCTAATTATCATAGATAAACTTGTTGAAGGTCAATGTAACATTTTTGAATTTACGTCATTTCGCGTGGTGTTATGGCAGAGGAGAAGAAATGACAAGAAACTGCAACAGCAACACATCTTTTAAAAACCAATGAATGTATACATTACAAGTTATTTAATAACTAGAGAAAAACGTTTATGCTGGTACGGACACGTCCTCAGACGTCATGAAGACCACATGGTGCGCGGAAGACTTCTTGCAACATATTTAACGATGGTCCAAAAAGACCCGCTCAAAATCGCCTAGAATCAAGATGGCGGACAAGAAGAGCCTACTCCATATTATTGGAATGTCATACTTACCAAAAAAAAATGCAAAGTGTGTTCCCCTGGTAGTTGCAGCTTCCGAATACATCCCGCTTAGGAACGGTACTGAAAAGTATCGGCGTTCGAAATACGTAATATACGATCCCGACGACCCGATTACTCTAGCAATAGAGGCGGCCAATCAGCTCGCGACACCAAACACTTCAGGACCCCGATACCGACCCCGCCGGCGTGGTCGACAAATTCCCTCAGGCCTGTTGTCGTACACGTTGTACCGGGTGAGAGTCACGTCAAAAAAAAACAAAGCGTGTAATTTGTATTGTCGCCTGTTTATCATTCGCCTTTAAGCAAAGTCATAAATGACATAATAAATTTTCTTTCAAAATAATTCATTGTTATAAGCTGGTTACATACATACATAAACTCACGCCCGTAATCCCAAATGGGGTGGGCAGAGCCACAAGTAATCAAAGACAACTTGCAGCCACTGTTGATACGAAGTCCTAAGATGGATATGATGAACCTTATGGTGATAAGGGATCAGCCTATCGCCCATAACATTAGTCCATCATGTTAGAGGACGCAATCCCTCTGTCGGTTTTTACGACATGCCCGGGAAGAGAAGCAGCTGAACGTGTTCTATGTTTTTTATTTGCTCCCAGAACAGCATAGAAGCAACCTTCAACCTTTTTTGTCGAGTAGGTCAGATATCATTGTAGTAATAAAACAAAGTAACATTATATTATACATCAATGAGATATCACGACTAAAATAAGCAGAAAATACACAAATTAAATTATTTCATACATAGCTTTGTATTTGCGTCGCGATATAAAATCTTAACCTCTTTAAACAATTCATTTTGAAACGTGAAAGCCCTTTGAAGATTAAAATTGTAATTTAGAAGAGAGATTGACATTTTAAATTCTTTACAAAAGTCACATGATAAATATTTAAATAGGTACACATGGCTTAATTCTTTGTATGTTCTTCTTCTTATCGTGTGGGTTGCGAAGTGGAATACCAACTTCGTCAATGCTCGTATCAGGGTTATTACTGAGCCGCCAAAGGCCCCTGACATGGATCAGGTAACGACTACATACTTACATCAGTAAGTAGTAACCGGGACCAACGGCTTAACGTGCCTTTCGAAGCACGGATCATCTTACTTTCGGACAATCAGGTAATCAGCCTGTAATGTCCTAACCAGACTAGGGATCACAAAGTGATTTTTGTGATATGTCCCCACCGGGATTCGAACCCAGGGCCTCCGGATCGTGAGCCCAAAGCTCAATAACTGGACCACCGAGGCCTGAGACAACGTAACATGAGCTCACGACTATATTCAATTGGGTTAATTAGAGATACAGTCATGAGCAATATCATGTACCCACTTTAAAACCCTGTCGCACTATCGTATTTGATATTTTAATGATGATTACGGTTTAATTTGTCAAAAAGGTTAATGTGATATGGTTGCAAAGTGTATACATATTAGTATTCGTGACCGTACTTCCATCTCAGATGAACTTCCATGACTAAAATAAAGTCGTTACTAGTAACGGCTCAATAGTAATACCTCAATAGTAACCCTGACACCAGGGTTGATGAGGTTGGTAATCCAAGTCGAGTTTTCTGTTAGACCAACTCGTAAACTGCCTATATACGTCCCACTGCTGGGCACAGGCCTCCCCTCAATCAACCGGAGGGGGTATGGAGCATACTCCACCACGCTGCTCCACTGCGGGTTGGTTAGACCAACTCATTCGTGCTCTTTGTAAAAAAAATTGGATGGGATTGAGATACAAAAAATTGTGCTATTTTTTTTTTTGGAAATCTGTCTGCAACTCCAATGAGGGGGTGAAATTTTATACGGGACTGCTCGCAGTTTTCAAGGTATGAAGCTAAAAATTGGTACATTAGAAAAGTGCGGTTCCACAATTTTTAGCTTGCTACCCTGAATTTAACGCGAGCTAAGCCGCGGGCAAAAGCTAGTAATAAATAAATAACGGGATTACGCTAAGGAGATGTTGATGGTACCTACCGACAGTTTTTGTTAACCTACTAATTTATGTTATTATCATGTGTTACAATTTATTTCACTATTTTTTTAATATTTAATAGCTAACTACAGAGGCATCAAATCACAGCAAACCAAATATAAATAGAAATGTTTTATTGCGACCATGTGTTCGTACAAATTGTGGTGTTATAAAAATACAGAAGTAAGTATTATAGTATCAACATGGACCCGGTAAGGGCACTACAACTGGTAGAGAGTCTGGTAGAGTCTGCGATACAATTTATATTTATTATACTTACTACACTTTATTGTACAGACCTTAATTTTAATAATGATACATAACACATGAACACAGTGCAACTTGAGGTGCCCAATTGCTCGAGATAAATTTCTTCCTGGTAAGTACTTCCTACCAGAAAAAAAAGAAAGATAATTGTTTTTATTTACTTGTTTATTCCAGGTCGAACGCTACTAGACCACACTTTATATAGCTACTTATGTGTGTTTTATTATAATATCTATTATCTACATTATATTACAACATAATAATATATAACGTTAAAATATACACACATATTTTGACGATCCTAATGACTGCCAGCTCTGAGAGGTCTTCGGTCATTTGGCCGCACATTATGTAGGCGGTCATTTTCTGCCCAATGCTTAAGACGGATATGGTTTCGGGTTTGGCCGGAGGTATAAGCTTAGGCGAGAAATAAATAATTATTAGAGATAACTACCATCATTCTTTTCTATCGTGTGCGTTGTAAGGTGGATTACCAACCTAACCATACCTCAATGAATATTACAAACCTGACAACAGCAGGGCGTTAGCCATGAAAGCATTAAAATGCGCGACGTGATATTTTTTTTGTGATAAGATTCTGACTGTGAACTAAAGTCACCGACGTAGCTCGGAGAATTGCAAAGCTGAAGTGGCAGTGGGCAGGACACATAGCGAGGAGAACCGATGGCCGATGGGGCGGAAAGGTTCTAGAATGGCGACCACGTGTCGGACGACGCTCAGTGGGTAGGCCCGCTACAAGGTGGACCGACGATCTGGTGAAGGTCGCGGGAAGCCGCTGGATGCGGGCAACGCAGGACCGATCGTCGTGGAGATCCTTGGGGGAGGCCTATGCCCAGCAGTGGGCGTCGGACGGCTGATGATAATGAAGATTCTGACGATATACTTATGTCATTTTGTCGGTTGGTGCTAACATGTGAACCCAATATTCTGTCAAAATACGAACAAAATCACGTGGCAAACATGTTAGGGGAAAAGCAAACTTATCGATTTCGACAAAATTTATTGATAATTTTATCACGTAGCGCATGTTAGCCACTAGGCCTCCGTGGTCCAGTAGTATGGGCGTTGGGCTCACGATCCGGAGGTGGCGGGTTCAAATCCCGGTGGGGACATATTTTATCACAAAAATCACTTTATCTGATCACCTGATTGTCCTAATGTAAAATGATCCGTGCTTCGAAAGACACGTTAAGCCGTTGGTCCCGGCTAATATTTACCGATGTAAATAAGTAGTCGTTACATCAGCTGAGGTGCCTTTGGCGGCTCAATAATAACCCTGACATCAGGGTTGATGGGGTTGGTAATCCACCTCACAACCCACACGATAGAAGAAGTCTTACACCAATAAGTTATTAATTTATCTTAAGTGTAAGTTTCACTAACACAGTTGGTTCGACCATTATAGACGGCGATGGAACTACCTCTGCCTACCCCTATTGGGATATAGTCGTGAGCTTATGTTACTTACTTTCTTATTTATTTGAGAGAATAAAAGGTCAGTTAGGTAGCCCAGTTGGTAGAACGCTTGCTTCGAATCCAGTACAGGCCTAATAGGTAAGCGAACCCTGTGAAAAACGGGACAATGCTAGAGAGAATGAAATGGTTAGTTTGATAATTTTCGCTCAATACTTATGTCTTAATACCACACTCCGCAGCTTATGACATGGATGTGATGGCATATGATGAGGTTAAGGTGTCACCCGCAAGGAATCGGGGTGACACCCTCGATTTATGGTTACGACACGGTTTAGA
This sequence comes from Pectinophora gossypiella, assembly GCF_024362695.1. Taxonomy (NCBI): domain Eukaryota; kingdom Metazoa; phylum Arthropoda; class Insecta; order Lepidoptera; family Gelechiidae; genus Pectinophora; species Pectinophora gossypiella. The sequence continues at coordinate 3,465,030 of NC_065426.1, forward strand.
ATGACCCTCACAGTATAGGCCGGATTATATTTATTGAATGAATGCAAATCTAAGGTTGCTTTCTCACGAAGCGAATACGTATAATCGGATTTTAACGAATAATATTTCGTATATGGCAACTCTCTGCTCCCCGCCAACGGCTGAGCTAGGTTTACCTCACCCCCCCCCTCGAACATAGTTTAGTCTTCAACCGTATAGCGTCAGATGTCACACACATAGATGCGCGTGTACGATAACGTTAATGTTTAGTTTCTCTGTAAAACGAGGTGTTTTGTATGAAGTGTCCGGACACTTCATATAAAACATACCTCGCCCCGGGGTGAGGTTAGGATGCCAATATTAGACAGTTGACCAGGTTTTGACGTCGTAATTTGATGGTTTGTAAAAAGTACAGCTACCCTGTATTCCAAAAATCATTTGTTGATATATTGTTCTTTTGTTGTCACTTATGTAATTGTTTTTAGTGTTGTGTTTGTTGTTGTTCAACAGATGGCGCCACATGTGAAATAAAGCGTGTTTGTATTGTACTGTATTGTATTGTATTGATGAGTTCATAATAATATATTGAACTCAAAACCCACACGAGATAAGACTAAAGGTGAACCTATGACTTTTAATGACGACACCAGGACAACCCTGACACCAGGGCTGATGAGGTTGGTATTCTAACTCACGACCCACACGATAAGAAGAAGATGACGACAAACTTATTAACCTTTAGGCTATTATATCTATTAATAAATACCTCTGAACTATAATCGAATTAAGCTTAAACTTAATATAACTATCAAAATGGATTAATGGATTAGCAGTATTGAATTTATTCTATTTCTATTAATTAATTAAGAATTTTTTTTTGTCATCAATGATCGGGATGTAGCGCGATTTTGGGTCAATAACTTGTAATAATGAATATTATGGTTAATATGGATATGACCACGAGATTTTCGAGATGCGAGATTACCTACGTTACGTTATAATAATTGTCTTTGCCTTTGGCGGCTCCCCTGACACCAGGGTTGATGAGGTTGGTACTCCACCTCACAACCCACACGATAGAAGAAGATAATTGTCTTCTTCCTTTTTTATTAAATAAAAGTAAACTGTTTGAGGTATCATAAGTACAGTCCCACTAATATTTATTTTAATTTATATAAAGGTACATCAAAAATACAAGCATATATAAATGTAAATATCTAATGACTTAATCTAGTGCGTATACATATTCATCACTAATTTAATAGCCACGCTGTAGGTGTAGCATACTCCATGCTACTTTTTAGGGAAATGCCCATACCTATTATAGATAGAATATTTTTAAATGTGAAAGTTTTTTGATCCAGACAAAGAGTTAAAACAAAAATATATAAATAAATAATAATAAACAATACAAAAAATATTAAAATAATTCACAAAATAAAAATGAATGTTTAATAAAAAAATCGAATATTGTGTTTCGGAATTCTAGATTTGGGAGGCATATCTATGTTAACAAGTTGTGAGACTGCTCTGGACGCTATCCAGGAAGGCAATAGGGAAAACACTAGGTAAGTACTCTATTTTCTTTAAAAAAGTAGCGTGGAGAATTAATTTGTTTAGCATTTATCTTTGACCTAGTCATATCCATGGTCAATTGGTCAAGTCTATTGTTGAACAGTTAAGTACCTACAATAATTCGAATCGTGATTCATTTGTTCAATTGAGTTTGTTTCCACAGTAACTCAGTTACCACTTCCATAATAGAAGGAACAATGCTACTATGTGATTTGCACAATGGTACGGGCTGATTGAGTTACACCCAGTAACTGGATATACAATACATTTTGTCGTATTATATGAACGAGTATGTGTTCGTGGTATTTGGCATTCAGGGCAGCGGAAGGCGCAGGATTGTTACAATACGGTCTGGAATTAATGAGCGAGTTTCCAATCGAAGTTCCGCAAACACACGATAGATGGCGTTGTTTTTTAACGTGATATTGGCCCCGATTTCTGCAGACACCGTCTAATTTTATTTTAAGTTATATCCAGTCTTCGACAATGGCAGAATGGTCGTACTCCTAAGCGACCCATTGCCATAAAAATAAAAATAAAAAAAAAGTTATATCCATCATTTTCTTATCCGTCGAAAAGGAAAGGGACGGATGATTGTCAACAAGTAAATTTTAAAACGAATGAATAACTCCGGCGAATAAAATAGGCATCACGCTGGTATGTAATCCGTTTGACGTGCTGTCTACTTAACTCTGTCGGGTTATTGGCCGATGTAAAATTTTTAGACGGTTGTTTTAGATTTCTGCTTAAAATTGACGTGTATTCCATAAATTTTATGCCTGTCGATTACCCGTCCCTTTCTTTTTCAACGGATAAGAAAATGACAGGTATAACTTAAAACAAAATTAAATGGCGTCTGCAGGAATTAGCACCAATTACCTATTTTCTCATTGCTGGGGTACATAATTATACAAAAATGTAATGTAATGGCAGAAGCATATTATTATATTTAAAACGAATTGTTGTTTAATATTTGACTCACATTATGTATAGAATATTATTGCTTCTCTTTATTTTGAACAGAATAATGGAAGTTGTAATTGTACCTTGGTGTAATAAAAAGAGTCATCATTAATACCCAAAAATAAAGAAAAACCTCGGCACAGACGTCGCACAGACATAGACGTTGTTAATGTTTAAAAAAAACAAAATATTGTTACGCCATTTAGTAATTTCGCTGCCTTATCGGGTAATACAAAATCGTTTCATGCGAAACGATCTATAGGAGCTCCGTGGTTCCTTCGCAATGAAAATCTGCACATTGACCTAGCTCTGCGAACCTTTGCCCAATGGCTCAAACTAGCTTCAAAACGTTTTTTCGATTCTGCTCCGCATCACCCAAATCCCCTGGTAGTTGCGGCTGCCGAATACATTCCGCTTAGTCGATACTTTTCAGTACCGTCCATCCGACCGAAGGATGTAATATACGATCCCGACGACCCTATTGCTCTAGCCATAGAGGCGGCTAATCAGCTCGCGACACCAAATACTTTAGGACCCCGATACCGACCCCGCCGGCGTGGTCGACGATTTCCCTCAATCAGCGCTTATCGCTATCGACCCCCTAGGGTCGATTAATTCTTTCAAATATTTTTCCCGACCCGACTAAACAGGTAGGTACTTTGAATAAAAAAATAATTGACCTTAATTGAAATTCAAATGAACCTTGTACGATGCCTTTCTATTTTGGACCCAAGTCGATGCGGGAAGGTTTTATAATTATCGAAGGAAACTTTGTAAACCCTGAAGGCCAATCGATACACAGTAATCTCTTTGAAGTAAGAAAATACAAACGCTCTTCAAAAGAGGAATCTGGCTTCAATTATCTGTGTACGGAAAAAGTTTTTTAAAATATTTGAAGTCTTTTTCAGCCGATATCGGGAGCTTCGAATATGCACAAATCACTCTGTGCTTCGCATCGATACAAGAGAACGGCTCCGTGGTTGAGCGTTGGGCTCACGATCCGGAGGTCCTGGATACGAATCCTGGTGGGGACGTATCAAATTCAAATTTCAATTCAAATTATTTATTTCAAATTAATATCCATAATTATAAGTACATTAGATTAGATTCCATTATTAAAATTAAAATTGAATTAAATTATATAAATCAAATAAAATTTATATTATTATTAATAATGAAATAAAATACATTGGTGCCCACAAACGTAAAATAAACTTGATAAAACCGGATAAAACCAGATGGCGCTGAGTCTAATGGTTAGAGCGACGGGCTCATGACCTTTGGGGGGTTCTGAAGGTCTTTCTCTCTTTCCTTCTGTCATCCCTTATATGATGTTTTTATTGAATTTGTTGTATGTTATTAAGTGTCCGATCATCTTGTTTCTTTTGCCTCAATCTCCAAGGGATAAGACGGGATAATAATTTGTATATTTAAAAATTAATACATGTATCTCCTCGCTTAGCAATTACATGGCAACCTAGTCAAATGGCATACTTTTTACGAAACGTCAAAACGAAAGTTTTCTATGGAGTTTATATGGAATTACTGTCCTGTGACGTCATCAATAAAAGCGGTCTTACTATAATTTTATTAATTTATTAATAAATAAATTCCGAAAATAAGTCGAAAAGTAAAATGAGATTTATTTTTGATCATCTTAGACTGGCTTCTATCTCTAGATTAGCATTTTATGATATTTATTATTGACCCCGTCAAACAACCTATTATGTGTGTGCGTGCGTGTGTGTGTGTGTGTGTGTGTGTGTGCGTGCGTGCGTGCGTGCGTGCGTGCGTGCGTGCGTGCGTGTGTGCGTGCGTGTGTGTGTGTATGTGTGTGTGTGTGTGTGTGTGTGTAAAGGTACATGGCGCTGAGCCTATTTTAAAGAACACTAAGACCTTGCTGACAATTTACAGTCTCTATTTGGGATTTAATTTAGTTGAGACCTTTTTTATCACACCGAACCACGCTTGTATTTTCGAAGAGGTATAATATAAACAGACTCTTCGCCAGCTATGTTTTAAGTCCCATGTACTAGGGGAACCTATCGCCTATAAATGGGCACAAATCCTGGAACCCACGTGATTCCAATTATCTATGACCAAAACATGAATTCAATCTCATAAAGTCGAATTCAGTGGTAAGTTTTCTAAGTCAGTAAATAAAGACGGATCTAAAGGTAACCAAAACGCTTTCTTTTTTCTGTTTAACTTATTTATGAATTTAAGTAAAGAAAACTGTAATAATAAGTACGACATTTTGTCACGTTTTTCTATGACGGTTTTTCATTTTATATTCCATAGTAATTTCAAGGTTTGAGGTTTAATAAAATGTAACTGATTTGACTAGTTGGATGCAGCCAGTTTCGGCTACGGCGACTGCTTCAACTCCGACGTCCATGCGCTCTGTATCTATACTATAAAACACCTCTGCCTACCCCTTTGGGGATACAGCCGTGATGCTATGTTACAGTATTATAATGACCGACTTTGAAATACAAATACATTTTCAATCACCATTGCACCATGCAATCTTGCGTAAGCGAGTTGCTTCACTGTTGGAACGAGTGCGCGGCAACTTCAACACAATCCTGTAGGCTCTGCACGACAACCGCGCTGCGCTCGGCGCAAATTATATCGAAGCCTTCGACCAATAGCCGTTTGACGTCCATCTTCGTAGATAGCATTCGTCTCGTTTATAGGTCGAAGCGCTCGATATAATTCGCACCGCGCGCGACCAGGCTAAATGCGATTGCCGATAAATACGATTCGCCTTTAATGTGCCACCTGATTGAGATGGCACTAGCGGGCGGATTGAAATCCGAATATCGTCCACCTTATTTTGTAAAGAAACTTAGTACGTATGTAAGTTTTTTGTTATTAACCCTATGGATCTTATGTTATCCAAATAAATAATTTTTGATTTTGATTGGATTGCCTGAATTTTCCAGTATAAATCGATACATTAGATAATTCTATTTTTGAAAAAGAAGCGAGACGTCGCTTCACAGACGTCGTATAAAAGCAATAGGCTCCACTGACTTGCAATTTCACAAGATAGATGATAGAGCGATGACCGAAAAAGTTTTGGGCAATCAGCAGGCGACGAGACCCTAAAAGATGTAGTGTTAGAATTGGAAGAGATTGGCCCTGTTTCCTGCAGACACGTCCTAATTTTATTTTAAGTTATACCTGTCATTTTCTTATCTGCCGAAAAGGAAAGGGACGGATTAACAACTCTTAATTTTAAAATGAATGGATTTTAATTATTTATCTTCTTCTATCGTGTGGGTTGTGTGGTGAATTACCGATCTCATCAACCCTGGTGTCAGGGTTATTATTGAGCCGCCAAAGGCCCCTGGCTCATGTAACGACCGAGTAGTAACCGGGACCAACGGCTTAACGTGCCTTCCGAAGCACGGGTTATTTTACTTTTTGGACAATCAGGTGATCAGCCTGTAATGTCCTAAGCAAACTAGGGATCACAAAGTGATTTTTGTGATATGTCCCCACCGGAACAACCCGGGACCTCCGGATCGTGAGCCCAACGCTCAACCACTGGACCAAGGAGGCCTTTATTCATTATGAATTTCATAGTTTCTGCTCGCGACGAGGTATAGGCGTGGGTTTATGTATCTATGTATCATCATCTACTGAGCGTTATGCCGTTTGCACAGGCTACTCTTACCTAACATGAAGGTTTGACATGTTCAAGTTTTTACAGAAGTGACCATTGTCTGAACTTCCAACCAGAAGAGAAATCAACCCAATACGGGTTAGTTCATACCTTTGAGTGTATTTCTCAGGTGTGTGGGTTTCCTCGCGATGTTTTCCTTCACTACTCAGCAAAAAAAAATCATTTATTGTGATCCAAACATGAATTCGAAAACAAGTTTGAAAATCATTGATTTAGGCCTGTCGACCGAACTGCGACCTATCTCAACGTCAGACAGACGGTCTTCCAACTCAGTTATCATGGCTCCTACGAGTATGTTTGTATGTAACGGAAAATCAGGTCAACTACTTATCAGTTCGAACATGTTATTTACACGTTCACTGTGCAACTGCAATGTGCAATGTGCACTGTGCAATGAAAATTAGATATTAACCTCTCACATGCAATGTTATTTTTCGATAAACAAATTGGAGTTTATGTACATAGACACACTATGACAAGATAAAAATGTGACTCACATGTGGGTCATGCACGTATGAGTTTCATTTTTTTTGCCAAATATGTGGTTCATACACAGTGAACGTGTTAAGAGTGCGCACAGACCAAAGACGCTGTCGACGACATCGTCGCCCTGGATCGACTCACTCTGTAAGCGCCCTAAGACAACTAAGCAATTCAATCAATCAATCAATCAATAATACTTTATTGCATAACAACATATATAAAGGACATAAACATACGAATAAAACATAAGCACAATAGGCGGCCTTATTGATAAACAGCAATTTCTGCCAGGCAACCTTAGGGTGAAAGAAGATTATTCATTGGAGCACGGGCTGGTGCAATAAACATATAATGATACATAACAAAAAAAAATATGAATAATAAATAATAAAAAAAAAAATACAATATAATATATATATATACAAATCAATTATGCAATTATGTCCTCTCTAGTGTTATGAACTAATAATAGCAAGGAACTAATTACGTAAATGCCGTTATGTCCAAAGTACTCAAATAATAAGTAAATCTGCTAGTTGTACTATATATTTATTAATATTTTCTTTTATGCATTTATAGGTTTCCAGGAATATACACTAAACTCAGCGCATCATCGTACAGCTATAAAATTCTCGTTGGCCGATTGGCACTCAAAAATTTATACTTTAACCCGCCCACTTTATCCGCGTATAGTTTAATACACTCAAAGCCAGACAAAACGTTCTACACAAATGTTGACGACCAAAACGTCTGTATTCGGCAACGTGTTAACGAAAATGTTCCGTCGAACGCACTTTTTCCGTTTTAAAATTTCAAAAATAGCTGTTGGTGCACTCTCGTATATTGCTGGTATGAAATGGGAAGGAAAACAATGAAACCCAGACGGGATAGACACGGACAATCGAGCGTACTTGAATGGGCGTGCGACCTCGATGCAGTCTTATGTGGAGCGTCTAATAACCTACGAACGGTTAGTCTAGAACTTTATAACTCTACTTCCATATTTCTTGATCAAAATCTTTGGAACAAACGAATAACGTTCCAGATTGGATTTGATAGACAGAGGAAAAAGAGCCGTGGTAGTACAGTTGAAAGAACGCTTGACTCTCACTGTAAGGTCGCAGATTCGGATCCTGCCTAAACCAAACTTCAAAGTTTCGGTGTTGATGTAAAATATCGTAAGGAAACCCACATTCCCGAAAAATGTGATTCGGAGGTACCCTGTATTGGGCAGGATTTCCCTTTGTAGGTTGGAAGGTCAGACAGGCTGTCGCTTTTGTAAAACTCCGAACCTTTCAAATCTTTAAGTTAGGTAAGCGGACTCCGTGAGAAATGGGAAAATTCTAGGGAGATTCTTACTTATCAGCATCAGAAAGCGGGTTATAGAATGTGACCGCTTCCGAAAACCGGTGGTTGTCGCACGCTTCTGCCACTGTTACAAATGTGGTGGAAGCGCGCGATAGATATCGATGGTTAAGTCTTCAGCCTTCGCGGCACGGTAACCACACCGCACACGGCTTATAATTATATCAAGGCCATCGACCAATAGCCGAACTACACCTATCCAACATAGATAATATTCGCAGCGTCGTCTATTGGTCGAAACCCGAAGCACGGAATATACAATCCCGACGACCCGATTACTCTAGCATAGAGGCGGCCAATCAAACACTACAGAACCCAGTTACCAACCCCGCCAACGTGGTCGACGATTTTCCTCATTCAGCGCTTACCGCTATCCACCCAGTAGGGTCGATTAATTCTTTCAAATATTATTCTCTTAGATGTCATCTAATCCTAGGTTCGCGCCGAACTCCCGCAGGCCTGTTGTCTTAAATTTTGTACTAAGTGAGAGCCGTCAGCGTTCCCCATAAATGTCTGGCCAAGTAGTGAATGCCATTTGCGGCAAATCTACAATACGAAAAAAAACAATACGTCTAGTGATCAAAGCCCTCCATATAATTCGCGCCGCGCGCGATGAAGTTGCTGTGCGGACCCCGCATCACTTTAACAATACTAAAAAGGCCACATCAAAGCAATTCATCTAAAAAATGCAATTTGGCATTTGCGCATATAAAAGAGTAAGGTGCGCAATGTCAACAATGTCAAATAACAAAATTGTTTTTTTTAGGTGAATTGCGTCAAAATAGCTTTTTTAACCTCCGTGTGTAATCTAGCTGGTATTCTTTGTCTAAACTGAAATCAATCAAAATGCTCCGCGCGTGAGTATTTCAAGTATGGATGAATTTCATTCCAATGGGTAAATGTAAACAAAGCGATGCAATACATTTCACTTGATACCGCGTGATCAATCACGGTCTAAACGATGCACGGCTCTTCATGTGCTGCGTTTGTAGCGGTTATTGATTGAAGTTGGAACCATTTTTAGTCACAATACATACAGACGCCAGAAAGGAACTCTCTTATACGGTGCGAGTTTGTCTATATGTTTGCCACAGTTAGTTACTTCAGAAACACGCTAAGCGGTTGGTTCTCGTTACTACTTACTGATGTAGCTACGTAGTCGTGGCATGAGCCATGTCAAGTAAACCATGGCCTTTGGCAGCTCAATAATAAACCTGACACCAAGGTTGATGACGTTGGCAATCGACCTTTAACCCCCACGATAGACGAAGATATCAGCTAATTACTACTACCACGATAATGACATCGAAATTGTTAATATTCATAGACATTTTATTCGCATTGCGCACTTATTCTAATATGAAATACGACTCACTGCTGGGTGCAGGCCTATCCGCTATCAACCGGAGGGGATTTGTTGGACTTTTACATGAGCAAACGGTGAGCGTCAGAATGGCCGGTCACTCGGCGTATTTTATTGAAGTATCAAATTGCAACATTGCTTTAGGTGAAGTACGGCCAATGCCGCACTGTAAATGAAGGTGTCTCCTGTCGTGGATTGGTGCTGGCGGTGGTGAAAACTTAAACACCTTTGTTGAAACTTGAAAGTCACTATTTTATTGGGTTTTTTAGAAAGTAGGGCAGTATTGCCAAAAAATCACGCTTATATGTGATCATCATCATCATCACCAGCCCATTGACGTCCCAACTGCTGGGGCACGGGCCTTCCCTATGGATGGATAGGGAGATCGGGCCTTAAACCACCACGCGGGCCCAGTGCGGATTGGTGGTAATTAACGACTGCTAATGCAGCCGGGACCAACGGCTTAACGCGCCTTCCGAAGCACGGAGGAGCTCGATATGAAAACTTTTTTTGTGGTCACCCATCCTATGACCGGCCATTGCGAAAGTTGCTTAACTTCAATATTCGCAGGCCGAGCGCGTTTACCGCTGCGCCACCGAGCTCCTCATGTGTGATCACTATTGTCAATTAATATTTTAATGTGTTGGTTGCGTGTCGGACGACGCTCAGTGGGTAGGCCCGCTACAAGGTGGACCGACGATCTGGTGAAGGTCGCGGGAAGCCGCTGGATGCGGGCAGCGTAGGACCGATCGTCGTGGAGATCCTTGGGGGAGGCTTATGTCCAGCAGTGGGCGTCGTACGGCTGATGATGATGATTTTAATGTTTCACACACAGGTGAAACAGGTGAATCGCTTCAATTACTGTGGTCCCGTGATTCTTCGGCTTGCTTCTCAAACGAGGAGCGCCGGTTTGAACCACTATACCGGACTTGCACCAATGAATTATTAATTTACCTTAAGTGCAGATTTCACTAACACACTTGGCTCGACTGTTATAGACGGCGATACGGCTCATCAACTATCGCGTTGACTTAAAAGAAAGCTCGGTGACGCGTTGGTTTTCAGTTCATCTTCCGATGAGTCTCTGCCTGCTCCAATTGGAATATAGAATTTAGCTTATTTTATCATGTTATGCTTCAATGTGTCGTTTTTACTCCCCCAGATGCTTACCAAACGCGTCTTGAAGAACAAACGTATACGGAGGATATTATGAAGTTGGCTTTAAAAGATATTTATATCTCTGCGTTGGAGCAGTTTCCGATTCAAGATTGATTGTCTGCAGTCGAAATAAATCTGCTCAGTATTTGTCTCAATAAACCGTTTTGTAATTTTCTTTCTAATATTTTAAGTTTAGTTTTCTTTTTTACCCCCTCCGATTGATTTAGGGGAGGCCAGTGCCCAGCAGTGGGACGTATATTGGCTATTTATGTTATGTTATGTTATTTTATCAACATTTGTAAATCCTCAAAAAAAAAGGTTCAATACGATCTACTCTGAACCGGCGTGCGTGTATGAAGCGATTGATGAATGTGGAGTAAGCAAGAGAAGTGTGTCAGGATCGAAGCAAATGGAATTCTATAGTCTCTGCTTACCCCGGTGGGAAATAGGCGTGAGTTTATGTATGTATGTTGACTCATCATCATCAGCCCATTAACGTCCCCACTGCAGGGGCACGGGCCTTCCCTATGGATGGATAGGGAGATCGGGCCTTAAACCATCACGCGGGCCCAGTGCGGATTGATGGTTATTAACGACTGCTAATGCAGCCGAGACCAACGTGCCTTCTGAAGCACGGATGTAAGATGTATGTTGACTAATCCTCTTTATATAAACAGGGTGTTAGTGTTTCCGTACTGATCCCCCTCAGTAGAGGGGGATGTGGGAAGGTGTGTGCAATAAAAATTTATAGTTGATTTGAAAATCGACTTGTAAACGCGCCCCTTACTTATATTCGTTAATGCGGAACAAAACCTATAAATAAAACCGTTCGCAAAGGCTAGCAGTTAATTAAATATGGAGTTTAATATCCCTTACGATATGCACAGACGACCCAGAGCATTAAGTAAGGATGAGCCGTCCCTCACGTCCGTAATTATAATGATAACCGCCCATAAAAATGAGCAATTTCTACGTGATAAAATGAGATAAGGGGGGATGTGGTGACCAGAGTTAGTAAATTACGGTTGACTCATTATCCATAGGGAACGGTCTGGACAAGTCATCAGAAAGCGCGATTGTGAGCAGACAGCCGTCGTAATTATGGGGATGAAACGGTCAACGGCATTTAGAGCATAAAAAATAATGAATCTAGAAAATCTTCTTTTCTCGTGTGGGTTGTGAGGTGGATTATCAACCTTAGGTACTATTGAGCCGCCAAAGGCCCCTGATAAAATAATCAAATAAAAAAGAAATCTAGAAAATATAAAGCAAATGATTGGGAGCAATTCGAAAACGTTTCTGTGTTGTAATTCACTTAATTCGTAAGGTTACTTGTCGTAATTGATAATGAATTTATTCGTTTTAAAAATGGTAGGTACAGTTTACAGGTGGTCAGCATTTAGCATTAGGTCAACATTTTTCATTTCATTTCATTTTGGTCCAGTGGCTGAGTGTTGTGTTCACGATCCGGAGGTCTCGGGTTCGAATTTTGAATCCCGGTGGGGACATATCACAAAAATCACTTTGTGATCCCTAGTTATACATCAATCAATAATACTTTATTGCACAACAACATATACAAAGGACATAAACATACGAATAAAACATAAGCACAATAGGCGGCCTAGTTCGGTTAGGACATTACTGGCTGATCACCAGATTGGCCGAAAGTAAGATGATCCGTGCTTCGGAAGGCACGTTAAGCCGTTGGTCCCGGTTACTATTTACTGATGTAAATAAGTAGGCGTTACATGAGCCATGTCAGCGGTCTTTGGCGGCTCAATAGTAACCCTGACACCAGGGTGATGGGTTTGGTACTCTACCTCACAACCCACACGATAGAAGAAGATTATTTAAATGGATTTGACATTATATAATATGGAATGCATGAATATTCAAGCATTATCCACTTAGACTTAGACATTATCGACCCGCTATTATTATACTTGTACAAAATTTTCCTGTACCCAAAGGTTGCCTGGAAGAAATTGCTGCATGAGCAATAAGGCCGCCTGTTATGCTTTTCTGTATATGCTGTCCTTATATCTGTATTTTGTGTCTATTGTGCTCAATAAAGTATTTTATCTATCTATCTATCTTGGGATATTACTTGTAATGAATCATCATCGTGAAGAAACCCGCATTCCCGAGAGATTTACTTTACGTGGTTTTCTTTATAAGGCACCGTATTATTATATCTTTAGAGTGACTGGAATAAAATAAAACGTATGTTTAACTACTCTCAAGTCAGACCTAAACGAAGCTTCTCTCAAAAATGTCTTCAAAGATAAATTTCAGAAAAATGGCTTCCTATGTTTATTTTCCATGAGTGTGCGAAGAATTTTAAAATAGGTGAGTTTTAAATTTAAATTTATGAGACGACGGATGCTTGACTGGCTCAGGTGTCAAACGGGATGGAATTTCTTACCACACACTAGCGCAGAGAGAGACTAATCTTGTATGAAATTTTATACCTACATTTTTTTATTTACTACTATCGGTCCGCCAGCGATGTGCAAAATTACGAAGTTTCATACTTATTTTCAACCGCTTGTTTAACTTCACCACCTTACAAATAAAAAATAAACCAGGGATGAACGTGGGGTTAAATATTTGACAGTCAATCCAAATATCATACAATTCGACTGAACTATGCTTCCGTGCTTCGGAAGGCACGTTACGCCGTTGGTCCCGGCTATTAGCCGTAAAAACACTTCCACCAACCCGCAGTGGAGCAGCGTGGTGGAGTATGCTCCATACCCTCTCCGGTTGATCGAGAGGAGGCCTGTGCCCAGCAGTGGGACGTATATAGGCTATTTATGTTTATGTTATGTTATGTTAAATAATAAGATAATTAGTGCATTACCAAAATACCAATGTAACGTTATTTGTTACCCATTTACATGGTTAGAAACTACACTTATAATTGTCTTAAGTATACAAGTCCTTGAAATGACAACTATTATAAAATTCTGTTTTTACGAGATTAGTCCGCACATTATAATGCACGGTTATTTACGGATAGTAAACGATATTTTTATGTATACGTAGTATTAAATGTACTATGTTTAATTGAAGTACTTAATTGAATTACTTTTGTATTGAGTATATTTAATTCATCAGTATAAAGTGATACGGACTGTTGTGTGGTATTGACACACACACACACACACACGCACGCACGCACGCACGCACGCACGCACGCACGCACGCACGCACGCACGCACGCACGCACGCACGCACGCACGCACGCACGCACGCACGCACGCACGCACGCACGCACTACCCTTACACGTTATTACACTTGTCAATGATCTCAATCTAATCATCCTACACAGGGTGTTAGTGACATAGTAACAAAAACTTTGATGGATGATTCGGGCCGTGATTCTGAGTTGATATCAAGTGGAATTGAAAACATTCCAACTGTAATCACGTATATGCATTTTCAATACAAACCCTAAGTTTAAAAACTCTACATGTGGAAAAATATGTGGCTTGGCTGTTTCGCTACCATCACAGGAGCGTAAGATGAAAAAACGAATTCATGTCGTAACCATTGGTAACAAATTTATTGATGGTTGATGGCCCTTCTGTTAATTATTTTTTGTAGTAACGAAACGGACAAGCCCCTTATTTGTATAATTAGGGAGTGAAGAGTTAGAAGCTTGGCTGTACATGAGATTTGATAACTTTTTGACAAAGCGATCGATATGACTCTGATATAAAATAATAACAATAGTTTTTATAAAATATTTATCTTAGATGCCTACTTATATATTTTGCACTACATAATAACTTACTTACATATAAGAATACAAAGAATATTTATAGAGGTCGCGGGAAGCCGCTGGATGCGGGCAGCGCAGGACCGATGGTCGTGGAGATCCTGGCCTATGCCCAGCAGTGGCCGTCGTACGGCTGATGATGATGAAGAATACAAACATACACACACACACACACACACACACGTTCATTACAAAAATATACTTAATTAGAAAATTCAAAATGTGCTTAGACTTCATATCCATTTTTTGTTTCATGTGTTCCCTGATTACCTTACCGGTTCCAACTGAAAATCAGCGCCATAGTATGGCCTATGGCTTTATGCTGAGGTGGAACCGTTTCGGCATACATTCATAATTGTATTTTTTATTAATATGTGGAAACATTAGTATGTCGAATAAATATTTTTTTCTTCTTTCTTGGCAACATTTTACATGAAAATGTTTTTGTTGGGTTATTATACTTGTTTGTGAAACTCTGTAAATTAAGATTGTGATCAAGTATTGCAGCACACATGCTCTTTATCAAACCGAACTAACTCAATAGAACTCATTAATGGTATTACTACACTGTTGGTATAAAACGTTATTAAAAATATTAAACATTTCTTCATTATTTTAGATGTTTTGGCACTAAGTGTAGTAATTGTTTAGTAATTTAATTACTAAACAATTTTCCCTAAACAAGTAGCATGGAAAATGCTGCACCAACAAGAGCGTGGCTCTTAAATTGATGATGATGATGAGTGATTTAATTACCTAAGTATGTTATGTTAATTAATGTTAATGTTCTACGCGACTTTGTAGGACCATTTAAAATAAACATTTCCATCATTATTATATATTACATAATGTGTAACGGTTTTGTCAGCGCACGCCAGAATTGCTCACAGGTGGGAGATTTTTTCCTACTTACTGAACACTTGTCTTATCGTTACATTTTTGTCAATTCACACAATATCTTTATTAATTGTAGTCTATGTGTTATTCCGATGTATAAGCTACATTATTTTAAAGTTTCATTTAAATCCATTCAGAAGTTTTTGCGTGAAAGAGTAACAAACATCCATACTCACAAACTTTCACATTTATAATTTTAGTAAGATTTTACTTCATATAAAAATTTTACGGGTATAACAGCGGTGTAAGGGTGTTAAGATTAAGATCAGAACGGTTGTTCGCATCAGAAACAGGTAGGTATAATTTACAAGAACAATTATAAATCTAAAATCAAAATTAATTCAGTTTGTTGCTGTTTGGGCTAGCAATAATAACTTGAACAAAACAGGCTTGTTTACGGTTTCCTAAAGGATGTTATTTCAAGTTTGTAGCCTTCCTAATTATTTTCTTGTTGTTGTAATTTCTACGAGGAAATGAAAGTCTAAAATTACGTCAGGGTCTAAAATTAAAGAGCTTACACAGAATAGTGTTTAGTAGCGTTCTTCTATCGTGTGGGTTGTGAGGCGGAGTACCAACCTCATCAACCCTGGTGTCAGGGTTACTATTGAGCCGCCAAAGACCCCTGACATGGCTCATGTATCAACTATTTAGTTACATCAGTAAGTAGTAACCGGGACACAGTTTCTGAAAACCAAGCGATACTACCACTATCGTGTGGGTTGTGAGGTGGATGACCAACGTCATCAACCCTGGTGTCAAGAATATTATTGAGCCACCAAAGGCCCCTGACATGGTTCATGTATCAATTACTTACTTACATCAGTAAGTAGTAACCGGGACCAACGGCTTAAAGTGCCTTCAGAAGCACGGATCATCTTACTTTTGGACAATCAGGTGATCAGCCTGCTATGTCCTAACCAAACTGATTTGTCCCCACCAGGATTCGAACCCGGGACGTCTGGTACGTGAGTAGAACGCTCAACCACAGAGGCCGTTTATTTTTTATATGTAATTTCTTAGATTATCCGCTTGAACAATATGCGATAAGAATCAAGTGGCGTTCTAAAATATTTAAACAGGATAATTCACTTCTCTTCCGTTTAAAATTACAAATTCATTTAACTTACGAAGAAACTTCTTACGACAAGACTCGAAGAAACTTCAGCTTAAAATATTCAAATGTAGATTTCATAATTACTTCAAGTAATTGGATTGTACTTATTATTCTCCGTAGCTTTACCCTTTTTCATAGCGTCCGCTTACCGAACCTGAAGATTTGACAGGTTAGATTGTAACACAAGTGATTGATTCAAAATTCAAGATTATGTAAATTATACTCGTCTTTTTTGGGATGTTTACCTTTTTACAATATCATCTGAACAAATTACGTCATCGTCATCAGCCCATAAACGTCCCCACTACTGGGGCACGGGCCTTCCCTATGGATAGATAGGGATATCGGGCCTTAAACCATCACGCGGGCCCAGTGCGGATTGATGGTTATTAACGACTGCTAATGCAGCCGGGACCAACGGCTTAACATGCCTTCCGAAGCACGGAGGAGCTCGAGATGAAAACTTTTTTTTTTGGTCACCCATCCTATGACCGGCCTTTGCAAAAGTTGCTTAACTTCAACAATCGCAGACCGAGTGCGTTTACCGCTGCGCCACCGAGCTCCTCACGAACAAATTACGTGCTACGTTAAATCCGTCGTTGCAATAAAATATCCAGTTTATACCCACAAAATCCTTACAATAAACTTCGTACGAATTATCCTTTTTGGTTCGTGAATATTTTTTACTCGAATAATCCTCGCTGTTTTTTTAATGTTTATTTTCCTCTGAAGTGATCAGTGATGTGCCGTTCCCGGAAATCTTCCCGTTGTACGGTCACGAGCATTAATTATGTAATACACTTTGATACCATGTCACATTAACTTTTTTGTCAAATTGAACTGTAAGTCTCACTAAATGTCAAATATGTTAGTGCGACAGAGTCCTAGTGGGTACATTATATTGCTCATGACTGTACCTATACTGCTTTTCTTTTTCACATTAGGTTGTGTACTGGGTTCAAGAAGAATTATGAAATTCTGATTACTAAATAAAGACAGACTCTAAAACTGACGGAAAACATTTTCTTTTTTCTATTAAAGTTATTTATGAATTTAATTCACAAAGTCCGACGTTTAAACACTTGTTCTATGACGTCACAGTGTGATTTATTTATTTTATTTTATTATTTCATACAAATTCCGTAGTAATTTCCTGTTTTGATATCTAGTGAAAAGTAAGTGTTTTGACTAGATGGAAACTAGCCTATTATTCTTTTTGGTATTCTGGTCTGATCTGCCTAAAGGTTAAGTAATAAAGCTCATTTTACATACGTTTTTACTGAAGAAGACGGTACATAACATAACACTCGTCTTGAGCGACTCGACTATATCCAAAACCAAACATACTATTTTTTCTTCTCTCTCTTGTATCGTGTGGGTTGTGAGGTGGAGTACCAACCTCAGGGTTAAAACACATAATAACGGGTTCTTACCGCGTTAAGAATGGGGATATGAGACTCCCGATATTTCAATTTTTTTTTTCAGTGTCGAAATATCGGGATTCTCATATCCCCATTGAATCTCAGAATATCAAGTTTGGTGGCGAAATTTCATATTATTTTTTGAAATTTGGTTCCGACATGAAAAAGATCCAAAAGGATCCTCGGTTCCGACATGAAAAAGGAATTTTTCAATTCCCAATTTTCCCAATTTCCCCAATTTTTCACGCAAAAATTATATGACAGTTCGCCACCGAACTTGGCACATTTTGATATTCACCCTATTATGTGTTTTAATTATGATAATAACCGCGTAAACTTAAAACAACCTCAGGGTTACTATTGAGTCGCTAAAGGCCCATGACATGGCTCATGTAACGACCACTATTACACTACTACTACTGTTACTATTATACTATTTTTTAATCCCTCCACACATTTTTCACTCTTAAATCCTTTAGCATGAATATTGTAAATTGTAACTTAAAAGTAACATCCAAAAATAGCACTGGAAAAGCTTTTTGTGAACTTATTTCAAATGTGAATTGAATTGGCGATTTGTTTTGGATTATAAGGGTGTAAAAGTTTGTACTTTAGTTTGATTAACGACAAGTGATTTGGGGATTCATTCTGTTTCCTGGTAATGCGTTATGTAGAATATGGGTTACAGACTTTAATAAATTAGGGGTAAATGGTGAAATGGGGGCAAGGATAAATATTTTTTAATTTGTTTTGGAAAACAACAACAGCGAAGTCGAATCCTTTATAGGGACGGACGTCGAGGAGGCAAGTAAAACAAGCGAATGCATGATTAATACTGGTTATATAGGAAGATCTCTCTACACATTACATAGATTATTAGTCATAATTAATAGCTACACTACTACACTACACCTTACGTTTTTTATAGGAAATATGAAACAACTTAACATGAGAGCACTATCCCAATAGTGTAGTCAAAGGTGCGTCCAAGCGCAAGATGAACTAGGTATCCATTCTTCACCGAGCTTTCTGTTAGACCAACGTGATAGTGTGAGCCGTATCGCCGTCTATAACGGTCGAGCCATTCTTCTTCTATCGTGTGGGTTGTGAGGTGGAGTACCTCATCAACCCTGGTGTCAGGGTTACTATTGAGCCGCCAAAGGCCCCTGACATGGTTCATGTAACGACTATTTACTTACATCAGTAAGTAGTAACCGGGACCAACGGCTTAACGTGCCTTCCGAAGCACGGATCATCTTACTTTCGGACGATCTGGTGATAAGCCTGTAATGTCCTAACCAAACTAGGGTTACAAAGCTATTTTTGTGATTATATCTCCTCCGTTCCTGATGATGTAAGCTTTATACCATCGTCACGTGAATTATTCACGTATCTTTCTATCAAACGTTAAGATTTGGACACATTAGATAGAGAAATGATGAGAAACCCTTATCAATGTCAGAACAATAAGTTAGAATCGCCCGGTGGATATAAACTAATTAATAAATAGCAGTAATGACCCATATATTATATACAATTACTAATCGATGTTTAAAAGTTTGGGTTTTGTTTATTTATAACCCCATTGATATCACTATTGTGCAGAGAGAAATCCAGAATTTGTTTTCGAATTCATGTTTGGAACATAAAAATGATTATCACGTGCTCGGCGATGAAGGAAAACATCGTGAGGAAACCCACATTCCCGAGAAGTGCATTTTCGGAGGTATGTTACCTGTATTAGGCTGGTTTTCCTTTCGCGGGTTGGAAAACCAGTCATATAAAAAACCGGACCTGTGAAATCTTCATTGTTGGGTAAGCGGACCCTGTGAAAAACGGGATAATGCTAGGGAGATGACTTTCAGCTGCTTAACACTTTCAAGTACAGAACGTCTATGGACGTTCCGATTTCAAGATGTCATACAACCTATTATGAACCATCAATGATCCATGGTCTCTGGCCGTGAAAGGGTTAATTCTAACCAGGCATTATCAATATTGAAAAATAATCGTGTTCTTTTTAACATGTTGACTATACTGGGTATTAGTGACGTCGTAACGAACACTGGGGGAGATGATTCAGACCATGATTCTGGGTTAATAATTAATAAGTGGATGTTTCGGTGTGAAATTCCAGAGCTTTTTTATGTTTTAATAAATTTTGAGGAGCTCAGTGAGGGTACTTGTCAAGTATTACAAGTTATTTTATAACTTATTATTATAAGCGAATAAATAGAGTACATTCAGTCAAAAAAAAAAAAAAAACTAGAGAAACACATTCAATACCAGACATTTTAATCATTTAGGTAATCATTAATCTTATAATAACCTTTTTTACATAAAGTAAGCTTCACGTGAGCTTTAAATTTATTCTCTGACAAATTTAAAATATTATTTGTTTTGAATCATCTGATAAAGATGTAAAGGCCTGAGATGATGATGACAACTTTTTAAATAAAAGGCGCGACTATAAATCTACTAGACCACACGACAATGTAGCAGATCGACAAGAAAGTCAAGACGTAACGGCAGGCGAAATAATAAATTGCACAGAATGTCGGTATAACGGAAATTGTCTCGAGGAGGAAGCGCGGCATATTTGTACCGGCGGTGTTATTCTTATCTCACGGAATCCGTGAAGACGTCTCACTTGGGGGAACGTGGGGAATGCTGACGTCATAATATTTTGCGTCATCAGCTGGACGAGGGGAACAGATAAATTGACGTTAACTTAAACAAGCCTCCGTGGTCTAGTGGTTAGAGTGTTAGGCTCACGATCTGGAGGTCCCGGTTCGATTCCCGATGGGGACATTGTCGAAATCACTTTATGAGACTGTCCTTTGTTTGGTAAGGACTTTTCAGGCTTGAATCACCTGATTGTCCGAAAAAGTATGATGATTCCGTGCTTCGGACGGCACGTTAAACCGTTGGTCCCGGCTATTAGCCGTAAAAACACCAGCAACCCGCATTGGAGCAGCGTGGTGGAGTATGCTCCATACCTCCTCCAGTTGATTGAGGGGAGGCCTGTGCCGAGCAGTGGGACGTATTTAGGCTGTTTATGTAAAAAGAAACTGAAACTTAAACATTGCTTTTTATTTATAAATTTTTATGAACACACATCTAAGTTGCATTGCTGAACTCGACATGTGCTTTGTCTCAACACAAAGTATAATGTATACAATCACGCTTATTTCCCACCGGGGTAAGCAGAGACTACGGAATTACATTTGCTTCGATCCTGACATACTTCTCTTGCTTCCTCCACATACGTCAATCCTATCAATCGTATAATAAACGCACGCCGGTTCAGAGTAGACCGTACTATACTTTTTTTACGGACATCCTCCAAATAAAATACGTCCCTCTTTTTTTTACGTGGGACTCCCCGGGTGTCGCCACCCGGTATACCCACTAAAACCCAACGGGTTTCCTCCTTGCCGCCGTGTGGCGGGGATACGGGAACGCAATTGCACACAACCGCGTCCCCGCCGGCGGATGCTCGGCAGATGATAGAATGTGCATAAAAATGTTAGATCGCGATTCTACTGACTACGTTATAACGTAATGGTTAAGAAACTCAGCATTTCTATACATTGCGGTACGCATTATTTTTATCTCACGGACTGTTTTCCGGCACGTTTTACTTAAAGGAAAGACGTTCTACTTAAGGGGAAACGTGAGACGCGATGACGTCATTTAATTTTGCATTTTTGTCAGCTTTATTTAACATACACTTTGCCTAAGGCAACGTTGTCAAGATTACAAGCGATCTTTCTGCCCGGGTCACCAGCCACCGTGGTCTAGTGATTAGAGAGTTGGGCTTCTGATTTAGAGTTCCGGGTTCGATTCCCGATGTCCTTTCTTTGGTAAGGACGCTGTCGACTCTTTCAAATATCGTCAATTAATTCTTTCAAATGTTATCCGCTCAGACGACGTCCTGAGTTGAGGTTCGCTCCACCAGGGCTCTTGTTTTAAATTTTGCACCGGATGAGGACCCTCAGCGCTCCTCATTTATCAGGCTAAGTAGCTAATGTCATGTGTGCCAAATCCACAATAAGACACGTCAAGAAAAAAAGCTTGAATCACCTGTTTGTCTAAAAAAATTCAGATGATTCCATGGTTCGGAAGCCACGTTAAGCCGTTGGCTCCGGCTGTAGGCCGTAAAAACACCTCCACCAACCCGCAGTGGAGCAGCGTGGTGGAGTATACTCATACCCCCACCAACTGATTGAAGGGAGGCCTAGCTATGTCCAGCAGTGGGACTTATATTAGGCTGTTTCTGTTACCTAATAAGTACAACATTTTGTCACGTGTTTTTCTATGACGTCACAGGTTGCTTTTTCGGTTGTTTTGACGTTTAGTAAAAAGTAACTAATTTGACTGGTTGGAAATTAACCTATTGTACTATTGTCAACCTTATTGCTCTACGGCGTAATGTATCTGTATTGTAGATAAACAAACATACTACACACATAGCGGTCAAACATATAACCCTCCTTTTTGGTTCCCCGCAGTCGGGTAAAAAAGAAGGGCTTGTTTACCCTCACAAATTTTATTTGCGACCAGGTGTAAGTGAGGTAATCGAGATAAGTACTGAATTTGCATAAAATCGAAATAGATAAAGATAACATAAGGTTGCGTTTATATCCCAATTAGGGTAGTCAAAAGTCAAAAGTCAAATGGCAAGATGATAGAGAGCCCACATTTTTTTATTCATTTCGACATGGAATATATATTATGTCTTTACCCAGAAAAGCACATTAAAATGAAGTGAGAGCGACTTGATTTAGAATGGATCTAAATTCGCTACAAAATTGCTAAAACCCTTTGAAAGTTAGTCACACTACTACGCCTCTGTTAAAGACAGCTTCGTACACACGAGCACCGTCGACGAAACTTTTCATTTTTCGCAAAACATGAGAACAATTTTATCTCTGCTTAAAAAGTTAGAAAGTTCTAGAAATTTCGAAACTGTCCCTATTCCTGTAGTACTTAGCACTAGTCTCTTTGAACGACAATTTTACAGTCGTTACCAACTTGTTTTCAACTCCAACCCCCGCTGTATGAGTTACACAATCGCGCGCGACATATAGGTGACGCGGGCGTTCACGACTAGACGCAACGTACGCTGTCTTGTCGCGTTGCCTGCGATAAGTAAGAGAGTAAATTCCCGTTTCATCAACAGATTCCAGACATATCGCATTTGAAGCATTTTAGTGAGTTGACATTTTTGTTCTACGGCGACTTTCTCGAAATACGCGGGGTTTAGCTGGAATTCGGGTTTTTAACTACGATTTTGGGTACCGCCTCGTACAATACTGTTTCAACCAATTTTGATTTTCGACAAATCTTTTTTATTTTTTTCTAAACAATGTAATAAGATTCTTTCGCGACGCATAAAAAGTAGGACACTGACATTAAAGCGAAGGCACCGCGGCATGGGTTAAAGAGAAACGACAAAGCCCATAGTGAAATTAGAACTAATTGGTAATATTTTATGAAATATAATAAGTTACCTGTTGGAATGGGGGGACGGGTCTCATACCGTTATGGTCATGGTTCTTTCACTATTCAGGCATAGAATAAAGAATAATAATACCACGTAACTTTAGAACGGGCACTTCGCATTCGTATCGGCGTCGAGCTGATTTACCTTTCTTCTCCACTGGGTCCCACTTTAGGTTTAAATGGCCGTAAGCCGTTAAGGTGTCCTAAGGGAGCGCGCACGGACTCTTTGTCGCGCTCGTACTTACGCGATAAGGCGGTGTTCCGGCCAGCGCATTCCTAAATCAAGTCCGCAATTATCACTCCCGTATAACAAAAACTGCATTTTGCATAGGAGATTCGTGCTAATACATTTGCAACCTCACTTTCATTTTGACCTCTTGACCGAACGCATCACTTACACAATTTTGTACAGTTTTATAATTAATATAAGTTCAAGTTGAAAATTTGGGTTTTATTCTAAATTAAAACTCACATTATGTCTGCCTAAGGCAGGCGGGATACGGTAAAAACTAGATTTTTGTATGGAGTGACCGGGCTATGTCGTCTCTTTGAAACCCATGCCGCAGTGCCTTCGCTTTAATGTCAGTGTCCTACTTTTTATGCGTCGCGGAAGAATCTTATTACATTGTTATTCTTCTTAAGACAGGATGTAACGCAATGACAGTAACTGCATTGCATGCTGAATTTACGTATATGTAAGTTATATGCAAGCTTATAAGGCTTCTTTACAACAGGGATGTTACTAGTCACCACGGTCGCGCTACCGAAAAAATATACTTACGTTATTGGAACCTGGTACAACTCGGCATTTTCTTGAAGTACCGTTTATACTTGTACTGTCAAATCTTCAGGTTAGGTAAGTGAACCCTGTGAAAATAAGACGATGATAAATAGATGAAAAACAGTTTGCAGACATTTCCAATCCTTCGCTGTTCGCATCAGAAAGGAAGAGGCAAAAGTGCGGATTGGTGGTATGTCCACAACATAAGGATGAAATGCCTGCCGACGCCTAGTTGTCCGTAGATGAAATGGAGTGGGTGGAATTAACTCGTGAAGTTCCTGCGCACACTCATTATTAGCAAATGAAGTAAGTACCTAATGTATTTTTCTTAAAGGCCAGCAGAAAAGTATTATTAAGTGAATATCAAAATTTCAAGTTTGGTGGCGAACTTTCATATTATTTTTTCGTGAAAAATTGGGTTCCTTTTTCATGTCGGAACCCAGGATCCTTTTGGATCCTTTTTCATGTCGGAACCCAATTTTTCACAAAAAATTATATAAAAGTTCGCCACCAAACTTGGTACATTTTGATATTCACCCTATTATATCATGTAATGAGATTATAACGCTTCTACAAAATATCCTTTTAGCAACACTCGCTGACAAATGAAATCATCAGCCCTAAAATTATGTAATTCCGACCAAAGCCACACTTTCCTTGATTGTAGTGTTCCGTATCCAAGTTTTTCTTAGCTAACAGGTTTGTTCGCAATTTTCCTTGTCGGAGTAGCAGGTAGCGGAATTGTTAGGGTTGCCGTGACACGGAGTTAAAGAGCGAGGAAGGCTGTTTGAAACATGTTTTTCGTAGATATTTTTTATTTTATTCAAAGTAACAATATAAATACTGTGTCTCATAAACCTATCGACAGGTTTGTTTTTACAACGTCATTTGTTATCGGAAAATGTTTTATTTCATACGAAAATTATTGTGCTGATGTGCAGTAAAACGAAAAGAAAAATAGGATAATTTAATCGTTACGATTGGCTTTATCTTAAGTGCAGTTTTCACTAACACAGTTGTTCGACCATTATAGACGGCGCTATGACACTTACGGCTCACCAGCTATTAAGTTTATCAGAAAGCTGGGTGAAGTGTGAGTACTTAGTTCAACATGCAATGGATGATTGGGATATAGTTGAGAGCTTATGTTATGCTATGTTACGATTGGATTAGACGTCAACTCGGCAAAGAAATACCCATGACAAGAGTTTACTATTTTTAAAATGTCTGTCGCGACGTCTTAGTAGTAACACTCCGTGTAGATTCATTATTTTTTTCTTTTTTTTAGTCGTTACACGAGCCATTTCGGGGGACTATTCGGCTAGATAAAAACTGTCTATTTCTCCTATCAGGTGTCGCTACTGTTGAGTGATTTTAAATTTTAACAGTTCCCCATACTATTTGAGTAAACAAATGTTTACTCAATGTATGAAATATATTTATATTGCTTTGATTATATTTTTAAGTACACCACATATCTGTTAGCATAGCACTGCGAAATCATAGAGTAATTTACTTCTCCGTAGTACAACCAGTTGGAGATCGTAGTTGTACCACCGGTCGGGAGGGGTTATATTTTATTCCCTAAAGAAAGAAACGTAGAAAAACTAATTTTCAATTAAAACTGCCTTTTTCCAACTGATGGCTTTCCTTTTTCGAGAATCATCCTTCAGACGGGATACACTCCACGGTGCTCCACATTTTATAGTACCTAATTTATCACGAATTTATCAGCTAGACAGTATGAAGAACTGTCAACATTTAGGAACACTCAAAAGTGCTGCCGCCTACATTTGAGCTTTTAGTTTTTGTCCTCATTTAGAGTCCACCATCACCAGCCCATTAATGTCCCCACTGCTGGGGCACGGGCCTTCCCTATGGATGGATAGGGAGATCGGGCCTTAAACCACCACGCGGGCCCAGTGCGGATTGATGGTCATTAACGACTGCTAATGCAACCGGGACCAACGGCTTAACGTGCATTCCGAAGCACGGAGGAGTTCGAGATGAAAACTTTTTTTTGTGGTCACCCATCCTATGACCGGCCTTTGCGAAAGTTGCTTAACTTCAACAATCGCAGACCGAGCGCGTTAACCGCTGCGCCACCGAGCTCCTCGAGCATTTAGAGTCTACTGATTGTTAAGCACAAATAAGTAAGTAAGTACATCTTCTTTATCTAATTCTTCGTCACGTCCTTGAGCCTACTAGAAAATTGGTATCTTTCGCGTATCTTTTTCCCTGTGTTTTTAGTGTGATAAATGAAAGTCATTGGATGGTGAGATTTTTCTCAAGATGCGTTCAAAACAACATTGTTATTATCAAAGGAAAGCCATATTAGTTCATACACATTTATATCGACATCCAACATTCATTATACCCTTACATTTGTTTCGATTAGTTGTATGTGTTAGTGTTTGGTTATAAACTTAGTGTCAGGAGGGTATATACCAACAAGAAGTCTACTTAATTCGGAAAAGGAATTTACGTTACTGTTGCAGTTAACAACTATTGTACCCTAATATTGTTCCTACCTTAGCTCCGCATATAATCCGAAGCGAAATAAACAGTTTCCATCAATTTTAACAGTTCAACAATTTTACAACAACAGCAACAACAACAACAGTCAACAGGGGAGTTAAAAAGGCCACATTAAAGCAATTAATCTAAAAAAGCAATATTGCAATTTGACATTCGTTGACGTCGCGCAAATACTTTCACGTGCGCAAATGTCAAATTGCAATATTGCTTTTTAGTTTTTTTTATTTATTTATTCAATATCAGAAAAACAATTTAGTCCTTAAAAAAATGAGATGCCCCTCTAAACAGAATACCCGTACAGGTTTATGCGAGGAGCGAATGAATGCGCTTAACTCGCTACACTTAATCAGTAGGTAGGTAAAACATAGTTGGTGGTAGCCACTCAGAGCAAGGCCTTTGCCCAACATTGGGCTCTTACAATCTCGCTTACAGACAAGGATCGAAGCAACACGACCTTTTCCCTCGTTACATTGTAATCTAAACTGAAACTTTAATACGATTACTGACTAATCCTTGAGTAATCACTACGCCTCAATCACACGCTGGATTAGCGTGGATAGAAATTTGATCAAACAACACAATATGGGATCAACACGGTATTAAAGCAAATTAAATTGTACCCAATTTGGTTAATAAATCACTGAAACCCTTGAAGGGAATCTAACGGAAGCGGACACATTAATTTACGATGGGGACGGCATCCGATGTGAAATCTTGAGGGCAGACAACTAGACAGTAAATTGATCTTGACAGAATTTGGATTGTACTTTGATAGCTATGATAAAGATCTCATTATAATTTGATCTTATACTTTATTTTACAGAAGCGAATCTCTTAAAATGCATAAATGGTTTTGTCATAATTTTAATTATCATAATCCTTTTCGCATAACGTTTTTAAGCATAATAGTACTTTCACATAATAACATCTCAGAATACTGGTTTGTTAGGTATAACTTATTTTTGGACTAATATTTGTTGGTATAAATTTTATTCGCATATAAATAGGTATCCATAATTCTTTTTTAGAATAAGTAATAGTGTTTTGTCATAATTTTTACAAGGCATAACAGTAGGTTAGGGTGCGGCGAGAGTGGCCCTTGGGCCACCCCTACGCCGCCAGTATGTCTATCTTACACATGAAAAGTATACTGAATGATCACCAACAGCATGAAATAGAGTCAAAAAATTTTAAAAGTCACAATCATGAACCAAATGCGACCAAGGAAAAAGTAAGTTTCGGAAATGTTCAAAGTTGTGCCAAAACTTTTCTTATTCGGAGTATAGTTTTTATGCTTATAATACTTATGCTTATATGTCATTATTGTCATTAATTATTATGCTTATGGTAGTTATGAGTTTCAAAATTATGCTTAAAAAGTTATGACAAATTAATATTATGCGTAACTAATAATAGGACAAGTAACATTATGCCATGGTAAATTATTACATAAAAAATTATGCGTAAAAATAGAGAACCTGTCTGACCTGCCAACCCGCGAAGGGAAACCCAGCCTAAACTACATACTTACCATGTGATGAGAAAAGATGAAAGGCATATAGACAAGGTAAGTTATGTGTATGAATGTGGATGAATGTAGGGGCAGGGGACGACCCAAGAAAGTGTGGATGGATTATGTATAGAAGGATACAGGTCATACAACTCTGAAACGCATTTCTCGAGAATGTCGGTTTCCTCACGATGTTTACCTTCACCGTAGAGAAGATAATCATTTATGATCCAAACATGAATTCGAAAATGAACTCGAAAATCGTTGGTTTAGGTCCTTGCTGGGCAAAAAAGCAATATTGCTATTTGACATTTGTTTGCGTTGCGTACTTACTTTGTACTTTACAAATGTCAAACTGCAATATTACTTTTTAAGATGAATTGATTCGATGTTGCCTTTTTAACCCCTCAGTGTTCTATGTAATAAATCAAATCAAATCAAATATACTTTATTGCACACAACCAAACAGGCTAAACGGTTTATTTCACCCCAGAAAGGCAAAAGGGAAAGTTAGAAAAAAAGTTGTTAACAAAGTTACGAAGCGGCAATAATTATCTTGGATTCTTCGCAATGTGTACTTGTATTGGTTTACTAACAGGTTCCCAACTTAGCGAAGAAATGAATAAGGAAAATGTAGCGAATAGACTCAGCGTAAGGTAGGTACTGAAATGACCTACATCGAGAATTGATAACATCACGAAAGATGTAAAGAAAAATAAGTTTTCATTCAAAGTTTTATAAAACAGTCATTGAAACTGACAAGTAAATCTTTTACTAAAATTTCAAAATTGCATTGCGAAAAAAAAAGTTGTACGCCTTTACGCGTGAATTATTATGGCTTCTTTGCTACAGTTATGAGTAATGTCATGTACCCACTTTAGAACCCTGTCGCACTATCATATTTGACATTTAATGAGACTTACGGTTTAATTTGTCAAAAAAGTTAATGTGACATGGTTTCAAAAAGTATACATATTAGTACTCGTGACCGTACCCACTTTAGAACCCCGTCGCACTAAGATATTTGAAATTTAGTAAGACACAGATAAGGTAATTCTTTAGCCTTCATTTTGTAATGAGGCGACTTGTGTCTCTAAGACAGATAGATAGTGGTCATAAATTCGTAACAAAGGATCCAGGATTGGCTTAACAACAGCCATCACATGACAACAAGCAGGATTGGGGTCGTAATATATGTCTGATGAAGGGATCATGCCCTGTCTAATGTGATGGACTACTTGCACACGATCGGCTGCAAATCTTAGTATGGCCACAAGCATTAATATATACACTTTAGTACCATGTCACATTAATATTTTTGACAAATGTTATCTGTGTCTTACTAAATGTCAAATATCTTAGTGCGTCAGGGTTCTAAAGTGGGTCTATGATATTATTATTTCTCATGACTGTATTGTTCTTCTTCTATCGTGTGGCTTGTGAGGTGCAGTACCAACCTCATCAAACCTGGTGTCAGGGTTACAATTGAGCCGCCAAAGGCCCCTGACATGGTTCATGTAACGACTACTTACTTACATCAGTGAGTAGTAACCGGGACCAACGGCTTAACGTGCCTTCCGAAGCACGGATCATCTTACTTTTGGATAATCTGGTGATCAGCCAGTAATGTCCTAACCAAACTAGGGGCCACAAAGTATTTTCTGTGACATTTCCCCACCGAGAATCGAACCCGGGACCTCCGGATCGTGAGCCCAACACTCAACCACTGGACCTCAGAGGCCGTTACTGTATTGTTAATTTATATGTAAGTGCAATTTTCACTAACAAAGTTGGTTCGACCAATAAAGACCGACCGCCTACCGCGTTGGTCTAACGGGTTTGGTACTTAGTTCATCTTGCGATTGCATGTACCTACCTCTGACTACCCCATTTGAATATAGTCGTGAGGTTATGTTATGTCGTGTTATAATCTCTAACTTGTCATGAAAAAAAGTACCTAAAGATGCCAATATATAGCCACTTCATATTGAAACAATTATAAAAACATTATATAAATACTTATTATTAAATTGGATTTATAATGATTTTCAAACAGAAAATGTTACAAAAAAATTGGAATGCTCACAACTTTTGTAGGGCTTTACAATTGGCTCAGCATTGGAATTTTGTTATTCGCTCGTGTAATTTACGATGAAATGTAGAACATAGGTATAATAAATTATTTGTGAACCAAGTCACGGTCTAACAAAATTATCACTCTCATTGCAAAGGCCAATTTTGCTAGCGCCTTGGCGAGAATGCGAAGGGAGGTATTTGATAGGCCATGACAACGACGGGAATTCATAATCATTTTGGTTTGGAAAACTTTCTTTGATGAAAATCCAAACACTTAGTAATTGAGTACCTAATTTATCGAAGGGTGACCAATATTATCAGATGAAGTTTCAAGCAAAGAGATCCCTTGGAAAAAGATATCATTAATTTTCGATGAGATAATCTCATTATCCACGTGAGCCGTGGCAGCCCAATTTTAGGGTCGCAGGTTTGAATACAGCACAGGCTTATGCCAATAACTATCGAATTTGATTTCGAATTCATGTCTGGTTAATAAATATCGTGAGGAAACCCACATTCCCGAGAAATGCATTAAGGTACGTGACCTAACCTGTTTTGGGCTAGTCTTCCCTTCGCGGGTCGCTTCTGTAGAAAACCATACCTGTCAAATCTTCAGGTTAGGTGAGCGGACCCTGTGAAAGACGAGATCACAAACGAGTCACCACTCGATGACAACGACTGCTGTTCAACCAATCAATCAATTAATAATACTTTATTGCACAACGACATATACAAAGGACATAAATAAGCACAATAGGCGGCCTTATTTCTAAACAGCAAATTCACAATTTTTTTGTCATTTTTTGTTGTTCGCACACCTCAATAAATGACGTCATACTTTTTTACTTCCAGCAGGTTAACTACTCGGCAGGAGCCATCATCCACAGCCTGCACTCATCCACTGCTGGACATAGGCCTCTCCTATGGTACCATCATAAGCAATATCATATAAGTACCCACTTTAGTACCCTGTCGCACTATCATATTTGACATTTAATGAGACTTACGGTTTAATTTGTCAAAAAAGTTAATGTGAGATGATTTCAAAATGTATACATATTAGTACCCGTGACCGTATGCCACTGAGCTCGGTCCTCAGATTCTCTCCTCCAGCCGCTGGCAGCCCTCTTAGGGATGTCGTTACTCCATCTAGTCTGAGGGCGTCCAACACTACGTTTATGAACAAATATTGTGAGAGAGAGAGAGAGAAACATTTATTTCGCGAAACTGCACACACAAAAATCAAGCAAAAATCAAAGAAGAACAAAAAACAGTAAGATTTTACAATAAAAATAAAAATTACAAACAAAGAAATATACAAAAGTTGTGTGCAGACAGGAAAAAGGGGTACGACTCAGCGATATGCTTGCTTCATACAGTATTATAATGCTACAGTACTTGAGATAAGAAGGAATATAAAATAGGTTAGTAAGATGATTTAGACGAACAAAATGCGAGCCAATTTTCAATGGGTTGCCGTGCGTAAGCGAAATTAAAAGAAAGATTTAAGAGGCGGGGGGGGGGGGGGGGGGCTCGTGCCGCAGTAAAGCAATTCACCGAAAAAAAAATACAATATTTCTATTTGACGTTTCCTAACATCGCGTAATTAATTTTAATTGCGCAAGTATCAAATTGCAATATTGATTTTATGACCTGTTTCAACCTCCAGTATCAAGATTCACCTCGACGTAATCCCCGCACGTTGTCTGGCCCGCATTCAAAAGTAAACTTGTAAATTCCCCTCATTTTACACGGAAGCGAGGACAAGGTGAAACCGAAAATTGTTTTCTCAAATTGTTTATATTGCTGAGTGAGCGACGAAATTCCTTCGTGTCTGCGCCAGGCCCGTGAGATAAACGCTCTGCTAACCCACTTTGATTCAAACAAAGCAGTTTTTAATGACTTTGCCGATGTTAATGGACTTTCTTGTGTTTTGCCGGACGTGGCAGATGTTGAATAAACTGTTGATTGTTTTTGAACTTTCGTCTTTAAGTTTCGGCCTCTGGAATGAAATTATTTTTAAAATGTCTTGATCCTTACAAAAGCAAACTTAGTTTTGAAGAATTACCCTATAGAGTACTCTAACCGGCAAGCATGCATAGAGATTTTGATAAGAGTGGAAGAGGGAGTTGGATTACCAACCCAACCTAGGTTAGGTTATTATTGAGCCGCCAAAGGCCCCTGACATGGCTCATGTTACGACTACTTACTTATCAGTAAGCAGTAACCGGGAACGGCCTAACGTGCCAAAGCACGGATCATCTTTCTTTCGGACAATCAGGTGATTAGCCTTTAATGTCCTAACCAAACCAGGATTCGAATCCGGGAGCCCAACAATCAACCACTGGACCACAGAGGCCGTTTACAAAAATAATAACTAATTATAAATGTTTTGGTCCCGGTTACTACTCACTGATGTAGGTAAGTTAGTGGTCGTTACATGAGCCATGTCATGTCAGGGGTCTTTGGCGGCTCAATAATCTGACACCAGGGTTGATGGGGTTGGTAATCCACCTCACAACCCACATGACAGAGAAGAATGTTTTGGTAACCACAAAGCTGAAAATTAGCTAAAAAGGGACCGAATGTTGCCACTATAACAACAAACAGATATTTATCTCACTCCAACAACATTGGTGCATACTAAATTCTCCAACAAAGGAATTTTGAACACCAATTTATAGATTTGCAACTGAGTTACAAAATACCCCACAATTCAATAATGTTTAATCATATTTATTATGCGGCAAAGACATTGCGGGTTTTGCCAATTCAGTTTCTCTTATTGTCAAGAAGATGTTTGGGCCAAGGTTCCTTTCAGAATAATGATTTCCGCCAAATGTAACGAAGAGGCGTATTCTTGAAGTCAAATGGAGACGTAACGATGGCGGGTCTGAACAAATATATTATGACATGACAAAGTGATTGTGGTAGGTATAATTCTTTAGAGAGAAAATGAGAAAAGACATGCACATTTTGTTACGCCAAGACTTAGGTTCATTGTCCGTATAACTTCTATACCACCTAGTAGTGGGATATTTCAGTCTAGTATTTATTGTGTCACGAAATTTAGATATGAAGTAAATGAAAAAATAAAAATTCAACAAGTTGCAGGTTAAAATTTATCATTTAACAACTTCCATGAATCAACTGTCTCTGTCTAGCAAATAAGGTTTTAATCGCACGAGGTCTATCACTAATTATTCTACTCCGCAAACCTCTATTTCACCAGCAAAAACCTCCTTTAACCCTAATTCCCAACTTTTCACTCCGACCAACAAATTTCCTTAGATAATAACATCCACATTACTTCTAAAAGACCAACCGACTCCGCCATCAAGGAAAAAACTACAACAGATATTAGCCGAAACAAATTATGGGCATTATATTAGGCGCTTCCATTTCATTTCGCTAGAATACAGCTTCTAACATTAACTGGAGCATACTTCCAAATAAACATGGCCGTTCCCTTTTTTTCTGGCATATTTATCGGCCCTTATTAAGCGCAAACGGTCCCAAACTTGCCAGCGTAATGATAACAATAGGAACGCGCAATTCCATTCGGGGGGCTGGGCCACGAGGTTATCTTTTTGGGATCAACATTACTATATTGAACACAAGACCGTGGAAGTTAAGGGCAAAAAGTTGCTTTTTGTTCTTGTGATTGACTTTGTTGCGTAAGTATGTTGTTACAAATGTTGCATTAGAATCAGATAACCATTTTTCTACGAGTAGCTTGCAGAATGCAAACGCACATATAGCATTTTTAGACTTAGAGAAAGAGTTTGACAATGTTCACTAGAAATTGATGATGGAAGCGCTCACGGACATTGGAGTAGATTATAGAGACCGGAAAATAATAATAGAATTCTATAGAGAACTGAAAGCACTGATTGAGAATGGAGAAGAAAACTTCTCCAGAGAGAGTCCGTTTCTCAAAAGAAGATCATCATCACTTATTAGACTTGATTAGACTTTTTATTAAAATATTTTCTGCCTTAAGTAAGTTGAGATGCCAATACACCAGCTAAGACGCTCTAACGCACAGCCGGACACTGGGAGCCATAATAATATAATCTATAGATGGACCATGGAGCTCTTTCCCTCAAATACCTTGTTTCTCTATCAACCCAGAATAATCAAACAATATGAAGCTTATTGCAGTTTCCAGATGGGGTATAATAATCGTTTTTTTTTCTATCTAAAGGCTAATCGAACGAAACGAAATTATTATATTCTTCATAGATAAAGAAAGCAAAAGCAAAAAAAAAGCGCACCCCTGATGCCGGGCAGCAGCGGTATCAGTACTGGTTGGAGGCCGAGGAAATGGATTCTGGTAGGGCTCTAGCTAGAACATCACCGATTGAGAAATTGGTCGGTGTACTGCGGAACGGAAGGCGATTGGGGCAACCACCGTTCTACACGCCCTATCTATGGAGTATTGAAGGCGATTACTCCACTGACAAGAGCGCAGCTCTTAAATAAAGAGAGAGAAGGGCTAATCAATATCTGCACCTCGCATACTTTCTGGCCGAACCATCCGAACGGTTCTGTTACAAAGTGTCACTGTAATCTTTATTTATAACAATGCTGTTCTCAGATTGGCATCGCATTGTATTGTGGCTTATTGCAAATTTGCAATACATCGTGGATCTTTTTATGGCGACCCCAAATTGGGATTTGTGACCTAAATTAAAAGCAAGAGTTTTTCATCGACGTTCTCTTTATAATAAGAGCTTATCATTAGAGTCACGTGAGTCATTACAGGGGATTTTGGTGGCTCAATAATAACCCCGACATCAGGGTCGATGAGGGTGGTAATCGACTTTAAGGACTCCTCAGTGAAGCGGTTGGTTCCATACGTATATTGTCTTAGGTTAAATGTGTAAAACTGGAAAAGCGTGTCGCAGATAGTTTCCAAAACATTTTGAGTTATCAAAGCTAGAGTGAAAATAGTAAGCGGGTTCAGTATTCGTTACGAAAAAGCTCAGTATTCGTTACGGTGTCACTAACACACTTCATGATTAGTGTTTTTTTTTTCTTACTATGTTCCACCATAATTTATGTTTGTGACATGTAATAAATATGAATATATGAATATGAATATTATTTTCAGTTCCATACTTTTCCAATTCCACTTGATATCAACTCAGAATCATGGTCTGAATCATCCCTCAAAGTTTTTACTTGTCACTAACACGTGATGCTATGTTATGTGTGTTGTTGGTTTTAGGGTCTTCTTATAATGCCCACCAAAAATAACCAAAGAATATAAAGAAATGGAACATAGAAGAATACTAACACTGCTTCTTTGTCTGTGAGGTTGGGCTATAAGGTGCTATATAAAGTAAAAGCAATCTAGGCTTTCGCTGGCAACAATAGGAGCGGAGAAGTGGCCCTCACTAGCAAGGGAGTGACCATAGAACTAGGATACTAGCTAATACTAGAAAAGTTAGGAATGCAAAATGCATGACAATTTTTCTTCACGAAAAGATTATCTCAAGAGTAAATGCGTTCTAGACTATACTTTTATTTATTTTAAGAATGTGTTTTTGAATTCGTATTTTGATCATAATGGTTATCACGTGCTCTGTGGTGAAAGAAAACATCGTGAGGAAACCTATATTCCTGAGAAAGAAGTATATGAACTTAGAAGTGTATGACCAGCTAACCTAAAGTTTCAGAAATTTCTTCTGTGAACTGGAAAGTTAGATAGGCATTCGCTTTAGGTAAACCGCACCTGTGAAAAAACAGGGTATACCTAAAGAGATAGTGATTGTTGCATTTTTATTCCATAAGACATGAAATACTTTCATCTTGCTTGAAATAAGTTGTTGAACTTGCGTCAATGTAAATTGGTAGTTTAAAATAAATCAGAAATCATAATCAGAATCATTTATTCAACGTTATTATCATAGATAAACTTGTTGAAGGTCAATATAACATTTTTGAATTTACGTCATTTCGCAAGGTGTTATGGCTGAGGAGAAGAAATTACAAGAAACTGCAACAGCAACACATCTTTTTAACACCAATGAGGATATACATTACAAGTTATTTAATATCTAGAAGAACACATTCAATACCAGACATTTTTATCATTTAGGTAGTCATTAATCTTAGAAAAAGCTTTTTTACACAAAGTAAACTTCACATGAGCTTTAAATTAATTTTCTGACAAATTTAAAATATTATCTGGTATTTTATTGTAAAAACGTATACATAACCTCAAAAAACTAAATAGTTATTTAGTGTATATAGAGTTATAGAGTTATTAGTGAATATGAATATGAAAAAGATGAAAATAAAATATATCTTAATCCAGCGTCTTTAAGTCTGTTGTAAACGTCAAGTGGTCTACTAAGAACAGGCGCCGTCAGTGGCCGTTTTATTATATTTTACAGAGGAAATATTGCACATAGAAGGAAATTGCAATATGTCTGCCACTTAGGAGAAGATGAGGCCGCGCTAATAATATTGTCTTGTTGGTACATTCGTTTGTTCAGAGAATTTGTAAATGGAATCATGAGAGATTTTAAATTACAGCAGAATTTAATGTGGGACTTTTTGATAAGCTTTTGCCATATTATATTGCACTGACTGTACCCACTAACTGAGTGTGTGTGCGTGTAGATGCGTATATAAGAATGTGCGTGAGTTAGGGAATGCCATCTTCATTCATTTTTCAGGATCAATCCCAAAGAATCATTATATTATTCGAGATTGACGGGATTGGGCGAATCTCCTTGAGTTATAACAATAATAATAAAATATTTAATTCAGATTCTGCATCCATATTATGTTAGTAAAACAATAGAGACTTACAAACTAAGTTAGTAGATTAAATTAGGTAGCATTACATGAAACTGGGCCACACGGCGTATAGGTAACACATGGGTCATGTCATGACCCAGTGTTTCCAGAATGAACCATCTGTTCCCTCTGCTACGTTTTTTGTTTTGATTATGCTAATTTACAAAGAAAAGTAACTAAATAGTAATAACTAACTAAACAGTTAAAAGTTACGAACTTGACGAATAAAGGATTTTGATCTCGAAAATTTCGGATACTCGCGGGATTTCGAATTTGCGATCTCGAGTCGGGATTGCATTCCGTAACGTGTGTGCGTCCGTGTCTCTCTCTGTGTGTGTGTGTGACAAGTCATAATAATTCTATGCTGAATCTGCCACTTTTCGTTTCACTGGCTATGTTATGAACCTGACTATTCTCTTTATTCTTCGTTTTGAAATATAGTGGATTTAGTTTATTTTTCTAGAATACGTGACTCAGGAAAAACTGTCTCCAACAAGGGTAAAGTTAGAATTCCGCGGTACAGATAACTCTATTGCCTTTCTACGAGTATATATATTTCAGTGGAACCGTGCGCAGTGCTTAGACAACATCAAAGCGAGTATTCCTTTGACGTAAACTTGCCACATTACTTTACAATGAGCAATGGTTTTCAGTATTGTTTCAAATACTGAAAATTCTCAGGCTCCTTTCAGGGTAGACTGAGCTACAAGCCTGAATATTCAATTCATTTTTTTGTGATAAGTGTAAAACAAAGATCTTTTATCGTGTGGGTTGTGAGGTAGACCAACCTCAACAACCCTGGTGTCAAGGTTACTATTGAGCCGCCAAAGGCCCCTGACACAAAAAAATAATAATCGCCTATCATACAAGGAGATCACTCCTTACCACAAGAAAATTAAAAACTCCAGTATAATCAGCTATTTGTCAAAAAAATACTTTTGTTTTTTACGAAAAGTAATGATATTGCTGCCTATCACATTAAATATAGATTGCCGATAAAGTGGCTATGGAATTTGAGAAGAAATAGAGCTATCGTAGTTATCTGTTTGCAGGAGTAGTACTAAAAGAGAGTTTGGTTGAACCGGCGACAGCGGTTTTCATACAAAATGCTCGTTAGGGGCCTTTCCAACCTCTTTCTTCTATTCCGTGATGAATACATTGATATTAACTCAGAATCATGATCTGAATCATCCTCCTGAGTATTCGGTACGATGTCACTAACATCCTGTGACTATACATGTATACAGTATGTTAGTGACATCGTAACTAATACTAAGGAGGACGATTCAGACCATTATTCTGAGTTAATATCAAGTGGAGTTTTTCGTCGCAATATTTATGTTTTTTTTTTAATTATTTTCAATTCTATACTCTTGTTGTCGAAAATGCCATATCTTACTTGATATCAACTCAGAATCATGGCCTAAATCATCTCTCAAAGTTTTCGTTACGATGTCACTAACACCCTGTTTGTTAGTACTTAAAACTCGAAGTAACAAAAGTTAACAATTTAAAGCAGTTATCAATTCAATCTGCTTCTACTTAAGCCAGCAATAAACTCTTACTTCCTTTAGAACCAGGCAGAATGAGAATATACGCAGTAACCAGTTTCAGCTTTCTTTTATAACCGCAAAATTACTGTGCACCTTTTCTAACCGGCTAAGAAGGTGGAAAATACTGCCATGATAATCCAGGGAACTGTAACGTGGAATGGTAGAATTCTCTAAAGCTGAAGCTAAGAGTGGAAACTGGTTAGGAAACCCAGCTTTGTTTCTTTCAAGTGAAATTACATTAATAAAATTACATTGAATCGTTTCACTCTTTTTAGATCGTCGATTAGGTTGTTTGTTGTAACAGAGTGGAAAGTTAGTTTTAAATTTCGAATCACTTAGCATTTCGAGTGATTCTAATCTAAGCTACTGAACGCAGTGCGTGAGTTAAAACACGAGTCATAAAACACATTTCCTCTTGTGTGAAACATGCAACTTTTTATGTCTAGGAGCTATGGTTTGATTTTTTAATGTAAATTAATCGTATAAGGCTAGGCAAAAAATCAATGATTTTGTTTTCACAGCAGTTACCGGTGCTTAGGGAAACTCACAAATTTCCATCCGATTTAGACTCTTCATTTAGGAACGGATGATTGACAACTGTCAATTTTAAAATGAATGAATGAATAATCTCTATCTCGCTGGTATGCAACCCATTTGAGGTGTGCTTTCAACGTAATTCTGTCGGATTTTTTTCAATTCTTGTTTTAGATTTCTGCCTAAAATTGAGGTGTGTTCCAAAAATTTTATGCCCGTCGATTACGCGTCCGTTTCTTTTTCAGCGGATGAGTGTACAGGAAATTAGCAGCATTATGTGTATAAATATTTATTAATAATATTACAGCATGAATTTTATGGCACAAAAGGACCATTCCAAAATATATAGAAAAGTCCTACA
Organism: Pectinophora gossypiella; assembly: GCF_024362695.1. Taxonomy (NCBI): domain Eukaryota; kingdom Metazoa; phylum Arthropoda; class Insecta; order Lepidoptera; family Gelechiidae; genus Pectinophora; species Pectinophora gossypiella. The sequence goes on from NC_065426.1 coordinate 3,504,504, forward strand.
ATCGCATTTTTCCTACATCTAAGCCAGGGAGAACATTTGTGCTGGCTAAAGGAGCCATTATGGTATTTACAGTAAGACCTACGCTCTTTGTGGACTTCACACAATAGTTGATACCGTTTATCCATAGCATAGATAGAACAGTGGGTTCACTCCATCATTGGGGAGTTAACCCGCTTTGGGGGTTAAACAATTTGCAAACGATTATGACAACCTACATACATACATAATAAACTGCCTATATACGTCCCACTGCTGGGCACAGGCCTCCCCTCAAACAACCGGAGGGGGTATGGAGCATACTCCACTACGCTGCTCCAATGCGGGTTGGTGGAGAGACAAACTACAGTCATCAGTAATTTAAGAGCCACGCCCTTGTCGGTGTAGCATTCCCCATGGAACTTTTTTAAGGAAAAATAGAGCTGTGGTTTCCCTCTTGCTTTCTGCCCCGCAGTACTAGTGGGATGGAGCCCAGAGTAGTCTATTTCAAACCCGTACTAGGACTCCTTGCCTCCGCTTCTGAATAGTACTGACAGTTACTGCTACCCTCTATCAGGGTCCAGGTTACAGTCCCTGACAGTGATAAAAATGTATGATAGTAACATAAGGTGATGGTGATACGGTGACATCGTCATGACCTTCCTAGCGTTATTCCGTATTCACGGAATACGCTTACCTAACCTGAAGATTTGACACAATTTTTTTTCACTGTCACTGTCCATTACCATAATCTTTTGCAACTTGCTAAGGTCCTTGGTCAAGTAATCAAAAGCTGTGCATGATCCTGGTTTCAAATCCTGGTGAAGACATTGTTAGAACTCACTATGAGACTGTCCCAGTTTATTTGGGAAGTAGCAGGCAAAATTACCGGATTCACCGTTAACATAACTTGCTTCGGAAGCCAGTATTTCAAATTAAATGGCTACACATCAGCATCATCACCCACCTACACGATAAGAAGAGAGAGAAGAATGCCTACATAGGTACTCGTTACATGACACATTTGAGAAGCAGTTTTTAACAATAAGGGCCGCCGTACACGGACTGCTCGAGCAGTTAGCGGCTGAGCTACGTTACCCAACTGCTCGAGCACATTGATTTTCTACCACAGTCGAGTCATGGATTCGATCCGCAAAGGGCGGGGAGAGGGAAGTCGGAGAGCCGTCGACTGCTCTAGCGCAGTCAACGGCAAGAGCAGTCGGTGTATGCCTCGCAACCGCTCGCGAGCGGTCGACGGCACGATGAAATTTCATCATGCAGTTGACGGCTTGAAGCGGTCGCGACTGCTCGAGCAGTCGTGTGTACGGCAGCGAATGAATGACTATAGTTCACCGCGCGGTCGCGGCTTTTAGCAATCGGTCTCAACTGCTTGAAGCAGTCCGTGTACGGCGGCCCTAATAACTCTGACACTATATTTTCGTATAGTTGGTAAACGAACCTACTCACATACCGTCGTGAATTTATTCAAAATTAGTCGTTTGGGCGATATTGCTATTTGACATTTGCGCATATAAAAATAAGTGCGCAATTCAAATTCAAATATATTTATTTCAGACATTAACACATCCATAGGGGTTAGTATGAAAGGAAACTTAATAGCTAATGTTATCTTAATACTTAATTTACTTATAAATAAGAGCTGGGTTACGGCAATATATGAGCCTCTGTACAGCGCTCAAACAATGAACCCTGGCCACAGGCTGCTACAATTTTCAGGAGGCTGTTTCCGCTGCCACGTACCAGGGTGCGTACATCAAGGATGCTGCTCTCTTGCGATGCAATGTCTATAGAAATATTGCTTTTCAGATGGAGTGCTTCAATGTGGCTTTTTTAGACCCCCACCCTACTGCACCTTAACTAAATTACACCAAGTTATGCACATATACATACATTCCTTTTCCTTCTCTTGTATGAGTTGAGGTCAATGACCTTGGTGTTATTATTCTATGAAGTGAACCAACCGTTTTATTTTTACTACCCTTTGACTGCGACGTTTGAATCCCATATTCTATCAGATAAAGACTTGAATGGGTTATAGTGTTTTGTTCGAGAAATGCTCTGTTGAATTTGGGAGGAAAATGATAGATAGATACCTGTTTCATTCAATGTTTAAAGACTGAAAGGACTCTAGTGGGCCGATAGTGGGCCGATAGCGATATGCAATGCATGAGGGAAAACGTCCTTATTCGAACGGGTCGTTGTGGCGAGCCGATTGGCCAGGTCGTGGCCACAGTCGTTTATAACGTCCTGTAGGCACAGATCAAACGTAACAGTTTGGCGGGTTAATATTGTAAGAAATAAAATTGTACTTACCAATTTAACAATAAAAAAAAAAAAAAAAAAAAGATATTTTTCAGTGCCGTCCTTAAGGATGATGTATTCGGAAGCAACTACCAGGGGATTAGGATAGTGCGGAGCTTTTTTTTTTTTTTGACGTGACTTATTGTAGATTTGCCGCAGATGGCATTGACTACTTGGCCGGACAAATGGGGAGCGCTGAAGGCTCTCACCCGGTACAACGTTTAAGGCAACAGGCCTATAGTGCGGAGCACAATCGAAGAAGCATTTAGAAACTAGTTTGAGCCATTAGGCAATGGCGAACGACCTAGGTCAATTTCCGTTATAATCAAAACATCGTTAGCACGTTTTTGAGAAATAACATTCTGATGTGATTTTCATAAAAAAAAAACTCGTTTTCATTCGATTTCGAAGTCACAATAACCAGAGTCGCAATAACATTATATTACATAAAAAACAGCCTATATACGTCCCACTGCTCGGCACAGATCTCTTCCCAATCAACCGGAAGGGGTATAGAGCATACTCCATCATTACAAATTAAAAAAAAACTGTATATATTTTATTATAAACTGACTTTAAAAAAAATCAAACCAATTTAAAAAAAAAAAAACGACAAAACAATCTCTACATAGGTAACTAAAAAGCGATAAATAAATCACATAATTTATTTATTTATCTACCTATAACTATTTAAATATTGACAACTTATTACCTAACAATTTTACAAAGCATAATTACTATTTAAATATTTACAATTATCACTTATTTTTGAAGTCGGTTAAATTAGGCTCGCGTTTGACAGAGGGAGCGGGAAGACTCTGTCGACTCGCTCCCGATTCGCCGCAGGCGACCGGGAAGGCGGCGGCGGGCGTACCTGGTCGCAATCGACCGAGCGCCGCCTTGACGGGTACCTGTGAACGGTGGTCGGGGGACCGCCGTCCACAACATAGGTCCCGTGATGTAGGGCTCCCCAAGTGTTCCGGGCAGCCCTCGGCGGAGGGGGAGGCGCTTGACGCGCTCCTGTGCCCTAAAGGGCATCCGCCGGCGGGGACGCGGTTGTGTGCAATTGCGTTCCCGTATCCCCGCCACACGGCGGCAAGGAGGAACACCGTTGGGTTTTAGTGGCTATACCGGGTGGCGACACCCGGGGAGTCCCACATAACCACGTCGCCCCCCCGGGCGGCGTGGTATGCGTAACGCATTTCCCAACGTTAAAAAAAAGGCTCGCGTTTGACCACAATCTCACCTGATGGTAAATGACGATGCACTGTAGGGTGGATCACGCCTACCTAGCAAATGCCTATTCACTCTAGCCTTGAAGACTCCCAGATTATAACGAGTTGGAAAAGAGACGACGGCAGACAGTTCCAGTCCTTTGCTGTTCGCAACAAAAAGGAAGAGGCAAAATGTTTAGTTGTCCTGGATGGAATGGAGTGGATGAATGGAGTGGGTGGAATTAACTCGTGAATAATACATTTATAATACACTAGCTTTTGCCCGCGACTTCGTCCACGTGGCGTGTTCTTGAGAGATCTTTGTGTGTGTGGGAGTGCATATCACAAGCGTCTAACTTAAGCGGTTTAGATTTTTCATACAAAAGGATTTTCACGCTAATTCCCGTTCCCATGGGAATTCCGGGATTTCCTTTCTTATTGCATATGTACGGTACCTATGCTACGTCCCTTCCAAATATCAAGTGCCTACGTTTAGCCGTTTAGGCTGTGCGTTGATATGTCAGTCAGTCAGTTTCTCCTTTTATATATTTAGATTTCCTGTAAAATAAATTATACACCTCCACCAACACGCAGTGGAGCAGCGTGGTGGAGTAAGCTCCTTACCCCCTCCGGTTGATTGAGAGGAAGCCTGTACGGTCACGAGCATTAATATGTATTATACACTTTGGTACCATGTCACATTAACTTTTTTGACAAATTGAATTGTAAGTCTCACTAAATGTTAAATATGTTAGTGCGACAGAGTCCTAAAGTGGGTACATTATATTGCTCATGACTGTACCCAGCAGTGGGACGTATACAGTCTGTTTATGTATGTTTTATGTAATATTTGTACAAAACTTGGAAAATTCCCATTTCAGCAACTGCCTGATTTAAAATTTGAGCCGACGAGCGTTCGTCCCATTCATGACCCTGGGCTATCACCATCCATCCATCAAGTGGGGTAATTTAATCTGTCCATGATCGATCGTCGTAAGATTCCCGTTCCATTCGGGCTTTTTGACTTATTAATGGCGGGAGAAGCTTCCATACTTACTACTGGTAAGCAAACAAACAAGTATGTGGCAGGTACGGAAGTCCGGAAATCGTTTACGTTTTGCCCCCCCTTCTTCTTCCCCTCCCCCCAGGAAGACCTCCTACTCTTTTGTTATAAAAAAAATTGATATCACGTGGAATTTTTCGTCCAGTTCCGTACATATATATATATAGTATAATATCCCCCTTCCTCCCTTCTCCCCCCCCCTCGCCGAGGGGGACCTCGTCCTCTTTTGTTATAATATACAGGGTGTTAGTGATATCGTAACGAAAACTTCGAGGGATGATTCAGGCCATGATTCTGAGTTGATGTCAAGTGGTATTTTCCGTCTTAAAATTCATGTTATTTTTTAATATTACATATTATATTTGGTATAAAAAAGGTCGTTAACTATTGTTTGTATATCAGACAAATTTAAGTAATAAGACAGGCCAAATATTAATTTTAAACCAAGCTAACGTAGCGTTAAGGGTAAAAGGCCCTTTTTGCCATAAATCCTGGAAATCACGTGATAATTATTCAAACAACGAATCTCTGAATTACCTAACACACATTTTTTGTGAAAAGTAGTCATGTCTTTTTCAACTTATAGATAACTGAAGGGCAATCCTAACATGTGGAAATCCCTAAAGAAGAAGACAAATAGGGATGTATGTCAAGGGTCATTGACATCTTCTTTCTTTCGTATCTTTTCTCGGTGGATTTCGGTACAAATATATTCTAGTAGTAGTAGAGGAGCTCGGTGGCGCAGCGGTAAACGCGCTCGGTCAACGATTGTTGAAGTTAAGCAACTTTCGCAAAGGCCGGTCATAGGATGGGTGACCACAAAAAAAAAGTTTTCATCTCGAGCTCCTCCGTGCTTCGGAAGGCACATTAAGCAGTTGGTCCCGGCTGCATTAGCAGTCGTTAATAACCACTCCGCACTGGGCCCGCGTGATGGTTTAAGGCCCGATCTCCCTATCCATCCATAGGGAAGGCCCGTGCCCCAGCAGTGGGGACGTTAATAGGCTGGTGATGATGATATTCTAGTTAGTATTCCCAGTCCAACAAAAAAAGACACGAGAACATACATACATACTCACGTCTATTTCCCACCGGGGTAAGCAGAGACTATAGAATTCCATTTGCTTCGAACCTGACACACTTCTCTTCCCTCCACCTTCATCACTCGCTTCATACACGCACGCCGGTTCACAGCAGATCGTACTGAACCTTTTCTAAGAACATCTCCAATTTGGTCAATGTAAGTCCTTCTTGGTCTTCCTCTGCCAGCCCTACCATCAACTTTCGCTTTATATACCGCTTTCGCAATTCTATTATCCTTCATCCGCTCTACGTGTCCAAACCAACCTAACATTCCCTTCTCAATCTTAGTCACTATATCGTCTTTTACAGCACATGACTGTCAAAAAGAATACAATACAATACACAAACGCTACAGCACATAATATAAACACAACACTAAAAACAATTACAAATGTGACAGGAGAAGTCCAATCGGTGGCCTTATTGCTAAATAGCAATTTCTTCCAGGCAATCTTTCAAATTCAGTAAATATAAAAATCTGTTTGTATATTTAAAAGCGAAAGGTCACAATGACTGACTCGCTCATCACGAAATCTCAGAAACTGCACGGCAATTCTCCAGGGCTAGGTTTAAACAATGTCTGTCTGAAAAAATAAGTTGAGTCCGTGTATCGGAGAGTACTTTAAGCCGTTGGTCCCGGCTATTAGCCGTAAAAATACCTCCACCAACCCGCGGTGGAGAATCGTGGTGGAGTATGCTTCATATTTCGGGACGTATATAAGCTGTTTATGTTATATATTAATTTGAGTGTAAGTACTAGTGGTTTTGATCATCCTAATAACTCCGACACTAGCGTTGATGAGGTCGGTTATCGACCTCAACACACACGAAGATGTAGCTATCAGCCCTAAAACATCTCCCGCACTGGAGCAGCGTGGTAAAGTATGGCCTAGGAATGTGCTCAGCAGTATATTTTAGAGTCTATTAAAGTTTTTATGTTTCAATTGAGTGGAACATGCATTTGCGTTTGCGCATTTTTATGTCTAATTTTATTGATATATTGAGTGATTTATTAACACCAAGCTAATAAATTCCAATTTATTTATTACTGTAGAAGGTATTTCTCAGACATAATAATATATCATAAGCACTAGTATTTATAAGTAAAGTACGTACTATTTCATACCATTTGGAGCACAAAGTTACAACGATGAAAGGCATTCAAATAAGCATCCTGGCTCTTTTGGCGATCACGCAACCCATTTGGTCTTCAGGTAAATACATACAGGGTTTGAGTGACATCGTGACGAATACTAAGGGGGATGATGCAGGCCATAATTCTGAATTGATATCTGAATTAAAAAATACACAAAAATCTTCATGAATTTTTCCGGCAAGAAATTCCACTTGATATCAACTCAGAGTCATGGCCTGAATCATCCCTTAAAGTTTTCGTTACGATGTCATTAACACCCTGTATTATTATTATTAGCCTGTGTGATCCCAGTTGGGCAAAGGCCTCCCCCATGTCTTTCCAAGTATCCCGGCCCACACTCTGTATATACTTACTTAATAAAGCACACAGCCTCTGTGGTGTAATGGTTAAGCGTTAGTTTATGTTTTTTTTTACTTAAAAATAATCCATTAAATATTAATAATAATCCATATAATAATCCAAGGAGGCGTATATATTATGGTGTCTGTGTGTGTACAAAAAACAGGTACCTACTTATTCTTCTTCTACAGTGTGGGTTATGAGGTAGATTACCAACCCCATCAACCCTGGTGTCAGGGTTATTATTGAGCCGCCATAGGCCCCTGATATGACTCATGTAGCGAATATGTACCTACTTACATCAGTAAGTAAGTAGTTACCGGGACCAACAGCTTAACGTGCCTTTCGAAGCACGGATCATCTTACTTTTTGACAATCAGGTGATTAGCCTGTAATTTCCTAACCAAACTAGGGATCAGAAAGTGATTTTTGTGATTTGTCTCCACCGGGATTCGAATCCGGGACCTCCGGATCGTGAGCACATCGCTCAACCACTGGACCATAGAGGTCGTCGTTTAGCTATTTACATAACATAATATAAACGACCCGGACCCGGACCTACGGAGTATAACGTAGAACCCTAGCCCAGGGATACGGGTGAAGATCTCAACGGTTGCAGACGCGAAGATGGGAGCCATCGGTACGGAAATGCAGGACGGAAGCGGCAAGTCACAGGGACTGTAACCTGGAACCTGACAGAGGGCAGCAGTAACTGTCAGTACTATTCAGAGGCGGAGGACAGGAGTCCTAGTATGGCTTTGTAATAGACTACTCTAGACGCCATCCCACTTGCGTCAGACAGAGTATTGCGGGGCGGAAGGCAAGAGGGAAATCACTGCCCTATTTTTCCCTAAAAAAGTAGCATGGAAATGTTGCACCGACAAGAGCGAGGCTCTTAAATTGATGATGATGGATATAAACATAATACGTCCCACTGCTGGGTACAGGCCTCCCTATACCACCACGCTGCTCCACTGCGGGTTGATGGAGGTGTTTGTACTTACTATTACTTACTTTATCAATTTTGTCTACAGCGCACACTTCGCCGAAAGATATACAAATAGTAGGTGGTTACGATATTGATATCAGCCAAGCACCTTACCAAATATCTCTCGAGTTTAAAAACGGGCACATTTGTGGAGGTACTATTGTATCTAAGGACTTTATTGTAACCGCTAGGCACTGTGTCAAGAAGTAAGTATACTTTTTAAATATTATTATTATTATTTAATAGTTTATTGTACACAGAAACTAAAAAAAAACATGAATTTTGCTACGGAAAATTCCACTTGATATTAACTCAGAATCGTGGACTGAATCTTCCCTCTTAGTATTCGTTACGATGTCACTAACACTCTGTGTACTTATTATAATTTTGTTATATTTTTATTATCTGAAACGTGTGTCTGTCTTACGTTAGTATAATGTAACTATTTAGTACTAACTATTAGTACTTACTACATTATTTAATAAGATGTTAGTCTAAGACTGACATAAGTAAGACAAACGGTTTATTTATTTATTTATTGTATCAACAGCTTATATAGTATACATAGTAGTGATATAATATTTTAAGTAACAAGAAAGCCAATTATAGATTACCCCGGGTTACATATGAAACGTGTAGGTATCACTTAGTTTACAATTATACATAGAAAATCCTTCGATAATGTATATTATGATCTAAGTAGGAAACAAACAAAAATTAAGAAAATTATGCCTGGTGTTGGTCACCATAAGCCATTACTACTACATGCACCCACAGAAAATAAATTTCAATATCAACTTGCGCCCATATTCACTAAGGAAGTAAGCAGAGTAATTCAGTCAGAAATGAATTATCAGGAGATATAGATTACCCCATAATAGAACAAACATACCCCACACTTACTTTAATATAGTCACCGAGGCGATGATGCCTCTTCGGTTCAGCTAATAAAAATATAACATAATTATAATAAGTACACAGGGTGTTAGTGACATCGTAACGAATACTAAGGGGGATGATTCAGTCCATGATTCTGAGTTAATATCGAGTGGAACTTTCCGTAACAAAATTCATTACTTTTTTAGTTTTTTTTAATATTTTTAATTCTATACTTTTGCGGCTAACACCCCGTACAGATAGACATACAAGTAGGTGTGGGTGTAAGTGACATCGTAAAGAATACTGAGGGGGATGATTCAGTCCATGATTCTGAGTTAATATCGAGTGGAACTTTCCGTAACAAAATTCATTACTTTTTTTAGTTTTTTTTTTTAATATTTTTAAATCTATACTTTTGCGGCTAACACCCCGTACAGATAGACATACAAGTAGGTGTGGGTGTTAGTGACATCGTAAAGAATACTGAGGGGGATGATTCAGTCCATGATTCTGAGTAAATATCAAGTGGAACTTTCCGGAGCAAAATTCATGATTTTTTTTGTATTTTTTTTAATTGTTTTCGGTTTCATACTTTTCCACTTGATATTAACTCAGAATCAGAATCATGGCCTGAATCATCCCTCAAATTTTTCGTTACGATTTCACTAAAATACTATATAAAATAAATATAAAATAATGTTTCCTTTTTATGTGACTTATTCTAAATTTGTCGCAAATGGCACTGTCTACATGGCCGGACAAATGGGGACCGCTGAGGGCTCTCACCCGGAACAAAGTTGAAGACAACAGTACTGAGCTTTTTTCGTTCCATGTGAGAGCCCTATTATGTTGTATTACCATAGAATAATTACTACTTACAAAAGGGACACTTCCCTCCCCGCACTGTTACAGCTTATTTGCCTCACCCCCTGTTGTGGGTTGCTTTAGAATTTTCAAGTCGCAAGCCCTTAAGGGGTAAGGGAGCGCGCGCGCTCTATTTGTCTCGCTCGCACACATGGGATAAGGCGGTAAACACTGCACCTGTGTTGTCCGCGAAAGGATAAGTTTCTTGGACAGAATGTCCGAGGTGTAGTCATTATGGTTAATTTTTTAACAGCCTCCGTGGTCTAGTGGTTAGAGCGTTAGGCTCACGATCTGGAGGTCCGGGTTCGATTCCCGATGGGGACATTGTCGAAATCAATTTGTGAGACTGTCCTTTGTTTGGTAAGGACTTTTCAGGCTTGAATCACCTGATTATCCGAAAAAGTAAGATGATTCCGTGCTTCGGAGGGCACGTTAAGCCGTTGGTCCCGGCTATTAGCCGTAAAAACACCTCCACCAATCCGCAGTGGAGCAGCGTTGTGGAGTATGCTCCATACCCCCTCCGGTTGATTAAGGGGAGGCCTGTGCCGTATTGATTGAGGGGAGGCCTGTGACAATGGGACGTATATAGGCTGTTTATGTATGTATGTATGTGTGTACATTTTTCGTAGATTCAAGCAGGAAGAATTACGAATCCGAGTCGGTTCCTCCATACGCAATGAAGGAGGGGAACTGCACCAGATAAGCAAAATAGCCTGGCATGACGGTTCAGGCAGCGATGTTGCGGTGCTGAAACTCACCAAACCATTGAAATTCAATGAAAATGTTAGCGCCATTCCTATGATCAATAAAGATGTTGAAATTCCCGAAGGAGAGCAAACAAATGTAACAGGATGGGGGCGTCTTAAGGTAAATGATTAGCCATATAAAGTTATTTATCATTATTTATTAAGTTCCTCCACCAACCCGCAGTGGAGCAGCGTGGTGGAGTATGCTCCATACCCTCTCCGGTTGATTGAGAGGAGGCCTGTACCCAGCAGTGGGACGTATTTAGGCTATTTATGTTATTATGTATTTATTAAATCACTTCTTCAATCTATCAGTAATACTTTACTGCACAAGGACATAAACATATGAATAAAAACATAAGCAGCCTTATTGCTAAACAGCAATTTCTGCCAGGAAACCTTAGGGTGAAAGAAGTTAATGCATTGGAGCACGGACTGGTGTAATAAACATATTATTATTATTATAATGATACGAACATAACTAAAAAATAATAATAATAAAATAAATTAACACAACACATACTAATAATTTCTTCTTCTGCTTCTCTCGTGTGAGTTGTGAGGTAAATTACCAAACTCATCAACCCTGGTGTCAGGTTTACTATTGAGTCGTCGAAGTCCCTTGACATGACTCATATAACGAGTACATACTTACATCAGTAAGTAGCAACCGGGACCAACGGCTTAACGTGACTTCCGAAACACGGATAGGCTTACTTTCCGACAATCAGGTGATCAGCCTGTAAGGTCTTAACCAAACTAGGGGATATTTGCCCACTGGGATTCGAACCCGGAGCCTCCGGATCGTGAGTTGCTCATTGCTCAACCACTGGACCACGGAGGCCGCTAAGTCACTGTGATTCTGTTATTCACTGATTTGCTTTTCAAACGGGGAGTACCAGTTCCATCCCGCGATAGCTGACTTGCACCAGAGAGTTATTAGCAATTTTCTCAAACACATTTGGAATACGGTACTTACGAAACAACACGGTTACCACAATGAGGAATGTTACTAAGACAGTAAAATGACTTTCAGAAATCCCAAGTAGTAATTATTTTAACATTGTCGAAATGACTTTGTGAGACTGTCCTTTATTTGGTAAGAATTTTTCAGGCTTGAATCACCTGATTGTCCGAAAAATAAGATGGTTCCGTGCTTCGGAGGGCACGTTAAGCGGTGGGTCTCGGCTATTACCGTAAAAAAAACCTCCACCAACCCGCATAGGAGCAGCGTGGTGGAGTATGCTCCATACCCTCTCCGGTTGATTGAGGGGAGGCCTGTGCCCAGGAGTGGGACGTATATAGGCTGTTTATATGTGTGTGTGTGAATGTGGCACAGTTGACACAGACTGTCATAGTTTGCAGTCTGCATAACTATGCAAGCACTGTGACTTACAAAAACATAGAATACAATAACGCTTTATTGCACACATGGAGACAACACTAGAAACAATCACAAAAGTGACAAGAGAAGCGCAATCGGCGGCCTTTTTGCTAAATAGCAATTTCTTCCAGGCAACCTTAGGGTGAAAGAACTTGCTACATATTGGGGTCGGGGACGATGCAATACAGGTATAAGTAAATAATGCAATATAACTCAAAACGATCTACATCAAAACATAATGATACTATGTAGAAACAAATCTAGTATTAACTTAAAATATACATACATACATTTTACTTAATTTATCGTAGATTTTACGCATATGCCATTAACCACTAGGACTTGGCCAGATCAAACACTATGGGAAACTATGTCCACTTTGTGAGTTAAACTAAACTAACTTAGTTGAGCTACTAGTCTGCAACAGGCATTAAGATAAACAGGGTGTAAGTGACATCGTAACGAATACTGAGGGGGATGATTCAACTCATTATTCTGAGTTAATATCAAGTAGAATTTCCTGTCGCAAAATTTATGAATATTTAAGTGTTTTTTTTTTATTATTTTCAGTTCTGTACTCTTTTTTTAAATCTTTATTTAATAAAGAGGGTTTTGTCAAACATTGACTACGCCACCCCCATCGGACTAACCTAGAGATTATCGCTTACGTAAAAACAATTTTACATATTTATATAGCACCTTAGCCTTGTCCAACAATGGGTAAGCCAAGATACTATTATACAAACCAATATCTTCGATATTAATATTCAGGAATCGTATTAGAAATTGTTGTCTTTCCGCTTCGACCCGCGCGCACACCGCCATCACATGCAGAGCATCCTCCACAAGCGAAAACATGGCGGACAACTCCTCAGGTATAAAGATGTTCTGAAGCGGCATATGAAAAGATGCAACATTGAGCCTTCTCAATGGGAGGGTTTGGCAGCACAGCGCCCAGAATGGCGCAGGCTGGTGATGAGGCGAGTACACGAGATCGAGCAACAGCGCACGGCAGACCTCGACGCTAAACGTGAGTTGAAGGCCCGTCCCTCTGCCGCTATTCATTATAATTACCAAAACGGTGTGCTCACGTGCCCTCACTGTGCGCGGGAGTTCACTGTAAAGTTAGGCTACATAAGCCATCTTCGGGCGCATCAGCTTCGTGCCGACTAGGAGTCGAAGTGGTCGCCATGGCCGAAATCGGTCGGAGAGATCATCATCATCATCTATACTTTAGCGATGAAAAATACCACTTGATATCAACTCAGAACCATGGTCTGAAGCATCCCTTAAAGTTTTCTTTACGATGTCACTAACGTTGTATCATCATCATCAATTTAAGAGCCACGCTCTTGTCGGTCAACATTTTCCATGCTACTTTTTTAGGGAAAAATGGGGCAGTGGTTTCCTTCTTGCCTTCCGCCCCGCAGTACTCGAACGTTGTATATCCATCCGTGTTGAAATTCTAAAGCTATATTTCTTTCTAGGAATATGGAAAAATGGCAACGAAACTGCAAATGGTGCAGGTCCCCATTGTTAGTCAGGAGCAATGTCAAAAAGGCTATGTTAATAAGACAATTAAAATTTCAATGCTTTGCGCCGGGTATTCTGAAGGAGGCAAAGACGCCTGCCAGGTAAGAGATGATTAGACGTCTTACAGATACTGACTAACTAATGTGAGATAACAGCCTCCGTGGTCTAGTGGTAAGAGCGTTAGGCTCACGATCTGGAGGTCCGGGTTCGATTCCCGATGGGGACATTGTCGAAATCACTTTGTGAGACTGTCCTTTGTTTGGTAAGGACTTTTCAGGCTTGAATCACCTGATTGTCCGAAAAAGTAAGATGATTCCGTACTTCGGAGGGCACGTTAAACCGTTAGTCCCGGCTATTAGCCGTAAAAACACCTCCACCAACCCGCAGTGGAGCAGCGTGGTGGAGTATGCTCCATACCCCCTCCGGTTGATTGAGGGGAGGCCTGTGCCCAGCAGTAGGACGTATATAGGCTATTTATGTTATGTTATGTTTATGTAATGTGAGATTCTTCTTCTATCGTGTGGGTTCTGAGGTGGATAATCAACCTCATCAACCTTGGTGTAAAAGTTACTATTGAGCCGCCAAAGGCCCCTGACGTGACTCAAGTAACAACTACGTACTAACATCGTTAAGTAGTAACCGGGACCAATGGCTTCACGTGACTTCCGAAAAACAGATCGTCTTACTTCTGGACAATCAGGTGATCAGCCTGCAATGTCCTAACCAAACTAGGTCTCATGCCAAAATACAGGGTGTTAGTAGACATCATAACGAATACTCAGGGGGATGAGACCATGATTCTGAGTTAATATCAAGTGGAATTTTCCGTCACCGAGGGCATTTAACGATAAAACAATGAAAACTGAAAATTTGCTTTGGCAAACTATAATTATTATGGTTACTTTTAATTGTCAGGGAGATAGCGGTGGACCCTTAGTCTACGATGGAAAACTCGCTGGTATTGTGTCTTGGGGCATAGGATGTGCCAGGCCTGAATTACCTGGAGTCTACGCAAATGTCTCAAATTTAAGACCTTGGATCGATGAAGCCATTGCCAATCTGACAGAAGCATACATTCTTGAAGCACCTCTGGATCCAGGTTTTAATTTTAAAATGAACATCGAAACTAATTCTTAAATACACCTCACGTATTAAAAGCAACAATAAAAAAATATAATAATTTTTCGTCTTTTTTGTGCAGTGGATTACCAACCTCATCAACCCTGGTGTCAGTGTTATTATTGGGCCGTTCAATGCCCCTGATATGGCTCATATAACGACTATTTATTTAAAATTAAAATAAATAACATTAAAATTCATATTATTCATTTGAATCTTTTCTCTCTCCTAATGATTAAATATTTTGTTGCACAGTGAAAGCAAATATAATTGGTGGACATACCATTGATATCAGTGAAGCACCTTACCAAGCATCTCTCGTGTATGATGGAGAGCATTACTGTGGAGGCACTATTGTTGCCAAAGACATTATTATCACCGCTGCTCACTGCTTTGATCAGTAAGTAGAATGTTACGGAAGTGGGATTCAGGTTTGCAAGGAAACTCAATGAGCCCGAGGAGAAACGAATTTATTCACTATGCACACGGGTCAGCTTCCACACAGAGCTCCGCGATTCAGAAGTTCATTTTTTTTTCAGATTCAAGGAACTGCAGATGACGTACGAACAACAAAGTGATATACTTTATCAACTGTAAGTACTTAAAGCACATAATAACGGGTTCTTACCGCGTTTTGGGTTTCTACCTACTCCACTCCAATCTCATCAGTCATCCCGTGATCATGGCACTTGCAACAGTGTCGAAATATCGGGAGTCTCATATCCCCATTTAAGCGCGGTAAGAACCCCTTATTATGTGCTTTAATTATGATAATAACCGCGTAAACTTAAAATAATGTAAGTACTTATATGCATACCGATGATTTTACTGGGCTGCACATAATGCTAAAATGCCCGTCGATTTCTGGGCATAGAATAAGGAATGCTACATATAAAACGGCAACTCTTCGCTCCCACCAGCGGCTGAGCAAGGTTTACCTCACCCCCTCGGACTTACTGCTGTCTTCAATCGCATGGGCGTCAAACGTCACACACACAGATGCGCGTGTACGATAACGTTAATGTGTAGTATCTGTGTAGATCGAAGTTTTTTGCATGAAGTGTCGGGGGTGACCTCTGGGCTAAAACCCTTTGATAGACAAGAATGGAGAAAGCTACACCGACAAGAGCGTGGCTCTTAAATTAATGATGAAGCTCTTCTTGTTCATATTCATATTTATTTAATGCAAAATTTTATTGCACAAATTATGTGACAACAAACATAAATTAAGGTGGAACATAGTAAGAAGGTACATGTGACGCCGTGCAAGAGCACGACAATATAAAAGAAACGATACGAGGTGCCTCATTATAAGATATTATCTAACTAAATATTATTATTATTATTGGAGATGTCCTTAGAAAAGGTTTACTACGATCTACTCTGAACCGGCGTGCGTGTATGAAGCGATTGATGAATGTGGAGGACGCAAGAGAAGTGTGTCAGGATCGAAGCAAATGGAATTCTATAGTCTCTGCTTACCCCGGTGGGAAACAGGCGTGAGTTTATGTATGTATGTGTGTGTGTTAATATTATAAAATTAAGTAGTTAGGTACAAAATTATGTCATGGTCCGCTACCTGTATTTTCTTCTAAAAAAATATTTTATTTCAGCGACAACCTCATAAACTTTGAAGTTCGAGTTGGTTCTTCATTAGTTAACACGGGTGGACAACTTTACCCGGTTGGAGCTATCATTTTACACGGTCGTTACAACAAGTACCATCTTATAGAAAACGACATTGCAGTGGTGTGGCTCTCCATACCTCTGCAGTTCAGTGACGATGTAAAAGCCATTCCTATGATTAATGACTATACTGAAATTCAAGAGGGAGAAGAGACTATTGTAACCGGATGGGGTCTTACGGTATAGCAAACTAAAATAATTTTATTTTTATAGCACTCATCCGTGCTAAGGGAAACCCTGTCTGACCTTCCCCGCAACCCGCGAAGGCCAAACCAGCCCAATACAAGAGGTTAGGTTAGATTACCATGCCTGTGCCGAGGTTTTTCTTGCAGCTTCTTTTCCCCGGCTATACAGGTTGTGAGAAGCTGCAGTAGTTTTAGGCGGATGAGACGTTCGTTATGTAAAATTGACGATTCAAAGTGTAACTATGTTACCTATTGAATAAAGATAATATTTTTGAATTTGAATTAGCACATCACACGTGGTAGCCTAGTTGGTAGAACGCTTGCCTCTCACTTTGAGGTCGCCGGTTCGAATCCAGCACAGGCCTAAACCAATGATTGTCGAATTTGTTTTCCAATTCATGTTTGGATCATAAATGATTATCTCGTGTTCAGCGGTGAAGAAAAATACCGTGAGGAAACCCACATTCCCGAAAAATTCATTTTCGGAGGTATGTCACCTAACCTGTATTGGGCAGGTTTTCCGTTCGCGGGTTGGAAGGAGACAGGCAGTCGCTTCTGTAGAAATCTGGACCTGTCAAATCTTCAGGTTAGGTAAGCGGACCCTGTGGAAAACGGGATAATGCTAGGGAGATGATGTAGATAGAGATGGTCCGGTCATAAAAGCACTCATCATTGAACCTGCTAGGTTACAACAAATTAAACTCAAAATAAAAAAGACGGAATATACCTAACAGCAATGTAATTATCATTGTAAATGAAAGGTCGATGACCCGTGGTCGTTGCGACAAAACCACTGTGGCATGCAAAATATTATTTTATTAAAAATAATGAATGATACATTAAAAATAATAAATGATACAATAAAAATGATAAATGATACATTAAAAATAATAAATGATACATTTAAAATAGTATATTTTTTGATACATTAAAAATCATGAAAGTTTTTTCAGGGTGAGGAATATTTTCCTTATGAACCCACCACGATACTACAGAGGGTGGCCGTACCAATTATAAGTCAGAAACATTGCAACGATATGTACTCTGGGATGATATCACCTTCTATGCTTTGTGCAGGGTTGCCTAACGGTGGCAAAGACTCTTGCAAGGTAAGAAATAACATACATACCGTTGTTTTATTGTAATAACGACTTCCGTGGTCCAGTGGTTGAGCGCTGGGCACACAAACCGGAGGTCCCGGATTCGAATTCCGGTGGGGACATATCACGAAAACATTACAGGCTGGTCACCTGATGGTCTGAAGGTAAGATGATCCATGCTTCGGAAGGCACGTTAAAACGTTAATTCCGGTAGCTACCTATTGATGAAAGTATATATTCGAAACATGAGTCATGTCAGGGGCCTTTGGCGGTATAGTAACCCTCACACCAGGGTTGGTGAGGTAAGTAATAGAATTCACAACCCACACCATAGAAGATGGTGAAAACCACGCAAGCTCTGTTGTCGCTCTAATGGCCTACCGGTTAAGGTACATACAGTTTCACCTCACCTCTCGCAGTTTATTAAAATTAGTGTAAAAGTTAATTTATATTCAAATATTTGTGCTAATTCCTGCAGTCGCCATCTAATTTTATTTTAAGTTATAGCTGTCACTTTCTTATCCGTTGAAAAAGAAAGGGACAGGTAATCGACAGGCATAAAATTTATGGAATATACGTCAATTTTAAGCAGAAATCTAAAACAACCGTCTAAAAATTTTACATCGGCCAATAACCCGATAGAACTAAGTACCTAAAAAGCACGTCAAACAGATTGCATACCAGCGAGATGCCTATTTTATTCGCCGGGGTTATTCATTCGTTTTAAAATTTACTTGTTGACAATCATCCGTCCCTTTCCTTTTCGGTGGATAAGATAATGACGGGTATAACTTAAAATAAAATTAGGAGGTGTCTGCAGGAATCGGGGCCAATGAATCGTTTATTGTACTGAACTGGGGTTATTAGTATAATTACATTATTATCTTTGGTTTTTTTTTTGTATTTTACCATCCCGCCTCCAATACTGATGATATTTGTGATGTATGCCTTAAAGAAGGTAGTTTTGTTACCATATTTTTTATATTTTTGTAGGTACGTCAATAACCTTTCTCTTTCGAAATACAAGTTATTAAGAACGGACGTGTTTTAGTGTTATCCCGAGTTAACCCCGAATTCGTAGTCTCCTACGGGATTCTTCAGTGGCGACGAGGATTTAGTGCTCACGAGTGTTGTTTTTGTGATAAAGGTTAAATTATTTTATGGAATATGTCAATTGGCAAATTAGAAACGTTTGACCTTGCCAAGGACAGTTGGGACTCATACATTGATCGTTTGGAGCAGTATTTTGTGGTCAACGATGTTAAGGAGGCGTTGAAAGTAGCAACCTTGATTACAGTTATTGGCAGTGAAGCTTATGAGCTACTTGTGAATCTGTGCACCCCAGCTAAACCATCGAGCAAGACTTACAGTGACCTTGTGTCAATAATGAAAGGTCATATACAACCCAAGCCCAGTATTTTAGCACAACGTTATATTTTTCGGCAACGTTCACAACGAAGGGACGAAAGTATTGCGGAGTACGTGGCAGAGTTAAAGAAATTAACTAAACACTGTGGATTTACATCGCAGAGTTTATCAGAAAACTTACGCGATCAGTTCGTATGCGGCTTATCAAACGATAGCATCAGACAGCGGCTGTTCACAGAGGAGGACATCGGGTTCGAAAGAGCATATAAATTAGCTATCAGCATGGAAGCCGCCGAGGCGAATGCAGCAATCGTAGAAAATCGTACAAAGAGATGCGAACAATTTACCCCGGCAAACGAGTCAGCTGTGCATAAGGTGTTATCAGTGAAAGATAACGGGCGGCGCGGGGAGTCGCAGCGCAGCAGAGGCGGGAGCGGCGGCGCGGCCAGCTATAGTGGCCGGCCGAGCGGTCGCATAGTGCGCGGCGCGAACCCGGCAGCGATCGGCGCTGGAGTAAACAACAACAATAGAAACCGAGCTGGTAGTTCAACGTGGCCAACAGGCAACCGCGAAGCAAATGACATGATGAGAGGCCAGGGCACTTGTGAAGCGTGTGGAGGACGACATAATTCCAGTTCATGTCAGTTTACTGATTATGTTTGTCGTGTATGCAATCGACGCGGCCATTTAAAGCGGGTGTGTCCTAACTTCCGAGCCAAGACCACACTATATAATATGATGGAGGAGGTTTTGAAGGACGACTCAGACGGAGGGAGCGACGAGGTAAATATTTTTTGTTTACAAACACGTAAAATGAAAAATAATGAACCGTATAAAGTGAACGTTTGCATCAATAAAGTGAATTTAGAAATGGAGATAGACACGGGGAGTGCGGTGTCGTGCATAAGCTATGATTGTTATAAAAGATATTTTCCTCAGTGCCCGATAACAAAAAGTGACTTATCTTTACGTTACTATACCGGTGAACGTGTTGAACCGGTCGGAATGTTGACAGCAGAGGTTAGGTATGGCAACAGAATTAGAACATTGAATTTGTACATTGTAAATAGAGGAAATGTTAATTTGCTAGGTAGGCATTGGTTAAATGAGTTGTGTATAGATATTTTACAAACCAATTGTAATAACATTGTTAGATTCGATTGTGTATTCAATTTAGAAAAATTCAGTTCCAGATACTGTGAAGTGTTCTCGGAGGGTTTGGGGCGGTACACGGGCGGCACGGTCGGGTTCCAGG
This sequence comes from Pectinophora gossypiella, assembly GCF_024362695.1. Classification (NCBI taxonomy): domain Eukaryota; kingdom Metazoa; phylum Arthropoda; class Insecta; order Lepidoptera; family Gelechiidae; genus Pectinophora; species Pectinophora gossypiella. The sequence continues at coordinate 3,524,761 of NC_065426.1, forward strand.
TGCGCGAGGGTGCGCGACCCGTGTTCATGCGCGCACGCCCGCTGGCGTATGCTCTGCGCGAGCCGGTGGAGCGAGCACTCGACTCGTTGGTCAACGATGGAGTCATTACACCTGTTAATACTTCAGACTGGGCGACTCCTATTGTACCGGTAATGAAGAAAGATGGCAATATTCGGGTATGTGGCGATTTCAAAATTACTCTCAATAAAGTATTAGAGGTGGACCGTTTTCCGTTACCGCGGGTCGAGGATCTGTTAACGAAGTTACATGGGGGAGACAAATTTACTAAGATAGATTTGTCTCAGGCTTATTCCCAGTTCGAGTTGGATGAGAAATCGAAACAATACACGGTGATCAATACTCATCGGGGATTGTTTAAATATAATAGGCTAATTTTTGGCTTGGCATCAAGTCCCGGAATTTTTCAACGGAAGCTCGAGCAGTTATTTGCTGACATGCCCCGCGTGGGGGTGTTCTTAGATGACCTTATTATTACTGGACGAAACGACCAAGAACATATAGAAACTTTGCACGAGGTTTTCAATAGGTTAGCTCAGTATGGCTTAAAAATAAGAAAAGATAAATGCTCATTCTTTACCGACTCTGTGACGTATTTGGGTTTTGTAATAGATAGGGACGGAGTTCATACTACACCTGAGAAAATGGAAGCTATTTTAAAAGTTCCAGTGCCGCAAAATGTATCAGAGCTGCGCTCTTTTCTAGGTTTAGTTATGTACTATGCGAAGTTTGTTTCCAATATCAGTACAGTGTTATCTCCTTTGTATAAACTGCTACGCAAAGAGTCCAAGTATATATGGGATGAGGATTGTGATCGCGCTTTCAATAAGGTGAAAGAGATGTTGGTGTCAAGCGAAGTGTTGGCCCACTACTCCCCGGAGCTGCCGCTGATACTGACGACGGACGCCAGCAGTGTAGGCGTGGGCGCGGTCATCTCACACGTCACCCCGCAGCGCGAACGCCCGATATCCTACGCGTCGCGCGCTCTTAACTCTGCGGAAAGGGCGTATTCGCAAATTGAAAAGGAGGCACTCGCCATTATTTTCGGAATCAGAAAGTTTCACCAATACTTGTATGGTAGGAAGTTCGTGCTTAGGACAGATCACAAGCCATTGGTAGCGATTTTTGGTGATAAATATGGCATTCCCGTTATGGCCGCCAGTCGGATGCAGCGCTGGGCAGTGTTATTGTCGGGTTATGATTACAGCATCGAGTACGTTAGCAGCAAAAAAAATTCGGCGGATGCGTTGTCTCGTTTACCCGTAGGACGGCCATTAAAGGAATGTAGGGAGACCACCTACGTTAATTTTGTACAAGATTTCTTACCAGTCACCAGGAAAACGGTACTAGAACATTTACGTAAAGATAAGGTATTGCAAAAGGTAATGTTGAATATACACTCAGGCTGGCCCGGTAGTTGTGAGGAGGAAAGTATAAAACCCTATTATAACCGCCGTAATGAGCTATATAATGATATGGGTTGTATTGTTTGGGGTTACCGGTTAGTTATTCCAGTAACATTACGCGAGACAATGTTAAAGGAGCTGCATGTAGGTCATCTAGGCATTGTTAAAATGAAGAGTTTGGCGCGAAGTGTGATGTGGTGGCCGGGCATCGACGCAGACATCGAAGCAGCGTGTCGCGAGTGCGCCGTGTGCGTCGCTGAGAGCCCCGCACCCCCGCGCGCCCCGCCGCAGCCCTGGCCACATGTCACAGAGCCTTGGTCTAGGTTGCACCTAGATTTCCTAGGTCCAATAATGGGGAAAACCTTTCTCATCATCATAGATTCGTCTACAAAATGGTTAGAAGCATTTCACATGGCCAAGACAACAGCCGGCGCAGTAATTAAAGTTTTGAGAGAGACATTTGCCCGTTTTGGTTTGCCTAGGGAAATTGTTACAGACAATGGCCCTCCTTTTACCAGTCAGGAGTATACGAATTTTATGACTAACAATGGAATTAGAATAGCTCATTCGGCGGCCTATCATCCGTCTTCAAATGGAGCAGCGGAGGGCGCAGTCAAGTTATGCAAGCGGGCAATTAAGAAGGCAAATAGGGATCAATGTGACGTAGATGTGGCCTTACAGACTTACCTAATGGCGTATAGAAATGTGGAGCATAGCACCACCGGCACCTCACCAGCTATGTTGTTACAGCGTAGACAGTTACGCACACGTTTAGATTTATTGAGAGGTACAAGGCAAATAGAGGATAGGGTGCGGGAAGTACAGGAAAGACAGGTGTCTCAAGCTGGGGGTGTCAGTAGGAATTTCAAAGAAGGGGATAAAGTGCATGTTCGAAATTTCACAGGAGGTGAGAAATGGGTTAGTGGTAGCATCAAACAAAAATTAGGGACACGTAATTACTTGGTTAACAGAGAGAATGGTCCACCTGTAGCGAAACATATTGATCAGTTAAAACGGAGATCGCCCCATACATGGTCATCTTTCTCAGAATCTGTTTCGGAGAGTGAGTCAGCCGAGACGCTAGACGGGGACATTGAGAACCCGGGCGATAGTCGAGTGCAGGCTCCTTCGACGAGCGATGGCGGCCAATCCTCCAACCCGACCGTCCCGCTCGCTGCCACTCGGCGTCCTGGTCTTAGACCTAGAGATATGCTCCGATCCGTTACGAGATACGGTTTCGAAATCGATTGATAAATTTGTTATTATAAATATAATTAATCTAGGTTTACTAAGTTAAGTTTAAAACTGTATAAAACAATTTATTTCTTTATTAGACGATTGTCAGGTTGTAAGATTAAGCTTACTATTATTATATTCAACTTTTGCACAGTGTTGTTAGTTAAGGGTGAGGGTGTGATGTATGCCTTAAAGAAGGTAGTTTTGTTACCATATTTTTTATATTTTTGTAGGTACGTCAATAACCTTTCTCTTTCGAAATACAAGTTATTAAGAACGGACGTGTTTTAGTGTTATCCCGAGTTAACCCCGAATTCGTAGTCTCCTACGGGATTCTTCAATATTAAACCCCATTTGAATGTAATTAATACTTTTAATCAGATAATTAAGAAAATACAGAGATGTAGATAAGCGCGTCTGACGTGTCGATGACAGACAGCAAGCCTATCTATATTTTAAGAACATTACAGATAAGCGTGACATTGCTCTGAAAGTTTTCTCAGGCATTGTTTGCATTCCCTTAGATTTCATCAATTACTTTGCCTGCTGTCACCCTCAGTCTGGCAGAAATTGCTGCTTAGAAATAAGGCCGTTAACTGTGCTTGTTTTATGCGGTTGTTCCCTATATTTTATACGTGCCATGAAGAATAAAATTATTGATTGGTTTTTATTTCAGTTTGACAGTGGTGGTCCCTTGGTCTACGATGGACAGCTGGCTGGTGTCGTGTCTTGGGGCGATGGATGCGCAGAACCACAGCAGCCTGGAGTGTACTCAAATGTATCCTACCTGAGACCTTGGATCGACAAAACTATCAATATTTTGAAAATAAAGCACATTCATACTTGGTTTCCCAAGATGTAATAAAACAAAATATTGAGGAGTTCTGGGGGGTTACAATGGCCACGTCGAAGCAATCAGATCCAGAAATCAGAAATCAGAAATCAAAATCAGTTATTTAACGTAATTATCATGGATAAACTTGTTGAAGGTCAATGTAACATTTTTGAATTTACGTCATTTCGCAAGGTATTATGGCTGAGGATAAGAAATAACAAGAAACTGCAACAGCAACACATCTTTTAAAAACCAATGAGGGTATACATTACAAGTTATTTAATAACTAGAGGAACACATTCAACACCAGACATTTTTCATACCAGACATTTTTATCATTTAGGTAGTCAGTCATCTTATAAGAAGCTTTTTTACATAAAGTAAGCTTCACATGAGCTTTAAATTTATTTTCTGAGAAATTTAAAATATTATCTGGTATTTTATTGTAAAAACGTATACATAACCCCAAAAAAGATGAATTGAATTTAATGAAACTAGAATTTTGAATAGCAATTTTATTTTTATCCATCAATTCATCTAAGAAAGCAGTATTGCTATTTGACATTCGTTTGCATTGCACACTTACTTTTGTATGTGCAAATGTCAAATTGCAATATTGCTTTCTTAGATGAATTGCTTCGATGTGGACATTTTAACTCCCTAGTAATGTAATTGAGTCGTTCAAAGTTAAAAAATCTTGTATTGTACCTCTTCTATCGTGTGGGTTGTGGGATGATCAACCTCACCAACTATTGGGGTTTTTATTGAGCCGTCAAAAGCCCCAATAACGATACAAAATTAAAAAGTCACATGAAAGCACAGGACAGCTAGGTATTACACCCAGTAATGCAGTAGTTTACAGCTTAGAAACAGACTTAATCAGAAAATGCTGAATCGAGTAGACATCTCTTTATTTTACTCAAAGCGAATTGAGCTATGTTAGCCGTAATTTTTCAAAATAAAGTTCATAATAACATGAAAATGAATATTATTATACCTACGTATATTAATTAAGTATTATCCCCCCCCCCCTATGGTTGATTGAGGGGAACCCTGTGCCCAGCAGTGGGCGGTATATACTATAGGTTGTTTATATATGTATGTATGATGCGTTATTATTGAATGAATGATATGGGAAGAACGCCTGTCTCTCACTGTGAGATCTCTGATACGATTTCTACGAAGCCTTTGGCCCCTTTACCCTGGTCAACAAATAATGACTACTAGTACTTATATCGGTATGAAACGTGATAATTACATAAGTGACATATCAAAGAAAACATAAATAAAAATAAGAAAAACTTCATGAATACAAAACACTTTTTAACGTCGCAAACAACGGATTTTCAGTTCCTTCCAAAAGTTTCGTATTTTTTCCCGTAAATACAACGTAAATCTCTTGATACGCAAAGTTAGGAGATAATCCCGAAAACCGGAAAAGTGGAAAAACAAAGCGAGACATCGGAAACAATGTCGCATCTCTTAAAACTCTTAAAACGAGGTTAACTCTCAAAGCGGAATCAAGACTTGCATAGGAATCAACTTTTTTAAACACTGACACAGCGTTCGCAAGCTTGAAAGATTTTTATATAGGTAAATGATCTCGAAGCACTTCAACAAAGCCAAATCAAACTGCGAATAGAAAATTAAATCGAAAACGTCTAACTCCGACTGGACTTGAATCCGCAGATCCTTTGAAGCCGGGACGAGCGTTTTAACCGTAACACCACTGGGGACGGGTCTTCATACTGTACAGTCATGAGAAATATAATGTACCCACTTTAGGACTCTGTCACATTAACAAATTTGACATTTAGTGAGACTTACAGTTCAATTTGTCAAAAAAGTTAATGTGACATGGTACCAAAGTGTGACCGTACATTAGTATTTTTAGATCCACATCGTCATTCCGCCGACGGCTAATTGATGGTGTGGAATTTTTCTCTTTGAGAGATTAGGTACCATCATCTCAGGCCTTTATATCTTTATCAGATGATTCAAACAGCGTTTCTGAGAGATTAGGTACCTAAGCGTGAGTAAACGCTGTAAAACCAAATTAATATCCTTCAAAATGAAAATGTTCTTATTTCAAAACTCAGCAACGTATAACCTGCACGAATCGAGACTCATCCATCGCAGTTAGGCGGTTACCACACGACGCGGTCGTGGTCGCGGTTAGCTGGTTTTATAGCGAATACCAAGGGGCGAGGCGGGCCGACCGCGCAGTCGCTTTGGCTCGCGTGTCAAAGAGAAAACATATTAGTTCATACACATTTATATCGACATCCAACATTCATTAATATACTTATACATTTGTTTCGATTATCTACCAATTACCATTATTAGGCTAGTTTCCAACTAGTGAAATCAGTTACTTTTACTAAACGTCAAAATACGATATGACTATGGAATTTTTGTAAAAAATCACACTTATTATAAAATAAAAGTCGGACTTATTATTATGTTTTTCTTGATTAAAATTCATAAATACCTAAGTTAATAGAAAAATGGAAAATGTTCTTCCCTGGTTTTAGATCTGTCCTTATTTAGTACTTAATCAGAATTTCATAATCTATCTTAAACCTAGTACACGACCCAATTAAATATTTGTAGTTTAACCATGACCAGTCCTTTTTGCTCCCGATCGTCAACTGTCTTCTTTTCTTCTTAAAAATATCCACCATTATGTTTCTTTTTAAAGGACTGGACCATAGAGTTTTGGCCAAAGGAGTATTTACTTCGTTTGGCGAGAACACATGTATTAAGAACAGACGGTTTACACACAAGTTAATACTACCTTTGCAACCACTTTACGTCTCTTAATAACCGCATATTCCGTCTTGAACGCGAGTTGTTCAACTACCTAACTAGTCGCCCGTATGTAGCAGGAATTCTGTATGAAATTGTGGTACATACAAACTAAAAATAAAACCAAAAAGTGTTGTTAGTTTGTTTAGTATATTTTTTGAATAACTAAGATACAAATAGTTTTTAAGTAAGAAAATTACTATTAATATAGTAAGTAAGTACTCACTATATTAATAGCATTAGTGCCTAATAGTTCTGTTTCAGAAAATGTTCGACCAAAACTATGTGGCCACCAAAGTTTTACAGAAACGATACAGAAAGTGTTGTGCCTAATAAAAACCACGAAAAAATTGTTAAACCACGTGCATATAGTTTCAAAATGATATTACCAAAACGCGACCACAGATAAGAAGTAGCATAAACGACGACAAGGATCCATGTCAAGGCACAAATCGACAGTAGTTGGGTAATTTTAAAACTGACGTGCAATCTTTAGATTATAAAGTACGTACTTATAAATAAATATATAATCTAAGCCACTAATAACATTACTAAAATAAAAATAAAAAACTACATAATATGTAGTAATGTTGGTAATTCAGGGGGGTTAAATAGACCACATCGAAGCAATTCATCTAAAAAACAATATTGCAATTTGACATTTGCGCATATAGAAGTAAGTGCACATTGCCAACAAAATAGCAAAAAGTAATATATTGCTTTTTTAGATGAATTGCTTCGATGTGGCCTTTTTATCTTCATAGATTTTTATATCTACGTGATAATTTTGTACAAAACATCTTCAAAAAATCTTAAGGTGTACAAAAGTTTGCTTTTGTATGCTTTATGAGAAGTCTGAAGGATAAATAAAATATAACTCAAAATATAAAAACTCGAAACACAAACTCGAAACTCAAAATATATACGAATGACGTGTATAATTATTATTCTAGTGTTTATGTGGTTTATTACCTTTATCTTTTTTGTTGATATTATTATTTTGTCTTATCTCTCATGTGTGATCTATTTACTTAACTCTTGTTACGATTATAAAGATATAATTATCATGATTTTATTTTTATCAGTCAGAATATGTGTGAGGGTCAACACAGTTTTATCATGAAGATAATTATGTTGACCTAATAATCTTTTGTAATTGTCAGGTATAAATTCTCTTTCGTCAATAGAAATTAGATCTATTTCTAGTTTGGTATTATTGAAAGTAGTTGTTGAATATGATCAACCTGTGTTTTGCTGTAGCCCTTTTTGGGTTTGTAGGTAAGATTTGTTTCATATTTTTTGTTTATTCTGGTGCGATAGGCATAATATCATTATTAAGTTCAATACTAAGTGTACTCAATTAACCTGTCTTCTTCAAAATCTGTAGACTGTAGTGTACCGTAATATTAGAGTTACCAGTTCGAGGGTTCTCTAGCAGGATCTTCATTATTCTTCACATTGATCGATTATGATACTTTATTTTGAAGGTTTTACTTTTTTACGCTTTCTGATTTGTATCACAGTGTTTTTTTATCTACCAAAATCCAACTTACGGTTTTATGAACAAAAATAATGAAATTATGTAAGAAAATTGGTCACTGTGGCCTGTAGTCTACCGGCTTGCTTCTAAAATGAGGAGCGCCAGTTCGAACCCCGGTACTGGACTTGCACCTATGAGTTACTAATTTATCAGCAGTTTTCACTAACACAGTTGGCTAGGCCATTATAGATGGCGATACAGCTTACCGTCTATCACGTTGGTCTAATTGAAATCACGGTGCGGTGTGGGTTCATCTTACGATGGATATACCTCTGAGTACCACAATTTGTATTAACAATAATTGAACCTTTTATGTTCCCAGTGGCAACCCCACTCCCAGGTACATTAAAGGCTATGGAACAAACGAGAATAGTAGGTGGCGAGGACATCGATATTACTGAAGCTCCGTATCAAGTGTCTTTAGTCAACCGAGGCATGCACTCATGTGGAGGCTCTATTGTGGCAAACGATCTTATTTTGACCGCAGCACACTGCGTTAGGGGGTAAGTTCTTTTTCTTCATTTTAAATGTCATGACAATGAGGGCTTTTTTTTTATCCTAACTGCTGGATAGATGGCACTAAACTTGATAGGTTACTGCAAAGAAGAGGGGGTGAAAAGGCCACATCAAAGCAATTCATCTGAAAAAGCAATATTGCTATTTGACATTTGTTTGCATTGCGCTTTATATCCACTTTTATATGAGCTATGTTGTTTAGATGCATTTCTTCGATGTGAGTTTTTTTAACCGGTGTAATTTTAAAATCATAAAAATGAAACGTTCAAGAATAACAATAAAAACGTCGTGTATTTTCTTTATTATACTTAGGCAATGCTTCAGTAACATACTTGGTTAGCGCCATCTAACGAGTTCATGAGAACAATTTTTTTTATTCTGTAAAAAAATATCTCCTATTACAAAAAATCAACAAACAAGTTACTCGTAAAAAGGACAAATTGAAATGTGAATGTTTTATGATATTAAGTTCCAGAGAAATGGATTAATTTTGTGCAGTCAGAGAAACAGATCTTTTCATAGAACATTGACTAGATAGTAACTCCTTGAGCATTATTGGCATTATATATGCATGAGGGAATAAAACTAGAAAACAGTATTATTATCATAATACAATTTTGGAATTTCAGCGACTAAAATGATATTGTAATTTTACCTGAGGGATATATTGTTTTCTAAATTATTTCGTCTTTATTGACTGTTGCTTTAAAATAATACGAATAAAACCGTTATGTAACTACAACCGTTATGTTGTTGATCAGTTTATTTCGGAGTACTTCGTTTCGATTTTAATTAAAATCATGAAACTCATGATTTGATGAGTCTTCACCACGGTTCTAAGAAGATTTGTCCCCTATACCTACCCTACCTTTATCACGTAACAAATATTTTTATATCACTTCACGAAAACTTTATGCTGAGTCGTTTACCTTTTGAAATTATTAACGCATAATACGCCTCACTACTTACTATAATTACGTTAGTTTTTACTTTCCTAGCAATGTTCTGTTGTAATTTGTCTTTTCTGTTTGTTGTAATGTAAGTTTGTCTTTATTTATTTGAATATTTCTCCATCTCTCTCTCTCTCTCTCTCTCTCTCTCTCTCTCTCTCTCTGTCTCATGTCATGCTTTATGTTTTCTATTTCAGCTCTAGACCAGAAAACTTCCAAATCCGTGTTGGTTCTTCCATACTCAACAAAGGCGGCGAACTTTACCCGGTAGGAGAAATTATCTGGCATCCAGATTTCGAGTTTTCAAAAATGAACAAAGACATTGCAGTGATGTGGCTCTCTGAACCTTTGCGATTCAGTGACGAAGTAATGGCAATTCCTATGTTGAGTGAAGATGTTGAAATCGAGGAAGGAGAGGAAACGACTGTTACAGGATGGGGAGCTATTGAGGTAAATTATATCCCATTATAACATTAACTTTAAATAATTATTAACAACTTTTCTTCGAGAAATCAACCGACGAAATAGTTGAAATTTAATGAATGCATTACTCAGTTCAACAGAATTTCTCCCGAACTTGTTAAACTTTTATTTGTAAAATGTAAATTTTCAGAAAAGCCAAACAACTTCTGTTAAGACTTACATAGATAATGTTTTTTTGAGTTTATTTCTTATACAAATACATTTCTTATACAAGTACATAACATAATGTAGTCATGAGCTTATGTTCCCAATTGGGGTTGACAGAGGTATATCCATCGCAAGATGAACTAAGTACCTACTTTCAGTTAGACCAGCGTGATAGGTGGTGAGCCGTATCGCCGTCTATAAGGGCCTAGCTAACTGTGTTAGCGACAACTGCCCTTAAGAACACACTTTATACAAATACTTAGGTAAAAAATCTATTTCAAATCCAAAATATAATGTTTCAGGAAAACGGTATTGCTCCTAAGATGCTCCAAAGGGTCGAGGTACCTATCGTAAGTCAGGAAAATTGCCAAGATGCGTACTCTCCGATGTACAACATCACAAATTCGATGCTTTGCGCCGGTCTGCCGAGTGGAGGAAAAGATGCTTGCCAGGTAAGACTTTGATTGTTTTTAATTTGAAAAGATTGCTCCTAACTATGTGACGTATACAAAGGTCGGCATCTAAGCTGAAAGCGTCCTAGAGTGTATTTTCTATTTTCACAGAGCTTTCTGTTATATTTGCCTTGGATTTCATCATTGGAAATTTCACTTGATAATAACTCAGAATGATGAGCAAAATCATTCTCTGCAGTATTCAGTACCGTGTCCCTAACACCATGTATAATAGTTTTTATTTAAACCTACTCATTGTCTAGGGTGATAGCGGCGGTCCTTTAGTCTACGAGGGACAACTTGCTGGAGTCGTGTCCTGGGGATTAGGATGTGCCAGGCCGCGGTACCCTGGAGTCTACGCGAAGGTGTCTGATTTGCGCCCCTGGATCGATAACAGCATCAACTATTTGAGACAGAAGCACATACTTCGAGGGCTTTGAAAACTAATTTGAGGAGGAATCACACTTCGCTTTGTTTTAGTAGAATTTGTGATCGTTGTCTGAATAATGTTCAAATGGAATTGTTTACTTGGGACCCTTTACAAGCTTGTGTTATCTCTTCAGCTCTATAAGTTTTGTCTGAATTACCCGAAAATGTACAGATTGCAGAAGACAAGCCAGTAAGGAGCACTCAGGGCTAAGTATTGCTACACTAAGTACTACTACATGCATTCTGAGAATACATAAAGTAATGAAAAAAAAAAATCACTACCTGCTTTGTTTATTATTTGTTTCTCCCATTAATTTATTTTCAAAGTTCTATTTTATCAATTAAAATATGTATCTTAGTACATACATACATACATACATAAACTCACGCCCGTAATCCCTAATGGGGTGGGCAGAGCCACAAGTAATCAAAGACAACTTGCAGCCACTGTTGATACGAAGTCCAAAGAGGGATATGATGAACTTTATGGTGATAAGGGATCTGCCTATCGCCCATAACATTAGTCCATCATGTTAGAGGACACAATCCCTCTGTCGGTTTTTACGACATGCCAGGGAAGAGAAGCAGCTGAACGTGTTCTATGTTTTTTATATGCTCCCAGAACAGCATAGGTGTATGTATCTTAATGCAAATTCTACTAAAAGAAATAAAATAAAAAAAATAGCTATATTGTCTAAGTTTTATACTTTTCTATAATTGCGCATAGCACTATAAAATTCATGACATGACACTTTTAGCGGTTTTATGATAGTTTTGTTATTATGAAATTAAATTAGTTGCAGTAGTGTTTAGTAAAATGTTTGTAGTTTTAAGATTGACTTGAATATTGTATTTTTATTGGATTAGATTTAGTATTATGTGATATTAAATGACATTTTACACATACATAATTTACATTTTTGTTTATTTCCAACACAAAATCCTGTTTTGTACAATACTTCTTAATATCAATGCGTTAATGCATATCAACCTGAAAAAGGTATTATACCATTTCTATTAAGATGAAATATCTATGGTTGAGAAAGATTGGCAACCTGTTATCGTTCAACTAACAACAACATCAAAAAATACAAGAAAACCTACACAACTTCAACAACAACATTGCACAACACAACACTTATCTCCTGTTATCTCCCTCCTCAATTATAATTACTTTCCCGGTTTGACCAAATTCAAAGAAGTACAAAAGAAATGTTTCCAACAAGAAGAATTCAAAACGAAGAATTTATTTTGTTGAAGAATTTTAGAGAATTTTTAAACCAAGCTATTCTATCCGGAAAAAAAAATTATTATGTAGCCGTACATAACTCTGAGAAATACCCGAGAAGCGCAAATAAACATTGCAAGTTGTAAGAAAAACTTTCCTTAGCGCGGATTTAAATTTCCAGAAGATAAAGCAGTTTAGACTTCTTTAAATAAGTGAAGGTTTTAAAAGCATAAAAAAACCCTTTGTGCCGTTTTTCAACTGGTTCATTTGTTCTCAGTTCATTATTGCTAGTCTGAAGAATCGTTCTAATTAGCAATTGAGTCCTAAGCATTGATTCGATTGATGTAAGAAAATGTTTTATTCATAACTTACGAATGGTTATAAGCGACTTCTTTTAGAAAGAGGAACACATTTTACATATTTCTTCAATAGAAAAATTATTTGTGCTGACTGTTCTGTCATCATCTGTTGTAAAAACGGCCTCTGTGGTCCAGTGATTGAGCGTTGGTCGAATCCCGGTGGGGACAAATCATAAAAATCACTTCGTGATCCCTAGTTTGGTAAGGACATTACAGGCTGATCACCTGATAGTCCGACAGTAAGATGATCTGTGATTCAGAAGGCACGTTAAGCTGTTGGTCCCGGTTACTACTTACTGATGTAAGTATGTAGTTCTTACATGAGCCATGTCAGGGGCCTTTGGCGGTTCAATAATAACCCTGACACCAGGGTTGATGGGGTCGGTAATCCATAACCCACACGATTAGAAGATCTGTTGTAAAGTTGTCATCCAATACTATCTTACTGAAGCTAGATCCACACAGAGCCAAGAAAGATAGGCAAGGCGAGTGGGTCGCCAGATGTAAGACCCTATTTAAAATTCAAATTAAAAAATGTCTTTATTCACAATGTACGTAGTTTACTTTGAATCGTCATCTTTTTCATAACATTAATCGGGCATGAGGCTTAATTAGGCTCGTCTAAGTATTGTTTTTTTAATATGGCAAAATACGGGATGTTAATAATACATCAGGTGGGCAAGGCCGGTGCAGCGTGTCCGGTAAATCGGTAATACAAAAGAATAAAGTAAAAGCGCTCTTGTTTACTATTTTATTCAAAGTACTTACCGCTTTCCCAACTCTGTGTACAGCAAGCATTATTTCGCCTAGGACTTGTACCAAATCCTTTCAGAGTAATCGTTAAAACTTAGCAAAGGTAAGCATTTTGCGTTTTTCACAGCAAATTGCTGGAAGAAATTAAAAAGTTTCAGTTGATTTATAAAGTCGTTGTTTAAGAGAAGCTCTGAGTTTATTTAAGCGGTATTTTTTAAACTTTGTAGTCGGTACGGAACTCTGGGAAGTGTAAAATAAAAACGGGGAAATTACAAAGGAAACCCAACCTTAAAAAATTATTACAGAGCCTTGTTTAAATATACAAAAAACAATAAATAAAAAAAAAAATAAGTAACTAAGTTTGCAATATGCAATTATATTTTGATTGCATAATATTATATTTTCAAAATTAAATCTAGTCGTTGGCTGTTGCTTACAGTTATCGATTAGACGACTATTGATAGTGGCTTATCTCTACTCCTCTAGCTATATATACCGGTTACTCGTTCACCTTGAACCGGCATACAAAACCGACCCAAACAAATCATTAGTCATTCGCGTCTCATCCGTATTGCAACATGTATTTTAATTCCGTGCTATTTCGCAATAGTTTATTTATGTCAAAGTGTTTTGTCTGCTAGGATACTAGGCGTGTTTCCAATACCTTCATTAAGTCACCAATTGGTATTTCGAACTTATACTCAAGAACTAGCAAAACTTGGCCATGAACTAGTAATCATTACACCCGATCCAATCTGGCCTAAAGATAGACCAAAAGCCAATGTAACAGAAATTGACGTGAGATTCTCATATCAATTTATGCTTGATGAGTTGGGTAAACTTGACATATTTCAAAAAGGAGTAGTAGCCGATGTGAACACAGTGTCATTTTATTTATACAAATCATTTATAGAATTGATCAAAAAGCAAATAGAGCATCCAGAAGTGAAAAAACTGATTGAAGATAAAAATGAACGGTTTGATTTGGTGATAGTGGAAGCGTATTTCAATTTGCCTTTGGTGTTCAGTCATGTTTTTAAAGCTCCCGTGATTCAGATCTCCTCGTTCCATGGACGTCCAGAGAATTATGAGGCCGTCGGTGCATTAGGCAGTCATCCACGTTACTATCCAAATTTTAACAGGAACAAGTTCCGAAATCTGTCCTTTTGGGAGAATCTTGTTGAGATATTTTACGAATTGAAACTTAGATATGAATTTTGGTTGACCGAACAATTTGAAAACAAAGTAATCAAAGAACTATTTGGACCTGATGCGCCAACTATAAGAGATTTAAATGAAAATGTTGATATGTTGTTTATAAATACACATTCAATTTATGAAGACAATAGACCTGTGCCGCCAACTGTTGTATTTTTAGGTGGTTTACACATGCAACCGATTAAAGAATTACCAAAGGTAAGTGAAAAAGACAATTATCAAATAGGTACCTACATTATGTACCTAATTTTCTACCACGTTCATAATCTTTTTATTAATATCGTTCGCTGATCATAATCAGATTAAGTATTAGCTATTACTGGAAATCGTAATATTTAAAAGACAATGTGAGTTTATGTGATAGTGTTTCAATCACCATGTTGGTCCAATAGGCATATGGATAAAACGGGTAACCATAACATAGTTTATCATTCTTCATGTCTCTTCTAATCACTTTTACTTCACTTTCACTTCTAGCCACAGCTTTGTCCTGTCTATTGTTACGAACAAGCGCCATTTCGCGTGTATTTTATGAACCAATGAGTTCGCTTACGATGTCAATGCCAAAGATATTTGAAAATGTAATATAGTAAGAGAATGTCGCTAATAAGTGACGCCAATAAATAAGATTACCAAAATGGAGTGAAATAAACGATTTCTATTCTATTCTTCTTCTATACGACAAAATCTAAAAAAAAAAACAAAACGAATCTATGTCTGATTGTTGAAATTTTAAAATATATTTGATTCGATTTGATTTGACGTAACACGGGTTTATTTTCCACTCCCGATTTAAGTGTAACAAACCAATTCATACCTAGGACAAGACTTTGTTTCTAAGTACTTATAATTTTACAGGACCTTAAGGAATATTTGGACAACTCAAAACGAGGAGTGGTGTACGTGAGCATGGGTAGCAACGTTCACCCTTCAAATATGGACGAAGTGATGTTGGAAAATTTTATAAAAGCGTTCGGGGCTTTGCCATACGATATTCTGTGGAAGTTTGACATTGACAATTTTGGACCTATGCCAAGAAACGTTAAGACACAGAAATGGTTTCCGCAAAGGGACTTGTTGGGTAAGTGTTGCGTGGTGATCCGCTTTTATGGGTTTTTAATAATATTTGAGGGCCTAATTTAATTATATTATTTTATAATAATGTTTTATGAGACAATTGATTAACATTTAAGTCATCAGCAGAACAGTGTATATGTGATGTAAACACCTACACTATTCTACAGAATGAATAGAACAAATAACAAATAGAATTTATAAAAATCAATTCACGTACATTTTGAATTCAATTTATTTGCATGCAAACTACATGGAAATTCAAACTAACCGGATTTGTTTATCCTATTTACTGATATTGTTAAATACCTATTACACTTGTGCTAATTTCCTTGTATGTGTAATGTGTCGAAATAATTTGAAAAATAAACTGCTGTGAAATGTGTATTTACTGAATACAAAATTATAAAACTAGGAACTGGATAAAATTAATAACGATATTTTATTGCCCAATATGTTATACTTAAATAAAATAACTACGTTTTATCAAGTTCGACAGACTTCCAAAATATATATTCAAATCTAATATGGCTAATTTATTGCACACTCAGAAAATACAAATCAAAAGCGAACATTAGGTACGCTTGCTACTAGACATAATTGTGTCATTCATCAGTAAACAGATTAGGATAATGTAGTATTTCATCAAACTGGTGCATTAGGCGATTCTCACACATCTTCCGTTGTTATAAGTATCTCCGATTGTATAGAAAACACGCACAGTCTAACACACAGAAAATGTGTTCGCATGAACGCGCATGGATGTATTTTCTGTGTGTTAGACCGTGCGTGTTTTCTATACAATCGGAGATACTTACAAGCAACGAAAGAACACGCATCCACGCGCTACGCTGCATCATGCGGGGCAGTGCGAGAATCGCCTAGCGGATAACTTTTTAGCCTATATGTTTGCTTTTGTCCATCGCACCTAGATATTTTCTTTTGTTTGTTTCTTTTTCTTTAGTTTGTGAGACCTTACGTGGAACAAATGAAAGACAAAGCGAACATCGTGTCTTAAAAGGAAGTCAAAAATTGACCTTTCATAGACAAGAATGGAGAATGCCGACAAGAGAAAAATCTTTACAAAGTTTGAATATTGTCTTATGAACTCGAAAGCCAATTGAACTTATGTGGTGTAGAGCCTAACTTATTATTCAAATCTGCAACTCCTGAGTGAGAAAGTGGGCATTTTGGCGGCAAGGTCATCATGGCTTACTAGTACGGAACCCGTGAAAATTTGTCAGTAGCATATCAAAGAGATGTCCTATTTATTTTGCACACACTATATGTATAACTAATAAGCACTACACCTAATAAAATGTTTGTTCCAGTTCATAAGAATATAAAAGCATTTGTTACCCAAGGAGGTCTTCAATCATCAGACGAGGCTATCGATGCTGGAGTCCCTCTAGTCGGTATACCAATGTTGGGTGACCAGTTTTACAATGTCCATAAGTATGTGGAGCTTGGTATTGGAGTGCAGGTGGATGCTATGACGTTTACGGCTCAAGAAGTGGTGGACGCTGTTAAGAAAGTGGTTGAAGATAAAAGGTGAGAAGTCATTAGGATATTATTAACACTAAATAACAACATCCACTGGTTAGGATGTTTCGCTTTGTACAGATTTCAGTAAAAACTTTTTAATAGTAAGGACACCTGCCTACTTTTTTGTAAATTGTTCTTTCTTGTCATCATTACTAATTTAAGGGCCACGCTCTTGTCGGTGTAGCATCCTCCATGCTACTTTTCTTTTTTTTTGTTCTTTCTTGTACTCTGATCTTATTTGCCTAAAGGCTTTTACTCTTTAACTTTCGGGAACGTTCCTAAAGACGGCACATCATTGATTCCTATACAAATGCGTCCTCACGATCTTTATAAACGTGCTGGAGGTAGGCACAGACATTCGTGAATGTCGACGCCTCGTACAGTACTTCCGTTCCAATTTAGGTCCAGGAAATGAGCAGCTTCAATGCATGCTACGTGTTTAACAAAGACATTAAGAGTATTTATACAGAACAACCGTCCCGCCATCTTATAAACTGACTATTGATTGACTATTTTATGTCATGTTCCGACTTAACTCGCAGGTCCGAATCCCAGCACGGCCTTAAACCAATTATTTTCAAATTTGTTCTTGAATTCACGTTTGAATCATAACTGATTATCATGTACTCAGGAGTGATGTAAAACATCGTGGGGAAATCCACATTTTCGAGAAATGCGTTTCAGGGGTATGTGACCTAACCTGTGTTCAGCTAGTTTTCCCTTTTTGGGTTGGAAAGTCAGACAGGTCGCTTTTGTAAAAAAACTGGACCTGTCGAATCTTCAGGTTAAGCGGATCCTGTGAAAGTGGGTATCGTTATGGAGATCATGATGATGTTATGGTCCGACTTATCCGGAATTATGCAAATTCCGAAGTATCATTTTACATTACTTATCTTCTTTACGTTTCATTTCGTCTGTTCCAGTTACAAAACCAACGTACTTCAGCTTCGCTCCGTTTTTCGTGACCAGCCCCAACAGCCGTTAGAGCGTGCAGTCTGGTGGACAGAGTACGTGATACGGCACTCTGGTGCTAAACACCTGCGAGCGCCTGCTGCCAACGTTTCCTGGGCTGAATACCTTCTACTAGACTTACTATTAGTACCAATTTTATGTGCAGTTTCTACTATTGTCCTTTGTAGTGTTGTTGTGTGTCGCTTGTGTAGAAATGTTGGTAGGGGTCGTAAGAGAGATAAATTAAAAAAGAATTAGATTTCAATTTGAAATAAGACGTTACTTTCATTCAAGACTTTTGTAGGTGTGATCCTTTCATTCAGCTCGTTTATTCATAAGGGAGTTGAGGAGCTCGGTGGCGCAGCAGTAAACGCGCTCGGTCTGCGATTTTTGAAGTTAAGCAACTTTCGCAAAGGCCGGTCATAGGATGGGTGACCACAAAAAAGTATTCATCTCGAGCTCCTCCGTGCTTCGGAAGGCACTCTAAGCCGTTGGTCCCGGCTGCATTAGCAGTCGTTAATAACCACCAATCCGCACTGAGCCCGCGTGGTGGTTTAAGGCCCGATCTCCCTATCCATCCATAGGGAAGGCCCGTGCCCCAGCAGTGGGGACGTTAATGGGCTGGTGATAATGATTCTTAAGGTGAAATTGGTACTGGCTTCTGTAAAATCTCTATCAGCTAATACTTTCAAGTTAGATAGCGCCTCGTGACGCTTCCGAATGCATCTCGCTTAGGGACGATACCGAAAAGTATCGGCGCTCGAAGGACGTAATATACGATCCCGATGACCCGATTACACTAGCCATAGAAGCGGCCAATTAGCTAGCGAGAACAAACACTTCAGAACCACGATACTGACCTCGCCTGCGTGGTCGAAGAACTTCCTCATTCAGCGCTTACCGCTATCGACCCACTAGGGGTTCAAATATTATTCTCTCAGGCGACGCCTGAGCCGAGGGCCAACTGGGCACCCTCAGGCTTGTTGTCTTCAATTTTGTACCGGGTGAGAGTCCTCAGCGCTCCCCATTTCTCCGACCAAGTAGTTTGCCATTTGCGGGAAATTTACAATAAGTCACGTCAAAAAAAGCCCCGTGATGGAATGAACGTTACGCAGGAAATGAAGACTATCGTTACATCATCATTTTATTAGATAAAAAATGATGATGTAGCATCAAAAGAACATAACATAACTTAAAAAAAGAAAGAAAGAAACATTTATTACTTTCAGACACCACAGACACAGACAGACAGGTAAATTACATTCAACACACAGCTATAAGTTTAGTTTAAGTTCACAACTATAATTAGGGTCGCCAGAGGTACATCTATCGCAATATGATTAAGTACACACGCCTCACCGAGCTTTCTGTTAGACCGACGTCGATGCTGAGCCGATTCGCCGTCTATAAAGGTCGAGCCAACTGTGTTAGTGAAATTAAAAGAACTCTGGTAGAAAAAATTGGGACTAAACTTACGAAGTATGTTTGCTGACTGATTGAATCTTTGCGCAACAAGGCAATCAAATTACCAAATTCTCTACAATGCACTACAAGATTTAGTATGTAACGACCAACATAATATCTAACTCAAAAAGCCTTATTTTATTTATAAAAGATAACCAACGTGTTACATTTACTGTTTTTGACAGATTGACATAAGTTTTTAAGCTATGTTACATAACACACTTAAAGGCTACCACAGCCTGTTTTGAGAAACACATTACAAATATATTTATTAAAATGAAACTTATTAAAATAAAAAAATAATGAATTTTGAATTAAAAATAAATGTAAAACAAAAAAATCTAAATGCGATACAATAACACATTAAAAAACAATTAAATACTTACATTAACTAAACACGAAATTACTTACATAAATAATTAACAAAAATAATACTATTTACTGCACTCGTCAAAAAGTCCGCCCCTGACTAATCCTGGAGCAAAGGTGCCAATTACACTAGCCGCATTTCCTCGCTGTACAGCAATGGACAATCTTTGCGCCAAGAACAATCCGGCACGGGGGTTATCTCCACTCTCTCTTAAGCGACGTCCGATTTCCGCTATAAATTTTTAGTATTATAAATTGTTAGGAAAACTTTACCAGAATGATTACTTAAAAACTTCCAATTTTTATAGATTTTGAGGGCAATAATATTTATATTTATCACCTCAAGTTTTAAATACCTCATAGCGAGTTGAGGCATAAAATAGTCATAAACGGACTCAAACTTTGGAATTGCTTCAGTTGAAAAGTACATAAACGCTTAAAATATTAAGTTTTGCTTTAAAATTAGACATTTTATCTGGAGAAGTATGTTGTCTAGAATATTTGACTAGGAATACATAGTATAGTAGCAAAAATATAAAAGCATTTATGCCTTTTTGGAAAATAGAAAATAAAATCAAGACTATCTAGTCAGATAGTTTAAACTATCTAGTAAGATAGAAAGTCCTTCGAGTCGAAGGGCCTTGAACTTGCAGCTCGTGTCAAGCTGGGACGAACGTGTTACCGTGTCTTCATCCTGTCGTCTTTATATCGTTATTACGCCGGAGTATTGTCACTAGTTATACATACTAATTATTTTTATTTCATTAATATTTCATTATTTATTTATTTAATAATTTATTGTATACAAGATATCACAGAAACACTATGACAACAAAAGGCACAACCAAAGGGTATTTTTAATAATGTAGAATATTTATATCATCATTAATAATAGATATGATTGCCATTTTACCTAAATAAACTTTTTTATTATTATTATTATTTTTATCTATCTTTGAGATTCTCAATATTTTTAAAAAATATTGGTGTACTAATGAAATACACGGGCCTAGGCCAAGTGTATTTCAGTTTCAGTGTCTGGTGCAGTCAAAGTTTGGTCGACGTCTGTTGGAGTAGGAATCGGTAAAACTGGCTGAATCTGTAAATTTGGAGGTTGAATGTCGGTTTGTAAAAATTTTCTAACTATTCTGCAGGTATTTAATATAACGGCTTTTTGCATTAAGGCATAAGAGAGTGGCGGCAAGGATAGCGTGCTTAAAGAGGTATGTATTTGGTGTGGTATAACACCTGTAGTGGACATAACAACAGGTACTATTGTGACATTATTTAATTTCCAGATTCTGGTTATTTCCTCTTTTAACTCTGTGTATTTAGATAGTTTCTCAGATATTGTACTTTGTATATTATGGGTGTTAGGGATTGCTATATCAATTAGAAATGCAGTTTTGTTTATTTTGTCCACTACAGTAATGTCTGGTCTATTAAAATGTATGGTTTTATCAGTGAGTATTGCCCTGTCGAAATACATTTTGTGGGTTCTATTTTCTAAGACACTTTCCGGATTATATTTGTAATAGGCTGTGGCTGGTGGAGTAATCAGTTTATATTTAATGGCAAGTTTTTGGTGTATAATATTAGCTACCTGATCATGTCTATGTTTGTAATCAGTTTGGACTATTGCTCTGCACGCTCCAGTAATATGTTGGATGGTTTCTGGTGAACTATTGCATCTTCTACATGTATCAGTTAATATTCGTCTCATTATATACTTTTTGTAGTTTCGGGTCTCAATGACCTGATCTTGTATAGCCAACATAAAGCCCTCAGTCTCTGGAAAGAGTTCGCCGCGAGTTAGCCATGCGTTCGACGCAGTTTTGTCGACATTGAGTTGGCATAAATCTTGGCGATGTCTTCCGTGTAGAGACTTTGCGCTCCA
The DNA here is from genome assembly GCF_024362695.1 of Pectinophora gossypiella. Lineage (NCBI taxonomy): Eukaryota > Metazoa > Arthropoda > Insecta > Lepidoptera > Gelechiidae > Pectinophora > Pectinophora gossypiella. Next base: position 3,546,439 of record NC_065426.1, read on the forward strand.
TTCTGCTATTTTCGTTTTGTGATCAGTAACTTCTTCTGTTTTTTGTTTGGTTCGGTCTTGCAGGTTCAGTGGTGTAAAGCGATAATCGTTCTGTTCTATGGCTTTGTGGAGGTTGGACACGTCGGATTTTTGATGAAAATATGCTCTTAGTGTAGCAACTTGTTTGTTGTGTAGGTTGGTAATGTCTATAAGTCCTCTGCCGCCTTCTTTCCTAGGTAGATTTAATCTCTGTATACAGGATCTGGGGTGGTGCTTCCGGAATTTCGTCATGGTGGTATTAACAGTTCGTTGGAGAGCTTTGAGGTCTGACTTAGTCCAATTTATTATGCCAAAGGAGTATGTTAGAATGGGTATTGCATAGGTGTTGATTGCTTTTACGGTGTTACGGGAATTTAATTGCGTTCTAAGAATTGAGTTAAGTCTGTGTTTAAATTGCGTTTTTAAAAGATTTTTGGTTTCTTTATAGTGGATCTGTTGTGACTGTGCATATCCTAAATATTTATATCCAGTTTTCTCGTCCAACGGATCAATATTTTCTCCGGACTCTAAAGTGTAATAGTGTCTGTATTTTTTTCCAGCTTGTACAGAATTTATTTTGCACTTATCTATGCCAAATTCCATCTGTATGTCTTTCGAAAATACTTCTGTTAAATTGGCTAACTGTTCTAGGTCTGTTTCATTTGATGCATAGAGTTTGATATCGTCCATGTAAAGTAGGTGATTAAGGTGCGTTTCATCTTTGTCCGTTTGTCTGTCATTAGTATTTCTTTCATATTTCAGCCGGTATCCTGTATCTGTATTGTTGAGTATATTAGATAGGGGGTTGAGCGCTAGACAGAACCACAAAGGGCTGAGTGCATCGCCTTGAAAAATTCCGCGTTGTATTTTGATTTGGTCTGATTCTATTGTTCCAGTGGGGGTGTTTAGCCTCAGTCGAGTTGTCCAGTTATGCATTATAGTTTGTAGGAAGAGTGAAATTTTTGGGTGGATTTTATACATTTCTACATGTTATTATTATTATATGATCAGATATAGGCTTTTTTGTTTCCTTTGTCTGTTCTGTTGTGTACAGATATAGATATAAATAAATAAATAAAATCACACAATTTATCCTGGACTTTCCGCTGGCCATTGCCCAAAAGAGGTTAACAACAATACTCAACGGATAATATCAAATATCATATCACAAGCTTTACGTAATTTAAACTTCCAACCGCTCTGAATTATGAACTATTGTGTTAGGAACTTCAATTTAGTTAGCAACATATTAAATTTGCCTTTATTCGCAGATAGATATGAATAGTTTCATACAAATATTTATTCATTAGTTACATCGTTTACGTAACGAAGTACCTAATTGACCGATGATACAGGTCCGTATCTAGGTTTGTATTCAAGGGTGCCTGTCGTAAAACTGCACTGTTTCAGATGGCCTCCGTGGTCCAGTGGTTGACCGTTGTGCTCACGATCCGGAGGTCCCGGGTTCGAATGCCGGTGGGGACAAATTACAAAAATCACTTTGTGATCCCTAGTTTGGTTAGGACATTACAGGCTGATCACCTGATTGTCTAAAAAGTAAAAAGATCCGTGCTTCGGAAGGCACGTTAAGCCGTTGGTCCCGGTTATTACTTACTGATGTAAGTACGCAGCCGTTACATGAGTCATGTCAGGGGACTATGGCGGCTCAGTAATAACCCTGACACCAGGGTTGATGGGGTTGGTAATTCATCTCACAATCCACACGATAGAAAAAGAAGAAGACTGTTTCAGAATGGCAAAAGATCCATAAGTTTCAAATTCAGATTCAAAAATATCTTTGTTCAGAAGATACGATAAGGTGCAAAAGTCCAATCAGTTTCTTGCCAAGTAATAAATTAACACCTCCTAGTTACATGAGCATGGAGCTCGGTGGCGCAGCGGTTAATGCGCTCGGTCTGCGATTGTTGAAGTTAAGAAACTTTCGCAAAGGCCGGTCATAGGATGGGTGGCCACAAAAAAAAGTTTTCATCTCGAGCTCCTCCGTGCTTCGGAAGGCACGTTAAGCCGTTGGTCCCGGCTGCATTAGCAGTCGTTAATAACCATCAATCCGCATTGGGCCCGCGTGATGGTTTAAGGCCCGATCTCCCAATCCATCCTTAGGGAAGCCCCTTCCCCAGCAGTGGGGACGTTAATGGGCTGATGATGAGTTACATGGTCATTACTGTAATAGAACAAAAACACATACAAAAACATAAATTTTATAATTACGACATCTAATGGTTTTTAGTTTCGCCACTGTTTACAAATAATTCGCTGGGTTCAAGGACTGCACTTTTGCTCGTTGATTGTACTGCCTCAGTCATTTGTTACATAACGAACGTCTCATCCGCCTAAAACTACTGCAGCTTCTCACAACCTGTATAGTTAGGGAAAAGAAGCTGCAAGAAAAACCTCGGCACAGGGCCCTATTCTTATATCCTATCGTATTTTTACAATTAAGTATTTTGGCTGCATAATATCAGTTGCCAGACAGTTAATCCCTTGCATTCATATTTTCTAAATAGTGACTAAATTTATAATAAGTAACCTTTTTTACAAAGTTCCTGTTTAATTACCGTCGTGTCGCCGAAACATACTATTATATACGTTATGCCGCGAAGGAATAGCGTGTTACTGGATTCCTAATGTTCATTAATATTGCGGGTATAATAAACAATTTCTATTCTGTTCTACACCACATACATACCTCAAGAGGTATGGTTTTTATCATCACTACTTTAAGAGCCACGCTCTTGTCGGTGTAGCATTCTCCATGCTGCTTTTTCAGAGTATCCTTGAAGGAACGGTAGAAAAAGCTGAGGCAAAATATGCAATATTGACTTAAGGCTGCTACCCGGGATCAGCGGCTAAGCGTGCACTCCGAAGCACGGACTCATCTTACTTTTTCGTACAACCAGGTGATTCAAGCCTGCAATGTTCTTAGCAAACAAAGGACAGTCTCACAAAGTGATTTCGACAGTGTCGCCATCGGGAATTGAACCCGGACCTCCAGATTGCCTAACGCTCCACTAGACCACGGAGGCTGTCAATAAGGATCCAAACATGAATTTAAACTTACAAACTCGAATTCAGTAGTTTAATTTTTTTTGAAGTCGGGAGCGCATTTTTCTAAGTTGCCACGCGTTTTCGAACAGGGATATCTACACAATAGGCTAGTTTCCAACTAGTCAAATCAGTTACTTTTTACTTAACGTTTTTCAAAACACGAAATTACTATCTAATTTTTATGAAAGAGCACACTGTGACGTCATAGAAAAATGTGACAAAATGTCGAACTAATTATTACGTTTTCTTGATTCACAAATAATTTATTTATTTTATTTATTTATTATGGACAACTTACAAGCTACACTCTGCACATGCAAAGTTACAGACAAAAAAAAAAAGATTAAGAGCTAGCTCAATTACAAGTAGTCACAGCATGCACAATCAAGTGAACAAGAAAAACAAGATAATAAGTTAAATAGAAAAAATAAAATTTTTTTCGTTAGTTTTAGATGTGTCTTTATTTAGTAATCAGAATTTCACAATTTATCTTGTGAACATCAGGGCCGCCTATGTAGTATCACATGTCTTGAACCTAGTACCACGACCCAATTCTATTCAATATCTTCAGAATCCCTGTACCTTTGGAAGCTATGAGCCCCTACTGCCTAAGCACGCTCCTGAATTGATCCCTAAAGTTATAACGAGGGGTCCGACCTAGTCAGCAATAATAATAATTGGAGACTCGTGGTATTCGACGGTTTTGCTTGGTGGGCGAATTTGTAACAACATTACTACAGTTGATAGTGATTTCCTCTATGGAAGTTTGAATTAAGGTGTTACCGGATCAATCGATCGATAGAAATGGAAATACTCTTTATTTGCCTTTGAAAAGGGTACATTAATAGATGGACGTACAGAGAATTTCCTACTTATCAGCTATCAACAATAACATGCAAATATTGTCACAATTTAGGTATGTATATACTTGTATATCATGTCATGTACTTGTAAATAGTCATTACATTATATCATTGTAATAGTCAAAACAATCAATTTCGATATTTACATAATTAAGTCATTCGTTACAACAAACAACAAAATTAAAGGAGTCATCAACACACTTAGCAACACATTTTCCACGTTAAGCCGTTGGTCCCGGTTACTACTTACTGATGTAAGTAAGTAATCGTTACATGAGCCGTGTCAGGGGCCTTTGGCGGCTCAATAATAACCCTGACACCAGGGTTGATGAGGTTGGTATTCCACCTCACAACCCACACGATAAGAAGAAGCGGACCCCGTGAAAACGGGGCAACGATAGGGAGATATTGAAAATGCGTTTTTACTGCCACATAAATTATACTTTACTTACCTACTTTACACTAGACTTTCTCACAATTTATACATAATAAAACTGAATTAATTCCGACAGCCGACGTCAGTATTCAAACGTTCACAGGATTCTCTAAGGATTTGAACTGGCAAACATTCGGCTAATTCCTTCACCTTTTCGTATGGGATTATATTTAATCCTTGCTGACATGAATTTTCGGGTTAGGGAGGGGTGGGGTGTTCGCATTTTATGTTAGGGGATAAGACATGCCACCGTGATTTATAACGTTTAAAAACGTTTTCACATTGCCTAGTATATTTTCTATAAATACTGATGTCCTCTTTTCCGTAGTCCTCAATGGGATAGGCAGCGCAAGAAATAATAAAAAAAAACTTGCAGCTATATTTAACTCTTTCAAGGACAGAACGTCTACAAACGTTCCGATTCCAATGTGTCATACTACCTTTTATGAACCACCCCACCCATGGTCTCTGTAAATGAAAGGGTTAATACGTTAATCTGGATTGGTCTCGGGTACTCAAAGCACTTACTGCATTAAAGACTATATTGCAATGCGACTAGAAATCATTACAGCTATTGAACTGTATGATGGCATGGAATAAGTCAACAGTGGCTGCAAGTTGTCTTTGATTACTCGTGGCTCTGCCCACCTCATTAGGGATTACGGGCGTGAGTTTATGTATGTATGTTAAAATCCGTTTATAAATTTGCAATAAAATAAAAGGGCGATAAATTTTAAATTTATTAGTTTATTTATTTATTTTATTCATTTTATCATAAATTTATACAATTTGTCACTTAAAATTACCAATAATTAAAACATTTCAAATTATTACACAAATACTAGTCAGTCTAAATTTATTTTAAATTGAAATGTCACATCACTAACCTGGTAAAATTATGTCAGGGATTCACAAGGGAGATTTTCGAACGAGGAGTTATCTGTACTCTTATAATGCTGTTTTAATGCGGCATTATCGCCAGATTGAAAAAGATTGCCAATTGTTTTTGCAAATCAAATTTTACTGGCATCTGATGGGATTTTGAGAAGAAAATATCCAGGATGTTTTTTTTAGAGCTGAAACATAATATTGTTTTCCGTGAATTTTATTGTACCTGCATACTTTATTTTCATGCCGAAGACGAATGGAATTTTGAAGAAAAATGGATGATTATGCTGCGTTGATTCGAAATGTTCATTTCGGGACGCTAATTATTTAGATTTTATGGATTAAAAGCGAATACAGAACAAAACACGCTACTTATCTCGCTCACTCTTTCGACAGACATTCTAAATGATCGTTAACCTAACTAATACTATCGGAAATCAAACCCAGACCACCAGATCGTGAGTCCAGAGCTCTAACCACTATACCACAGAGGCTTTCTCCTGAGGGTTTTTGTTACATACGTAATAGGGGGGCCTCAAAAGAAAGCCCTGAATTGTGAACGTGTTAAGTATTTAACACGTTCACTGTGTCATCATCATCAGCCGTACGACGCCCACTGCTGGACATAGGCCTCCCCCAAGGATCTCCACGACGATCGGTCCTGCGCTGCCCGCATCCAGCGGCTTCCCGCGACCTTCACCAGATCGTCGGTCCATCATCATCATGAAAGCCGTGTCCGGCGACGGCGACTCCTAAATGTCTATCCCAGGTCGATGTTATGATAGGCTCTAATGTGGCTAGCAAAACCGAACTTCGATTTGAAGGTTCGGCCACATGGCGCACAGAATAACTGGCCAGCAGAATTAAACCTTGTAGCGGGCTTACCCACTGAGCGTCGTCCGACACGTGGTCGCCACTCCAGAACCCTTCCGCCCCAGCGGCCATCGGTTCTCCTCGCTATGTGTCCTGCCCACTGCCACTTCAGCTTTGCAATTCTCCGAGTTATGTCGGTGACTTTAGTTCTCCTGCGGATCTCCTCATTTTTGATTCAATCGAGCAGGGAAATACCGAGCATTGCTCTCTCCATTGTCCGCTGAGCGACACCGAGCCTCCTCACGAGACCCATAGTAAGCGGCCACGTCTCACTGCCGTAGGTCATCACTGGCAACACGCACTGGTCAAAGACTTTCGTCGTGAGGGGTTGATATCTCATTTTCAGTTAGGTATCAACCCCTCTCGTGCAATGTTATTTTTCAGTAAACACTTGAATTTATGTACAGTCATGAGCAATATCATGTACCCACTTTAGAACCCTGTCGCACTATCATATTGGATTCATTTGTCAAAATGAAACCGTAAGTCTAAGACATGGTTTCAAAGTGTATACATATTAGTGCTCGTGACCGTACATAGACACACTATGGCAAGAAAAAGTGTGCCCCACATATGGGACATGCACGTATGAGTTTCAAATAAATTGCGTCATATGTGGTTCATACATAGGAAACGTGTTAAACATAGCTGGCGTGGAGTCAATGTATATTATACACCTTTGCTCACCCTATACAATGTATTATATGGTGTGATGCTATAATTATAATGTTATGCTTTGCTCAAAAATATACTAATTAAGATGAAAGGTTATGAAATGTGCTACCGTTTTGGAAACTTCAGGTACTGTCAACCTACTTTCGTGCAGTGCAGTTAATGTGAAAGTTTAAGTCACATAGAAAGTTACCGGCGCATACCACTGGAGAATACGAATTTCCCGTCTTAGCCTTTTATTTGGTTCGCAACAGGTTAAAACACTTGCATATTCTCTGCTTTCATTACCATAAATGTTTTTGTTATTAAAACACAACTGCTTTAATAGTTCCGTTGTAGATATTTTGGTTTTCCGATTGAAATAGTTCAGTTTCTGCAGCTTTCAGAGTACTTGTAAGTCGAGGGTGTTCTTGCATCAACTTTTCTTAAGATATTATACAGGTTGAGAAGCTGCCGTAGTTATAGGTGGATTCTTACTTTTTTTGACGTGTCTCATTGTAGATTTGCCGCAGATGGCATTATCTACTTGGCTGGACAAATAAGGAGCGTGGAAGACTCTCAACTGATACAACGTTTAAGACAACAGACCTGAGGGTTCCCAGTTGTGCGCAAACCTCGGCTCAGGGAGTCGTCTGAGACGAAAAATATTTGAAAGAATTAATCGACCCTGGTGGGTCGATAGCGATAAGCGCTGATCAAGGGAAATCGTCGACCATGCCGGCGAAGTGGGTATCGGGGTCCTGAAGTGTTTGGTGTCGCGAGCTGATTGGCCGCCTCTATGGCTAGAGATGTTCGATATAACATAATTATATTTATATTATTATAGAAGCCAAGGCTTGGCTGCCAAGCGAACAAATAATTAATAAATTATTATTAAAATTGACGATTCAAACGGTAACTATTTTGTGTCCAGTAAGGCTAACTTACACAACGTGATGAAAATTAGGCACGGTAATTTTATCGATTCTGTCGATATAATTATGTCGATTTGTCAATTGGTACTAATATGTGAATCGAAATAAGCCATATAGTTCTGTCGAAATACGAACAAAATCATGTGACACGCATGTTACTGAAAAAAAAATGATTTCGACAAAATTTACTGAATCGATCGATAGTTTTGTTAGAACTGACCCTTAAAAAAACTACTCCAGTCTAGAAGACTTTTCATTTTGATATTTATAAGTATTTTACCAATTCTCGTGATCCAATTTACTTTTTTAATCAATATTCAAAGAGTTCAGGTGTTTAATAATACCAGCGCCAATTTCCCTGAGAAATATATTACCTTTTCTATTCCACAGAAAAGTCTGATCCCTACAAGGTTGAAAAATATAGGAATAGGCATTCCTAAAATACATTTTTAAACGAGTTTTTGTGCTATTTTCCATTCCACTTTAAACATTCTGTGTCCAACAAAAAATATCAAAAATATTTATCACGATAACTAATATTTTATGCGTTTTATTGCAGGTTTTCCTTATATGGTTTTAAATAGTTGGCCGAACAATAGGATAGATTCCAACTAGTCAAATCAATTACATTTTATTTAACATCAAAACACGAAATTGCTATGGAATTCGTATAAAAAAGCAACCTGTGACGTCAAAGAAAAACGTGACGTATTATTGCATTTTTTTAAAATTCATAAATAAGTTAAATAGAAACAACAAAACTTTTTGTCACCTTCAGATCTATCTTTATTTAGTAAACAGAATTTCATAATTTACCTTTGATAACTCAACCAATGTATACGTTTTTACAATAAGATTCCCATTGACATTCAGAATTTGCCTTTCAACTGCTTTAAGACAGTAGTTAAACAAAAACTTTCCAAAAAAGGTTACTTATTATAAAGTTAGTGATTATTTAGAAGATATGAATGCATGGGATTAACTGTCTGAGAACTGATATTAGGCAGCTAAATTACTCAATTGTATATCAATATTTTATGTTTATTTTTATTTTTTTAAAGAACGTCTAGGGCCCTGTGCCGAGGTTTTTCTTGCAGCTTCTTTTCCCCGGCTATACAGGTTGTGAGAAGCCGCAGTAGTTTTAGGCGGATGAGACGTTCGTTATGTAAAAATTGACGATTCAAAGTGTAACTATGTTACCTAAGATATTTTTGAATTTGAATTTGAATTTGAACCAGCACCGCTCATGGCGTGGTGAAAGAACAAATCGACCCTAGTGGGCCGATAGCGAGACAGGGAAAACGTCGACCAGGCCGGCGGGATCTCTTTCGGGATCCTGAAGTGTATGTTGTCGCGAGCCGTTTGACCGTCTCTATAGACAGAGTAATCATATATTATCAGACTCGTGTATTGCGTCATCCAGCGCCTATTGATATATACTCTACCTGTTATCCTTACTGTAGATACCTGTTATCCTTAAATTGCGTCTTGGGAATCCATATCCCGTCCCTTTCCGTTTCGTCGGATAAGAAAATGACAGATAACTTTATCTCCCTATCGGTTTTCATGACATGCCCGGGGATATAAACGTCGGGACGTACTGGATATTTTTTATTCAGTCCCAGTTCAGCATAAAAGCATAACGTAAGCTCACGAATATATCCCAATTGGGGTAGTTAAAGGTACACCTTTTGCTCCGCCGTCCGAGAGACCTCCGCCAGGTCTTGATTTGCCGTGGCTTACCTGGAAGTAGTAGACTTCGGACTCAGGTGGGCCGAAGTAAGGACAATCTGTTCAGGTGGGGTTTCTCGGATGGCTCGGACTTAAAGTGCAAGTGCGGCACTGTTCCCCAAACGATGGAACATCTTACATCGTGTCCTGCGTGCCCGAACACCTGTACGCAGGAGGATCTGATGAGCGCTGCAGATAGCGCCATACTTGTTGCCAAGTTTTGGGCCGATACAATTTAGTTTGCCATCGACACGATAAGAAGAAGAAGGTACATCTATAGCAAGATGAACTAAGTACCTACACCTCACCGAGCTTTCTGTTACACCAACGTGATAGGTGATGAATCGTATTGCCGTCTTTTTTTATTGGTCAAGCCACGTGTGTTAGTGAAAATTGCACTTAGGATAAATGAAAATTCATTGGTGCAAGTTCAGCAAACTTAGTAAGCTGAGGTGCAAAGAAGCACCGCTTAAGAAGATAAAAAATATTTACCGAAAAATAATGATAATGAAGTCTCATTGAATATTCCATATCAAAATGTAGAACAGAGCGGAAGCTACAATTCATAAACAAAGTAATGAAATTCGGCCAAACAAGAAAGTGGCAAATTATGCGACAAATAAACAAAATGCAGGCGAACCTGAATCACAGATATGCTAATTTCCATCATTTGGTAAGTGGAAGCGGACTTGGTTACGAGCGGAGCGGTTATTATGATAACAAACTTTTATACAGGGTGTTAGCGACATCATAACGAAAACTTTGAGGGATGATTCAGACTATGATTCTGAGCTGATATCAGATAAATTGGTCGTAAAATTCATGTATTACTGTTTTTTGATTATTTCCTATTCTTTCGCAAAACTTTTGCGATTCATTCCAAGAAATTGCTGCTAAGCTGTCATTTTCTAATTGCCCTTTATGTTGTGTTTATGTACAATATAGTGTTTTGAATTGAATAGAACTTTAGCGCTGACACCTTCAAAATCGTTACCACTCACCGCTCCGCTCAACCTATTCCTCTTCTCACCATCGTTAAATAAAGGCGAGCATTTCGTATAAATTTTCTCAAGTTTCCGAGCAAAATAATCGTATTTACGCTTCATTTGAGTGTTTCCTTTAGGTAATTCGCTATCTCCGCGCAATCAAGGTACGAAGGTGAATACTTAAGTAAACCTTTTTATAGTACCTAAGCTTAAGAGGTTACGAGAATTTACATTTTTTGATAATATTTGCGGGTTGAAAATAATAATTTGGTTTGCGTTAAAGATGGTTATTTAAAAATGTTATGCTTCTTCACTTTCGGAGGTAACAGACGAGCACGATCGTGTAAAGGGCATACTCGGTTATATTCGCCCATAATCGTCTATAAACGGGTTTATTGTGCTCGCTCGTTAAGCATCTGTAATCGCCGATAGTGTAGACGAGGCATAATACGCCTGAAACAGATACATTGTACGAGCATGTTTGAAGTGTGATGGATTTTAGGGTGATATAGATATATTTGTTGTTTTCTTTCTTATTATAGCACGTACACATAAAATCTTTTCACGTACACTATGTACGTACTACGTACATCGATCTATACTTCAATTTACAGGAAGAAAACATCTCGAAGTATGCAAACTGAGTGGCTCCGCTGGGGAGTATGCTCTGCAGCGAAGCCACTTTAATTTGTTGTTTTCTTTCTTATTATAGCACGTACACATAAAATCTTTTCACGTACACTATGTACGTACTACGTACATCGATCTATACTTCAATTTACAGGAAGAAAACATCTCGAAGTATGCAAACTGAGTGGCTCCGCTGGGGAGTATGCTCTGCAGCGAAGCCACTTTAATTTGTTGTTTTCTTTCTTATTATAGCACGTACACATAAAATCTTTTCACGTACACTATCTACATGGTACATACATGCATCTATATCGTCTTCAACTGAATTGGAGGTGGTGGCCCCGCGACAGAGCATCACACGATAAATGACTTTGTCAGTGCAGTAAAACGTCGCCCAGCAGTGGGACAAAATATGGGCTGTTTGTTTTATGTTATGTTATTTTTGTTTATAGACAGCAATATACAATATTATCGTTATGAGAACCTACAGAGATGTAACAAAATTAATTAATTATATTGTTTTGTGGTCTAAACGTAAACTATTAGCGGTGAGTGTTTATTTTGTAGTTATAATAAACGTTGTTTTCTTTCTTTTTTTCTATTTTTTTATTTAATCCAACGCCATGTCTGTAAAGACCTAATGACACTATTTTTACCCGACTACGGCGGAACAAAAAGGAGGGTTGTGTACGACTGCTGTGTATATGTATGTGTGTGTGTGTGTGTGTAATTGAATGAGGGACTTCCCAGGCTACGCTCCTCAAAAATAATATAGATGGCGCTGTACAGATTTTCCTTCGTTAAGCTGTAAGTCCGACATTTTGTCACATTGTTTCTATGACGTCACAGTGTGCTTTTTTCATTCAAATTAAATAATTTTTGTTAAATTTTGTTACATAATTTATATTTTTTCTTTTATATAAGTTTATATCTTGTTTTTCTTGTGCACTTGATTGTGCATGCTGTGACTACTTGTAATTGAGCTAGCTCTTAATTTTTTTTTTATTGTCTGTAACTTTGCATGTGCAGAGTGTAGCTTGTAAGTTGTCCATAATATAAATAAATAAATAATAATTTCGTGTTTTGACGTTTAGTCAGTCGTTTAGTTTAGTCGTCTATTCAGAGGCGGAGGACAGTCCGCCTAGTGTAGAAATAGACGGTTATCGTTTTGATACTGTGTTTTATGTAGTACAGGCTAAGCTAATGCCATATAAGGTTATGTTAGGTCAACCTTTCTTGTCAACAACAGTCTAGTATGGCTTTATAATAGACTACTCTAGGTACCATCCCACTTGCGTCTGACAGAGTACTGCGGGGCGGAAGGCAAGAGGAAAACCACTGCCCTATTTACCCTAAAAAAGTAGCATGGAAAATGCCGCACCGAGAAGAGCGTGGCTCTTAAATTAGTGATGAACATAGTTACACTTTCACTGTCATTTTCCGGCTTTTCCGGCTAAAAAGTCTGCAGCTTCTCACAACCTTTATAGCCGAGGAAAAGTAGCTGTAAGAAACAAATAAATAGATCGTTGATCTAAGCGAAAACTCGGTGAGGTGTGGGTACTTAGTTCATAAAAAAAAATTCAAAAATATTTATTTTTCAAAATTGGCTTACAAAGTTAGCGCTTTTTGAACGTCAAACATAATTAAATTACATATTATGTAACTAGCTGTAAAACTACTACCACATCGGAATCTGTAACGCTGAGGGAAAGACGTGGCCAGAAAACCTCCCAGCACAGGGCCCTAGTCCTACTGTTTCATGTTTTCCTTTCTTTTCTTTTAATCCAGTTTGTATTACATAATGGGTAGTAATTAAACAAGCTTCTATTTAATAGCATTATTCGCATCTGAAAATCGAATTTGCCTTCTAAATTACTAAGACAGCCACAATCAACGCGCGTCTAAATAATATTATCTTAGCCAATAGTTATCTCCTAAGTAAGCCACTCTAAATATAACTCAACATGGTGGTTATTTTTTAGCATCTAAATTTGTGGCATGCATTCGAGTAGCTAACTTCTAAAATATTAATATACTGCATCAAAAAAGTAATTCTATTAGCTTCAAATTTTATAACTCAACTAGCTTTTGCCCGCGACTCCGTCCGCGTGGCGTGTTATAAAAGGAGAAAGGTTAAAAAATGCTTAATTTTATTATTTTTAAATGAGGTTACAGTATAAGTAGCTCAGTTAAATAATGAATTGTTATTAATTTCTAGATTATTAGTTTATGATTTGGTTTGATATTTTAGGAAAATACGATCAGTTTCGAAAATTTAAACAAAATTTAAAAATTACAACAGAAATACGCCGTGAAACGTCCGCCTGGAAAATTCAACAGAAAACTACCTACGAAAGATTTGAACCATCCAAGAATAGTGAAAAGTTCGCCCGCAAAATTCAATATTTGACACGACCATCAACGACGTCTGCCCTCACGCGTCTGCCGCGTTCCGGTTGCTCACTCGGGTATCTGCCCCCCCTCCGCGCCTCGCCACCGCTGTCGCCGCCCCACGGATTGCTCTGTCCACTCGTCCGTGTTCGGGAGCCACAAATCTTCGTCTACCCACACACTGACGCCGTTGACGAAACAGAAGCAGGGGGGGGTATTTTTATCTTAAAATACCCTCCAGGATTCCGCGGCTCCAATCGGCATCACCGTTGTCGCACCTACCACCCCCGGCCTCCCACCAGCGGGTCTCACCGGGGAGGGTGTGATAACGCGTGCTCTGCCAGGCGGACCGCCAGGCTCCGCACCAGTGGACAGCCACACAGCCACACTTCGCATCCATAACCAAACGGGGAGAGCAGGGCAAGAATGGCTCCCCCAACCACCGCCGGAGTGACGAAGCGCAGGGCGCGCACCTTCTTGCCCTCGCGCGTCGTCACCACACCAGCAGCCCCCAACCTACCGCCGCCTCCGCCGCGCCTCACCGGCCTAGGCACGCGAATGTCCCCCTTCCCGCTGCTGCCGGGAGCAGGAATTACTGCAAGGAGGACCACTACGCCGCCTGAACACCAGCGACACCCATCCCAGCCTGTGGTGAGGACCATGCCGCCCGTCGCACTCTCCATGCCCTCACTGGACATGGAGACAACGCCGCCACGCTCGTACGCAAGTACAAACCCATTCTCGCCACTGTGCGAGTTGGAGAAGACGCCGCCGCGCTCATACGCCGCCGTCTTGAACACGAACCCAGACTCGCCGCCGCACGCGCCTCCACGTCCGTCCCTCCGGACGACGCCCACGCCGTCGCCGAAGCCCGTCCGCCTTCAGCCGCCGCTCGCCCCAGCGAGCAAGAAGATTCCGCCCATCGTGGTGGACCAGCTGCCTGACTGGCCGCACCACTTCCGCAAGCTGCGGGAGGTGCTCGGCCACGTCCCCAACGCGCGCCCGTACGGGAAGGGTGTGCGCTTCATGGCGAAGACCAACGAAGAGTTCCGGCTTTACCAGCGCTACCTTGCCGGCCTGGAAAAAGCGACGGGACTCTCCTGGTTCGCCTACGCCCCCCCGGCGGAACGCGCCTTGAAGCTGGCCATCAAGGGCCTGCCCATGGAGACCAACACCGCCGAACTGGAGGAGGAGCTGCGTAACCGCGGCTTCGACCCCCAGTACATCCGTCCCATCCAGGGCAGGGTGGGCGGAATCTTCTTTGTGGAGATACGACGGACACTGGGCTTCCAGTCCATTTACGCCACCACCGAGCTCCTCTGCATGCCCGGTGTGAAGGTTGAAGCATGGAGGGGACGCAAAGGAGCCCCCCAATGTCACCGCTGCCAGCAGTTTCGGCACAGCAGCCACAACTGCCACCGACCGGCGGCCTGCGTTCGCTGTGGCGAGAGCCACGCAGCGAAGGACTGCACGCGACCCCGGGAGGTACCGGCGACGTGCTGCAACTGCGGGGGAGCCCACCCTGCAAACAGCCCTTCTTGCCCTATCAAGTCGCGCGAGCTGCGCAACACGAGGGCAGGCACCGCGCCCTTGACCGGCGCAAGAAGAGCTGTCCCAGCAACCTCCACCGTGGACCCAACCAGCGAGCCGACAGCGAGGAGCTCGCTCATGGCCGCGGCGAACGGCCCAAACGGACCCAAGCCGCAGAGGAAGAGGCGCGCCCATAAAAGGGCAACTCCCGCCCCCACCGCTACCACCACCGCCGAGCAAATCGCCGTGGAACCCGTCCCGCCGCAGCCCTCTACATCAGAGACAGCAGCCGCCGCCCCTCCAAAGGGGAAGAAGGCGAGGCCCCGAGCGGAGGCACACGCAGACACCGCCAACGAGAAGTTGGAAGTGTTGGAGCAATCTATCCAGTTGCTCCACGACATCCTGGCGGCCATCCGCACAAGGACTGACCCAGTGCCCATCATCGTGGGAGGCCTGGCATCCCTGCTGGGCCAACTCACCGGTGGGCACTGACTACAAACACCGGACTGGACCGGGGCTGCCCACATCCACTACTCCTCGTCGAGTAGTTAGGATCGTGGCCACCCCCCGGGGGATGAGTTGACGCTTCCAGTGGCAGTGGAAGCAGTCCTCTCCCCCCCTCCAGCCGACTCGACACCAGCTGCCCCGGCGACGGAGCAGCTCACCGGACTCGACACCACCGCCAGCTGACGGGCGCTCACTGGGCCTCCCCCAATGGGGAACCACCCGGTGGGCTCGACCTCGCTGGCGGCACCACGGAAGGATAACATCGTGGCTCACGGAGGGGCGTTATCGCCCGCCGTGTCCCAAACCCCGTGACACGCCCGTTTTTGCGGGCGGCGAGCGCAGCCACATCAAGGGGGCTCAGCCCCGAGGATGTCTCCCCGCCGCGGGCTTCGCCCGCGACGAGAAGAAACCCGACGACGACGCCGCCCCACAAACGCCGCCGCGGCCGCGACGTTTCTTGGTTGCCACTACCGCGAGCTATAAATTTCAAGCCTCTAACTCGCTTCCCGTTCCCAGGGAAATTTTTAACTTTGCATTCACTAAGGTACTTATATAATATATGCATGTCAAATTTCAAGCATCTAACTTATGCAGTTTAGATTTTTTCATACAATTTTTTTTTACCCGCCAATTCCCATTTTTCAAAATACAGCCATAACTAAAATTTATATTTACTAAGGTATGCATGCATGCTTTTATTCGTAGCATGCATGCTAGATTGAAAACATCTATCTTACGCTGTTTAGATTTTATCATACAAATGTTTTTTCCCGCTAACTCCCGTTCCCGTGGGAATTTTTCAATATCCAGTTGCAACTAAGCTTTAAGTTAACTATGTAACACCCCATTGTACTACATGGAATGCAATAAATAATTTAATTTAATTGAAAACATCTATCTTACGCAGTTTCGATTTTTTCATACAAATGTTTTTTTCCCACTAACTCCCGTTTCCGTGGGAATTTTGCAATATCCTGTTGCAACTAAGCTTTAAGTTAACTAAGGTACCTGCATGCCAAATTTCAAGCGTCTAACTTAAGCGGTTTAGATTTTTCATACAAAAGGATTTTCCCGCTAATTCCCGTTCCCGTGGGAATTTCGGGAATTCCTTTCTTAGTGCACCTCTACGGTATCTAAGGTACCTGCATGCCAAATTTCAAACATCTAACTTGAATGGTTTAGATTTTTCATACAAAAGGATTTTCCCGTTCCCGTGAGAATTTCGGGAATTCCTTTCTTAATACACCTCTACGGTACTTAAGGTACCTGCATGACAAATTTCAAACGTCTAACTTGAGTGGTTTAGATTTTTCATACAAAAGGATTTTCCCGCTAATTCCCGTTCTCGTGGGAATTTCGGGAATTCCTTTCTTAGTGCACCTCTACGGTACTTAAGGTATCTGCATGCCAAATTTCAAACGACTAACTTGAGTGGTTTAGATTTTTCATACAAAAGGATTTTCCCGCTAATTCCCGTTCCCGTGAGAATTTTGGGAATTCCTTTCTTAGTGCACCTCTACGGTTCCTATGGTACCTGCATGCCAAATTTCAAACGTCTAACTTGAGTGGTTTAGATTTTTCATACCAAAGGATTTTCCCGCTAATTCCCGTTCCCGTGGGAATTTCGGAAATTCCTTCCTTAGTACACCTCTACGGTATCTAAGATATCTGCATGCCAAATTTCAAACGTCTAACTTGAGTGGTTTAGATTTTTCATACAAAAGGATTTTCCCGCTAATTCTCGTTCCCGTAGGAATTTCGGGAATTCCTTTCTTAGTGCACCTCTACGGTAACTAAGGTACCTGCATGCCAAATTTCAAATGTCTAACATGAGTGGTTTAGATTTTTCATACAAAAGAATTTCCCTTCACTACTCTGCTCCTATTGACTGTAGCGTGATGAAAAGTATACTATAACTTGTCCAGGAGTGTGAAGAATAATTGTACCAAGTTTCATTAAAATCCGTCCAGTAGTTTTTGTTTCTATAAGGAACATACAGACAGACAGACAGACAGACAGAAAGACAGACAGACAGACAGACAGACAAAAATTTTACTGATTGCATTTTTGGCATCAGTATCGACCACTTATCACCCCCTGATAGTTATTTTGAAAAAATATTTAATGTACAGAATTGACCTCTCTACAGATTTATTATAAGTATAGATATGTTTAAAATGTAATACATCCTACATTAATTGATCCTCAAGTTTACCTAAAATTTTCATCAAATTCTATATTAAAGCCACTAATTTCAAGTACCTAGACGCTATTGGGGGAAAACAAAATTAAATACTTTTTTATTTAAAAATCTGTGTACTTATTATTAAAATACCATAATGAAAACGTACAGTTATGTAATTAAAAGTAGAAAAAAAACATTATTGAATAATTAACGCTGCTCGCGCTTTAGTTGGCCTTCCACGCTTTCTTTTCATTCCAAGCGGTTGTGCCTTAGCCTCTAATGGTGGCGTTACGAATTTCAGTCTGATTGCAAGGCCTACCACATGCTTACAGATGTATTTGCGATAAAAGTCCGGACATTCACAGCAACCAGTGATCCAGTCAGTCGGATTTTTTGGTAGTGTTACTTTCCAAAATGAAAAAAACACTTTTTTATATTCATCAAAATGCTTAAATTTCTTCTCAGATTCATTATTTTTGAACGGCGCTCTCTGATTGGTGCAAATGGCCAGTCGCTGTCATCTCTCGCACTCCCGCCAAATCGTGCAGTGGCAATTTTCACGACAAACGAATATGAATTATTATTTTACGTGCTAAGTAATGATATATGATGTTGTCTATTGAAGCTTGAATTATTAAAAATAGAGGAGCTTGTATTGAAGCTGTAAAACGTAAAATGGTGATGAGTTGTAAAATCCGTGGCTGAGTTAGTAAATTTCGTGGCAAGGTATAAATCAGAAGGACAAATAAAAATAACAGTTGATCCATTTTTGATGCATTCTATACAATATTTAGTTGGCATTATAAAAAAGACGAATTAGTTTATTAGAGGCTATCTCATTTTCCCGTTGCTTTTTTATGAAATGAGAAGTTTGAACACGTGGCCAAATAATAATTCTGCGGCTGGACTTATAATTTCTCTTACATAATTTATAGACTTAAATACAATGGTATTCCAATTACAGTCGGTGGAAGGAAAGTGAAACATAAAGAGTTTATGTAACTTCACACATCTTGCGATGGATGTTAGTACAGGGGCCTGTTTCATAAAACTTACAATTGTAAATTACAACGAAAATTTAGTGTTCATCACGTAGTTAATATGAAAGTGCAAAATTAAATTGATGATGATGATGAAGTTTAGTAAAAAGTAACTGATTTGACTATTTCGAAACTAGCCTATTGGAATAAATCGCTCTCCGCTTGCATCTAGCCCCGTCCAAGCTGTCACAATGACAGATTATGAACGTTCAACCAGCCTAATATACTACTCGTGCCACGCAACGTCACACAACAGCATTGACAGCTGACAATCATCGGTGTTGTTGACTTCGTGATCTGTTTATCGCATAGACCTCATATAACAAATAGACAACCAATCTCTGTATAAAAAAATAAAATAAAAAATAAAATAAAAATAAAAAAATAAAATAAAATTAAAATATCCGCGGCGCATCTTGTCACAAGCGACGGCGTGTAACAACACTGCACAACCGATATTGCGCTTTATTTTAACAGCCATAACATTTTAATTTGAGGAAATGAACTTATACTATATATATAAGTTAATGTATACGTATTTACAAAACGGTTTAGATGTTTGTTTCTTTTTTTTAATTATAGCGAATGTGACATAACGGTAATAATTATTGACTTAAAATGTTCAAAGAAACACTCATGAATACTAGTAGGTAATGTTTTTCAAAACCAGCGTAATCCCGTTTCGCAGGTCCGCTTACCTAACCTTAAACTTTGACAGGTCCGGTTTTATACAGATGCGACTGCCTGACCTAATCCACAAAGGGAAAACCAGCCCACACACGTGCACAGTATATAGGTAGTTAGGTAGGTCAGCTTCGAAGCACTTTCTCGGGAATGTGGGTTTCCTGACGGACGATGTCTCCTTCGAATTTGAAAACAAATTCTAAAATATTTCTTCTGACCCATTATATAGATAATGGTTTTTTAATCAACAATTGTTTTGGAAAATAGTTTCCAAAACAATTGTTGATTAAAAAGTCAACTCTGACAAAAGATCAACTTTGGCCGTTTTGATTACGACTCTGTGCTACTCTGCATTTGCCTTCATGTTACCCAATTACCCCTGCATAACCCCATTGAAGGGGTAACATCGCTCCACTGCGCTTAATTTGCTGCGTTATCAACGCAAACGCGCTCAATTTCGCTCGCTTATCTCGCTAACAGAGGATGGGTAACTTCGCTTACGAGCGTGTAAGGGTGCGCAACTAACATGGTTTTAAGCGAGTAAACATCGATGTTTTAATTAAATACACTTTAAAATGCATCTCTAATAGTCTTCCTAACGGTGGTTTGATTATCTCGGTTTCGCATCTCGGTGGGGCATAATTATCACAAAAAATATTTTGTGAAAAAAAATAACTGTTTTTTTTTAATCATATCAAATCTAATCAAATATACTTTATTGCACAGAACTAAAATTTCAACAATCAATACAAATACAATTTGGGCGGCCTTATTGCTCTAGAGCAATTTCTTCCAGGCAACCAACAAAAGGAGACAAACATTTACAACTTGGATGCGGTATGGTGCAACAAAAAACCAACCAATTATTTTTCTGACCAATTAGGCGATTATGTCACTACATTATAAAATTTATTTTGTCTACTGTTTTCAGGCAAATACATTATTCTATTATATTCTGGCTAGCAGCATACTATACGTGGCATCCAATTTTTTCAAATTACAAAAAAAAAACCTTTTCTGTTCTATATCACCAAATCTAGTGCTAGGAGTCTCAAATTTTGCTAAGACGGGATTTCACAAACTTCAATCCCTGAAAAGGATAATAAAGGGGTGGCAACTTAAATTAAACTTTAATAATGTTAATGGTAAGATTTAATTCGAATGAAGTCTTGGGTAACAGCTAGTTTCATATAATACTAAAAATTCTGATAACGCTTCTATCGTGTGGGTTGTGAGGAGTACCAACCTCATCAACCCTGGTGTCAGGGTTACTATTGACCCGCCGTAAGTCCCTAACATGGCACATAACGACTACTTACTTACTTCAGTAAGTAAGTAGTAACCGGGACCAACGGCTTAACGTGCCTTCCGAAGAACGCATCACCTTACTTTCGGATAAACAGGTGAACAGCCTGGAATGTCCTAACCAAACTAAGGATTACAAAGTGATTTTTGTGATATGTCCCCACTGGGAATCGAACCCAGGACCTCCGGACCGTAAGCCCAACGCTCAACCACTGGACTACGGAAGGTCGTTACTATCTTTGACGTGTGGTCCTTACACCTTTGACGTGTCATCATCAACAGCCTGAGCTCGTCCACTGGACTTAAGCCTCTCCTATGGCACGCTGCTGAGTTCGGTCCTCGGATTTTCTCTTCCAGCCACTGCCAAAAATAGATGTCGTCACTCCACCTAGCCCAAGGGCGTCCTATACTCCGCTTTCTAAGATCTTTGATGTGTGTCTTGTGGAAAGTCCAAAGCAAAACTTAACAATAGTAAGGCGGAAGACACTTCTGTAATCAGACGCAAAAGTGAGCACTTGTTAGGGTTTGTACAGAGCGGACGACGAGTAATGTTAGTTGCTAGTTCTGTGGCTTTGTTCAATCAAGCGAGCTAAGCCGTGTCTGCAGAAGTAAGGGAACTTTGTGCTGTGACATAAGGTATCATATATATAGGTCATGTATTTCCAAATTATTATTATTAAACTCTTCATTGTACATATTACATACATACATACATACATACATAAACTCACGCCTATTTCCCAACGGGGTAAGCAGAGACTATGGAATTCCATTTGCTTCGATCCTGACACACTTCTCTTGCTACCTCCATATTAATCAATCGTATCGCCTTTAACGGCTTCCATGGTCCAGTGGTTGAGCGTAAGGCTCACGATCCGTAGGTCCCAGGTTCGAACCCCGCTGGGGACATATCACAAAAATCACATTGTGATCCGTGGTTTGGTAAGGACATTAACCAAACTACGGATCACAATGTGATTTTTCGAGTCACTCTCAAATCCACCGTCTACAGGTAATACAAAATCGTTTCATGCGGAAAGCCACGGGAGCTCCGTGGTTCCTTCGCAATGAAAATCTGCACATTGACCTAGGTCTGCCAACCATTGCTCAATGGCGCAAATTAGCTTCAAAACGTGTTTTCGATTCTGCTCCGCACCACCCAAATCCCCTGGTAGTTGCGACTTCCGAATACATCCCGCTTAAGAATGGTACTAAAAAGTATCGGCGTCCGAAGGATGTAATATACGATCCCGACGACCCGAATACTCTAGCCATAGAGGCAGCCAATCAGCTCGCGACATCAAACACTTCAGGACCCCGATACCGACCCCGCCGGCGTGGTCGACGATTTCTCTCAATCAGCGCTTATTGCTATCGACCCATTAGGGTTGATCAATTCTTTCAAAGAGTTTTCCTCTTAGATGACGCCGACGAAAAAAAAATCTGTGGTATGAAAACGCGAGTAAATCGCGCCTTCTGAACAAGGTCTAAGTGGCCGAAAGCCGCTAAGGAGTAACAGGGAGAGCGCACACTGTGTCTCGCTCGCACTTATGCACTAAGCGGCACACGGTAAAAACAAGATTTCGTAGATATGGACAGTCCGGGATGTAGTATAGATAAAGATTTTTATTGTGTATTTTAGGTACTTACAGTTATAAATAATAGTTGCAGTTATCGTTGCAAATTACGTCACACTAAATTTTGCCTTTGCATGCATATACCTACACCTTTCACACAGACAACGAAATAACATAAGAGAGAATAAAGAATAAAAAAAAACTGTTAAAGAATATCATCATCATCATCACCAGCCCATTAACGTCCTCACTGCTGGGGCACGGGCCTTCCCTATGGATGGATAGGGAGATCGGGCCTTAAACCACTATGCGGGCCCAGTGCGGATTGGTGGTTATTAACGACTGCTAATGCAGCCGGGACTAATGGCTTAACGTGCCTTCCGAAGCACGGAGGAGCTCGAGATGAAAAATTTTTTTTGTGGTCACCCATCCTATGACCGGCCTTTGCGAAAGTTGCTTAACTTCAACAATCGCTTGAAGATGAATTGCTTCGATGTGGCCATTTTAACCCCCCAGTTATGAATTTGTTCATATTCATAGTTTACTGTACAACCGAATACACGTGCACTTTCAGTCGAAAAGAAAGGTTGGTGAATTATTTTCTATCTTTTTTCTCCCTTCATTGTAGCTTCTGCAACCCTCTCTAAGTGTGGCCCCAACTTTATAGGGACCGATGTTATAATGGAATAACTCCAGTTTTGCTCCATATTGGTGTTCTAACTTGTTTTGTTGCAGATACGAAACAATGGACTTATTACGAGGATTTAAATTGAACTTAAAAGTTTTATTACTTATTTTATAGGATTCAGTCTATACCCTTTATTACTTTCCCGAGTTTCATTTTATATACCTTTCATTGTATTTGAGAATGGAATCTAAACTATTTGCGTATTAGCTCTTTACAATTGTCTTTGTCTTAAGCTCTTTGGCGGGAACGGGACAGTTATTTTCTTCATTGAATAATCTAAATAATAATAATCTATATGTTCATCAGGACAAACCCCTTTGGGGTTTATTGATGAGATTTATTGTTTTTAGTTTATAAGTTTGTAAGTATAAGTATAAAATAAATAAAAAAATAATAATAATAAAAATAATAAATACGATGTGGTGTTTTGTGATTAATGATCGCATTAAGTTAGTCGGAAAACATTCGCGATAGTGTTATTATATCGAAATATTCAATAAACGAAGTGTACCTATCTATTTTCGCTTCGTGTCAAGAAGCCGCTTCATAACCCGAAAGTTTATGCGGACTTTTGAGTTAATTCGTTTGCGGTTCGGAGTAGGAGTCTCTTACGAGCTCTGATCATTCATCGCCATCACCTTTCATCATTTCATTAATCATCATCAAGAAAAAATACGTAAGACAAGGCTTCATGGGCATAGTTGCTTTTGCCTCGCCTTTAGAAAAACTAAAAAAATTTCATTATAATAATGATATTTTAGATAAATGGGGATAAAAACTAGAATCTCGAATGTAGGCGGCAGCACTGTCGAGTTTTCGTAATTTTTCATGACAGTTCTCCATACTGTCCAGCTGAAATTCGTGATAAATTGCTATAAAATGTGGAACCACGTGGTAGCTAACTGGCAGTTAAAGAATTCGAACGTGATTTATGTCAACATGCACTGAGATAACATGAACAAAGGCTGCGTTTCTTTTGTCGCGGAGCTGTGCGGAGATGAGCGGAGATGTGCAGGAATCGACCAATCTCCGTGAGGAAGAGAGTTACAGAGCGTCTTCGTTTTTCGCTCTCTCGAACGCTGTGATTGGTCTAATCCGCACATCTCCGCTCTTCTCCGCCCATCTCCGCGTCAGTGGAAACCCGGCCTTATTCTTAAAAAGCGTCCGTACTATGTTGTATATACGTATACATTAAGTTCTGTAGACAGTATAAATTCGTTCCCTCAAATTAAGATGTTATGGCTACTATAAAATAAAGAGCAAAATCGGTAGTACATTGTCGTCATTACTTAGTTGTTGCCAGTTGTTTGAGGTCAATGTCAGCATTTATAAAACCTAACAAACCCTGCAATATCCATTCTCTCATACATCTTATAAACACTATACGTACATAATAAAGTATTTGAGCGTACGTTCGTCCGTAATGCACTTCCTGTGTACCACTCAGAGTGGGTTCGTTTTACGTCTAGCAAACGAAGCCGGGTGTCTTTATAATGGTCACTTAGACGCGTTAAATAGACATATTTAAAGAAAAGAACGGGTTTGTGGAGAGTGACTTAAAGAAGAAACATATGAATAAAGAATACGAATAAAATAAATTTATTGCCAGTAACAAATTTATGTACATTGTTTTAAGTTTACGCGGTTATTATGACAATTAAAACACATAATAACGGGTTCTTACCGCGTTTAAAATAGGGATATGAGACTCCCGATATTTCGACACTGTTGCAAGTGCCCTGATGACAGGATATCTGACTGATTTATGTAATTCGTACGCTTTTGTTTTTTTATTAATTCAAATTCAAAAATAACTCTATTCAGTAGGTAACATAGTTAAACTTTGAATCGTCAATATTTACACAGGGAACGTCTTGTCCGCCTAAAATACATTATTATATTCCTGTATAGAGGTAGAGTTGGAAGAGACGTGGTAGCCCAGTCGGTAGAACGCTTGCTTCTCACTTTAAGGTCGCAGGTTAGAATCCAGCACAGGTCTAAACCAATAAATCTCCAATTTGATTTCGAATTCATGTTTGGCTCATAAATAATTATCACGTGCTTAGCGGTGAAGGAAAAACATCCGGAGGAAACCCACATTTTTGGAGGTATGTGACCTAACCTGTATTGGACTGGTTTTCCAGTCGCATCTGTAAAAACCGGATCTGTCAAATCTTCAGGTTAGGTAAGAAGACACTGTGAACAACGGGATAATGCTAGGGAGATGATGAGTGGTAGAGTTGGAAGAAGAAGACCTAGGCATACATACCACATTAAACTCTAGAATGTTGTTAAGAAAGTCCTGGACAAAAGTACTCTAAACCGACGAGCATGTACATTCATGACTTTGATAAGAGTAAAAGTAGCAAAACTGGTGAGTCAGGATCGTTTTATTAGGGATTCCGTGGTCTTTGTCTATCCCAACGAGAAATAGACGTGATCACATGGTCTTCTTCTATCGTGTGGGTTATGAGGTCGATGACAACCCTGGTGTCAGGGTTATTATGGAGACGCCAAAGACCAAGAAGCACGGATCATCTTACTTTCGGACAATCAGGTGATGAGCCTGTAATGTAGAAGAACAAGAAAAGAAAATAGCCTATTTTTTATATATATTTTTTTGATTTGATCATGACATCAAACGTTCATATATTTGCGACGACATAAGACGATGCCGATTCTGGCGATGTTGGCTAGCAGGTTGGACTGTGTGTACATTTCTCGCTGCTGTGCTATTGCTGGGGGTGTGGCGAGGCGGTGAGTCGCGGCTCAACTCTCCTGTATTTAATTTAATTTCCTTGATCTACTAACCTAGTAAGTTTTGTTATTAACAAATTATGAGTCCTAGTAACTTGAATAAAGAATTTAATAATAATAATAATAAGGGTACTTACTTTTACTCGCGACCGTACTTGCAACATTTTACATTCACGCCACCAGTGTCACATCTGGTAAATCCGCCAAGTCAAACAAAAACCCAGATATATTTTAAGTCTACTTGAAATCGAAAAATGTCTTCATAAACCGACTCTGCTCGCAATATGCGGGACCTGTTTGGATTCGATATCTCATATTTAAGATTTACGAGTTCTGCTGGCGACATGTAGGGACGGACTGGCATCAATCTTATGGTAATATGATATACGTTTTTACTTTGTGTTCCATTTGATGCTAATTTAATTCGTTTTTCGTTTATGGTGAGGAAAGTATAAAATACATTATTATGACGTTTCATTAATGTGTCATTTGTTATAAGTAGTTATAATTTTTCATAATGTTCTGTATATCTCTCCTTGTGTCCCTTATGTAAATCCTAACATACGAAATCGTAATCAGACCCCTGCGATACAAGCTGAGCCATATTATAGTTGTCTATTATATCTTTTTTTATACATTGTTTTAAGTTTACGCGGTTATTATCATAATTAAAGCACATAATAACGGGTTCTTATCGCGTTTAAATGGGGATATGAGACTCCCGATATTTCGACACTGTTGCAAGTGCCATGATCACAGGATTACAACAACAACAACAACTTGTTTAAACGCGGTAAGAACCCGTTATTATGTGCTTTAAGTATACAATATCTCATGCCTGTAACCTATATCATGTCTGGCATGTCAAAATAAGGTACTAAAATACGAATTATGTATGTCTGAAACTTTACCGTTTTGTCTTGTTGAGAATCTGTTTTCAAGTGACTTCAAACAAGAAGGAGGTTGTCATCTAAGAAACTGTTCTCTTGAAAGTCTGTCCTTACGAAGGACTTGAAACCTGACGTCATCTTTTTCTTCTTCTGTCGTTTGGTTGTGTGATAAAGGACCTGGTGTCAGAGTTATTACTGAGCCGCCAAAGGCCCCTGACATGATTCATGTAACGACGAATTACTTACATCTGTAAGTAGTGACTGGAACCACAGATTATAGCTGGAATTAACGGCTTAACGTGTCGTTCGAAACACGGAACATCTTAGGTTTTTTTTTTATTTCTTTTACTTTTATTTTTGACCTGACGTCACGACGCATTTGTGGAACATCAATTTTGATGTTTAGCAGAATGTTGTGTTTTAGTGATTTACGACTCTGTCCACCCCGATATCAAACGGGTGTGACTTGCGTTTATATGTGTGTCTCTCAAACTATTTTCTCCGATCGCGTCGACACACAGGATTCCA
The DNA here is from genome assembly GCF_024362695.1 of Pectinophora gossypiella. Taxonomy (NCBI): domain Eukaryota; kingdom Metazoa; phylum Arthropoda; class Insecta; order Lepidoptera; family Gelechiidae; genus Pectinophora; species Pectinophora gossypiella. Next base: position 3,573,598 of record NC_065426.1, read on the forward strand.
TTGAAAACGAAAATTAAACTTTCTTATCATTTCACAAAGGTTCTGAATTGCGTTGCGCGGTTACAAATATTGACATCGAGTACTACTCAGCTCGTTCAAATACAGGTGAACGTGGCACAGAAATTTACGGTTGGTTGGAATACTGAAGTTTTAAATCTCTTAGCGGCATCAATTTCTGACGCATAGCAGCGTCCTTGTCACATTTGGGTTCCACAGAAGTCCCAAAGATCAGCTCTTTATTCTCAGTTATACTGACTCATCATCTCCTAGCATTATCCCTTTTTTCACAGTGTCCGCTTACCTAACCTGAAAATTTGACAGGTCCGGTTTTTACAGAAGCGACTGCTGTCTGACCTTCCAATCCGCGAAGAGAAAACCAGCCCTATACAGGTTAGATCACATACCTCCACAAATGCATTTCACGGGAATTTGGGTTTCATCGCGATGTTTTCCTTCACCGCTGAGCACGTGATAATCATTTATGATTCAAACATGAATTCGAAAACAAATTCGACAATCGTTGGTTTAGGCCTGTAGTGAATTCGGTGTATGTGAAGTGTTTGTACTCACAAACAAATTACATAGAAATGTAGCAAAAAATTTTCAAAGGCGAGTTTAACTCAACAGTTGAGTTTTCTTCCAGCAAACCTCAAAGAAAGAGAAGAACACAAAACAAGACAATTGACGCACTTACTGAAGTGTTTACAATTTGTAATACTAAAAACCTCAAAATTTAATTGAGTTTTACACAGGCTTTAAAGTAACAATCAATTGCCCATGTTAGCAGGTCGCTAGCCTCCTAAATCCCTTAATCGATCAACGGGTCTTCAGGGTATCACGTAGCCACTTAGTCTGTCTGTCAGACTAAATTCGCTTTAGCCAGCACATCCGTTTAACTTACCTAAGTTGAAATGATTTACGCATTCTTTTTAACAAAATATTCAAGGCACCTAAGTTTTTCTTTTAAGATAATATGTTCTTTATACTTTGTTGCACAAAATTTTGCGCATTTACTGCTTAAAGGCTACTCTACCTATTTTGACTGAAATCTGTATCACCTGTATATTTTGTGACAGATCAAAATTCTCTCAATTTTACCCCAAGCGAAGAGAGCCAACAATAGTCTACCATTCTGCTACTATAAACAAAAATCCTTTTACCCAAATGCATACTCGAGGCGTCGAGAGAAGGAACGCCCGTTCAATATATCGTAGACAAGCTACACAGGAAAGGTGATTTCAAATCCCATGTACTTCGCACATACGAATGTTGAATACAAAGTGGATGATGCCAGATCGCGTATCCTGTTTTTTGTCTTAGAATTTTTACGACTTGTATGCGGGTTGTGGTGAAATTCTCTACGTTAGTTGGAATTTCGTTTTGATACGGAACGATTTGCAAGGATTTTATGTGGATTATTCTAGAGATATAAATTTTATTACTTTTTTTATATATTCGATCTTAATACTAAATATGCAATTTAGCAATGCCCTGCATGTTTAAACGGTTTGTCTGCAGGAAAGAGTGTCTAGTAGTAATATGTATATAACTTGAGCAGTAGTTATAACGAATTTATTTCATAATTTTATTTTAATATTTAGAATGACTTCTTTATAACTATATTGTATTCATTTTTTTTAATGTCTAATGATACCTATAATGCACTATTCTACTAGTAGAATGTAACCTAGATTATATACGATATATTATGAGTAAATGAATATGAATATATCACAATAATTAACTTAATATTATCGACAAAACGGACAACAGAATGATCCAATAAGGGTACCGTTTTTCCTTCTGAGATTCGGAACAATAAAAACTGTATTAACCGTACTATTACATTTGTACAAAATTTTCCTGTTCCCAAAGGTTGCCTGGAACAAATTGCTGCATCAGAAATAAGGCGGCCTGTTGTACCTTTCTGTATCTGAAAAAAAAAAACAAAATCAAGAACAAGAAACAGGAACACACACAAAACAGACTTTCTCTTATGCTGTGTCTACAAAGATATAATTATCTATCAAATAACCTACTTATTTACAGCACCTCGTTTTGTATAATTATGTTCAAAGCACAACACACCACACAATAAGCCTGTTATTATGTAGACAATCAACCTCGCCCGTGTTGGCGATATTTTTTAATTAAACCGCTTCCATTTCATAGCGTGAATAGTGAAGTCGAATAAAATAACAACAAATACTTCATTACATCCACAGGAAATACAAATACACAAAATAAAAGAGAAATAGAAAGAGTTATGCCTTATAATATTATCAATCACATCAAATTTAATTAATAAAATAAAATAAATAAAAGAAAATATAAATAAATAAATATAATTATTATTATAAATATTAATGATGAATGTAAATGCAAATGATAATGGTGTTATAATTGGGTAGTTTTCTAGATCAAAGATAAGTTATGAAATTCTGATTACTAAATAAAGACAGATCTAGGTGACAAAAAACATTTTCTTTTTTTATTAATTTTAAATAAAGAATTATGTACTTAATAATAAATTTCATTGAAAATTTCGTAGTAATTTCCGTGTTTGATTTGGTAAAAAGCAACTGAATTGACTTGTTGGAAACTAGCCAATTATTAGGCAATAAAATATTCGGAATATGAATATGGACAGAAATATTAAAACAAAATGTGTTCCACTTGTTACTTTTTTTTTTAAATAATATAAGCTCGCCTTTGAGCACAATCTCACCTGATGGTGACTGACGATGTGGTCTAGGATGGATCACACTTATTTGGCAAATGCCTATTCACTCTAGCCTTCTAGACTACCAAATTAAAGATTTTGAGCATATTGTAAAGTTAGAGAGGATTTACCTACTGTCCATATTTTAAAATTTGGCATAATATAAATGAGTAGGTGCTCAGGTGATATTGTTGAGAATCGTTATAGGTAATTGGAGCGCGCTTTGAGCGCGTACATCGAAATGCTACTTCAATACTTAGTATTTTTGAGCGCAACACTAACTGGAACTCGGCGTATTTATCATTGTAGCCCCTAAAAATTGGTTGTAAGATTGCATTAGTAAAATTTTATTAAAGCAAATATTTAAGATGATTTAGGTATGACAGCATTATTAAGTAGGTGAGAGCCTCAACGCTACTAATTTGTCAGGCCAAGTAGAGAAAAAATGTTTTTTTTTTTAATCCATGTAATAAAAAAATTGACATCCAACTAATAATACTAATTTTATTTTATTTATTTATTTATTTTAAGTGTGCAATTAATTAATATAATACGGACCATCATGTCTGAAATAAATGTTTTTTTTAATACTATAAATGCAAAAAAATACATTGTTTTAAGTTTACGCGGTTATTATGTGCTTTAATTATTGCAAAAAAAATTGTTTAAACCATTAAACAGATTTAGATTTGACTTTTATTTTAATTTGGTGAGAACATAGATTCAGTTGAGTCACATTGGAAGACAAAGAATAGTGTTTTTTGTTTTTTGACCATATGAATGTTCTCAAAATAAGCAACACTAAAATAAAATTGATCTTATCTGTATTATGATAGTGAATATTATAACCTTTACAGTGATGCATCTTATCGCGAAAGCTTTAAAAACTTATTCCTGATCAAAGGTGGACCTTAACTTTATCTTCTCTTATACTAAACGCTGTCGAATGCAGAAACCTTTAAAGAATCGTGAGATTGCTAACTTTTGATAGATTAAACTTTATGAAACTAAGTTTTGACGTTTGAGATTAAGAATTTTAATTAAAGCAATCTAAGGTAGCTATTCCGTTAAAATATTGTTTTAATATGCCGTTGTTCGAACTAAGTATATCAGTCGTTCTTTACTAGCCGATGACGGCATCTGTGGTCCAGTGGTTGACTGTTGAACTTACAATCCGGAGGTCCCGAGTTCGAATGCCAGTAGGGACATATCACAAAAAACACCTTGTGATCCCTAGTTTGCTTAGGACATTACGGGCTAAATCATCTGATTGTCCGAAAGTGAGATGATCGTGCTTCGGAAGGCACGTTAATTAGTTGGCCCTAGATACTATAAAAGTACGTGGTTGTTACATGTGCCATATCAGAGGCCTTTGGTGGCTCAATAATAACCCTGAGACCCGGGCTGCTGAAGTTGGTAATTCACGTCACAACCCACACGATAGGAGAAGAAGCTGATTAACATTTCCAAGATAGTGACTAATCTTTCTCTCTCGTGTGGGTTGTGCAGTGGATCACCAACCTCATCAACCCAAGGTTATTATTGAGTCGCCAAAGGCCCCTGATAATGCTCATGTAACGACTTACATCAGCTTAACGCGCATTTCAAAGAACGGATCATTTTTCTTTGGGACAATCCAGTGATCAGCCTGGAATGTCCTTATTAAACCAGGCGCTCATGAAGTGATTTTTGTGATATGTCCCCACCGGGATTCGAAGTCAGGACCTCCGGATCGCTCAACCACTGGACCACGGAGGCCGTTAAGCCGAACACCTGAAATGACCAGCCCATTTTAAGTCATCATCCATTATGTATGATGCTGGTCTATAAATCCTGGTCCGATATGTAACGTACCACGTAAAATACGGCCTGAGACAAGTAACTTGGATAGGCTTTCGGTTCAGAATTCATGAATGTTAAATCAATTTGCCGATTTTGTCGCTCGAAATTGTTTCAGGGAGGATTTTTGGGATCGCTAGGTTAATAAATACAAGTTTAAAAACTAAAACCCCACTACGGAAACGAAAAACAGTTATTTTTCTCTAAAATTCTTCCGAATAGTGATGTTTAGAAGCCGTGATCATTTCCCAATTAGTCCTAAGAGTTGGCTTACCACGATATGACGATCCACGATTACCACGATCTAAACATCGCTATTCGGAAGAATTTCAGAGAATTTTACAGCGAGATTTTTCCTTAGTCGGAAATATAAACTATAAACTTATATTTTTATTATTTTGGGATCTGTTTTATTAAAATAAAGTGCTTTCAATACATGTTTTATGCATACATTATACATACACACATACGGGTCAAACGCATAACCCTGTTATTTGCTTCGCCGCGCAGTTGAACAATTAAGAAGGACTAGTCTTCTTCCGTTTTGTGGATTGTGAGAGCGTTGAAAGACTTCACCAACCTTAGCGTCGCTTGGTGTTTCTTGAGCTGCCTTTTTTTTGACGTGACTTATTGTAGATTTGCCGCAAATGGCATTAACTACTTGGCCGGAAATTGATTTGCCAACAGTAAAAAGTCTTTACCAAACTAGTCTATTAGTCTTACAAAGCGGTTTCTAATATCGCTCTATATTCGGCATCGAACCTAGGACCTCGTGAGCCGAGCGCTCTAACCTCTTAACCGCAAAGACAATCTAGGTTGTAATTAACCTCTTAATATACTTTTATCGAAACGTCAACTTTTTGTTGACTTTACTTGGCAGGAAAAATGGGGAGCGCTGGCGGCTCTCGCGTGGTACAAATACGAAAACATCAACTTCTTCTTTAAAAGTTGTAATGAAACAATCATCATCATCATCATCATCATCAGCCCATTAACGTCCCCACTGCTGGGGCACGGGCCTTCCCTATGGATGGATAGGGAGATCGGGCCTTAAACCATCACGCGGGCCCAGTGCGGATTGATGGCTATTAACGACTGCTAATGCAGCCGGGACCAACGGCTTAACGTGCCTTCCGAAGCACGGAGGAGCACGAGATTAAAACTTTTTTTTGTGGTCACCCATCCTATGACCGGCCTTTGCGAAAGTTGCTTTACTTCAACTATCGCAGACCGAGGGCGTTTACCGCTGCGCCACCGAGCTCCTCACACCTCACTCCTGAAACAATGACCAGCATTGTTATAATATTATACATTATTATACCTACGAGTGTATAACTTCACGCTTCTCCGTGATTTTAATACATCGTTTCATCAACATACAAATTGTGAGCAATAATGGAACCCGAAACGCCTAAATTAGTTCTACGCTTGACTGAATTTTAAGGGTTGTTGAACTTACAAGAGGGCTTATTGGCCCAGCTCTTCAGAAGAAAATCTTAGAAGACTTTTCGAAAAGGGATACTTTGCACAGGTTTTCGTGGAGTGGACTTAAGACAAGTTTTTAAAAGCGGATCACCGGTTGTATAAATCGCGTACCACTTATCTATAGAAATCAAATAGTTACATTTGTACAATCTTCTTCTTCTTCTTCTTCTATCGTGTGGGTTGTGAGGTGGAGTACCAACCTCATCACCCCTGGTGTCAGGGTTACTATTGAGCCGCCAAAGGCCCCTGGCATGGCTCATGGTAACGAGTACTTATTTACATCAGTAAGTAGTAACCGGGACCAACGGCTTAACGTGCCTTCCGAAGCACGGATCATCTTACTTTCGGACAATCTGGTGATCAGCCAGTAATGTCCTATCCAAACTAGGGACCACAATGTAATTTTTGTGATATGTCCCCACTGGGAATCGAACCCGGGACCTCCGGATCGTGAGCCCAACGCTCAACCACTAGACCACGGTGGTCGTTACAAACATTTGTACAATGATAATAGGAAAACATCGCGAGAAAATTCATACCCGAGAAATACGCTTCTGACGGATTTCGTTACTACAGGAACTACGTAACAGAACGGCGATGAACAGACACCAATTTGTTACTGTCACCTTACGCTTATGTGATGGTATCAAAACGGGCAAGTCACATAATATATTCTGCCTAACATGTAGAGTTTGTTAACTTAGTGGTGTTGATTCCTGTACACACCATCTAATTTTATTTCAAGTCTTCTCTTCTTCTCGTGTGGGTGAGGTGGAATACCAGCCTCATCAACCCTGGTGTCAGGGTTATGATTGAGCCGCCAAACGCCCCTGACATGGCTCACGTAACGATTACTCACTTACATCAGTAAATAGTGACCGGGACCAACGGCTTAACGTGCCTTCCGAAGCACGGATCATCTTACTTTCGGACAATCAGGTGATCAGCCTATAATTGACGATTCAAAGCGTAACTATGTTACCTACTGAATAAAGATATTTTTGAATTTGAATTTGAATAACCTAACCAAACTAGGGATCACAAAGTTATTTTTATGATATGTTCCCACCAGAATTCGAACCCGGAAAAAAGTATAGTGTGTGTATAGTGTAGTATTTAATTTTATACTCGTCATTTTCTTATCTGCTGACAAAAAAGGGAATAATCGACAGGTGTAAAATTTATGGAACACACGTAAATTAACGCCCTTCCAAAATTATATATTGGCCAATAATCCGACAGAATTAACTTGACAGCACACGTCAAACGGGTAGCATATTAGCGAGATGCCTATTTCATTCGCCCGGATTATTCATTCATTTTAAAATTAACAGTTGTCAATCATCCGTCCTTTTTCTTTTCTCCGGATAAAAAAATTACAGGTATAAGTTAAAATAAAATTAAGATGTGCTGCAGGAATCGGGGCCAGTGTTTGTATAGTTTGGGTGTGTAGAGATAGAAGCTTGGCTCTAAATGAGATCTGGGGGTTTGAAATGGCCACATCAAAGCAATTCCTCTAAGAAAGCAATATTGCTATTTGACATTTGTTTGCATTGCGCACTTTTATACGCGCAAAGGAGCTCGGTGGCGCAGCGATAAACGCGCTCGGTCTGCGACTGTTGAAGTTAAGCAACTTTCGCAAAGGCCGGTCATAGGATGGGCGACCATAAAAAAAGTTTTCATCTCGAGCTCCTCCGTGCTTCGGAAGGCACGTTCAGCTGTTGGTCCCGGCTGCATTAGCAGTCGTTAATAACCATCAATCCGCACTGGGCCCGCGTGATGGTTTAAGGCCCGATCTCCCTATCCATCCATAGGGAAGGCCCGTGCCCCAGCAGTGGGGACGTTAATGGGCTGATGATGATGATGATGATATGCGCAAATGTCAAATTGAAATATTGCTTTCTTAGATGAATTGCTTCGATATGGCCATTTTAACACCCCTGATAACTTTTTAACATTGCTTTTTTTTTGACGTGACTTATTGTAGATTTGCCGCAGATGGCATTAACTACTTGGCCGGACAAATGGGGAGCGCTGAAGGCTCTCTCCCGGTACAACGTTTAAGACAACAGGCCTGAGGGTGCCCAGTTGGGCGCGAACCTCGGCTCAGGGCGTCGTCTGAGAGAAAAAATATTTGAAAGAATTAATCGACCCTAGTGGGTCGATAGCGATAAGCGCTGAATGAGGGAAATCATCGACCATGCCGGCGGGGTCGGTATCGAGGCCTCGAAGTGTTTGGTGTCGCGAGCTGATTGGCTGCCTCTTTTGACATTGCAATAGCTATAGTCTTGCCATAATTTTACATGAAAATGTTTTTTATTAGGATTTCACTCCTTTTTGTTTTGATCAATAAATAAAAAGTATACTCGTATGCATTTATCTGCGAAGTCGCAGATAAACGTCGTGCAAAATAATTAATGTCAAAAACTGGGTGATGCAGGAAATCGCCCTGTTTAATTAGTAAGTAAGTACTGCTAAAATAAGCTAAATAGGCCATCTATTTGGTACCATAAACCTAAGGAATGCGAGCGGCCCGCTCACAAATGTATAACCGCTCACCCTCTAAACGCCTAAAGCGTGTCCGAGCGTGCAACAGGAAATTTTGCTCGACTGCGCACCCTCTTAACGTCCTGCGTGTAAGTCAGCAATTTACCAAAAGGCTCGACTTGATTATGAAAATGCACCGTCTAGTAACGAATCGCTGTCAACCAAGCTACAGCGCGACAAACTTATCTTTTCACTTTGTTCAACACAATTGCTTTACAGTATGTTTGAAAATTGACCGCATTATTAAATTTGTCTTTGTTTGGGAGGTGAAAGTTCGAAGTTTAAGAAATTTCTTGTTGTTTGTGTACGAATACTAGCTTAAATCCCAAATTTCAACTTTCTAAGACACCTAGAAGTACTTTATAATTATGATGATCGTTAGTATGTCAGTGAGTGTCAAAATACATCAACTCAAAGTTTTCGTTACGATGTCATTAATAACAGTATATTTTAATATTTAATAGTACTCAAAGATAAGTTAATACCTCGCATACACTGCGGACTCCATCACTTTCATTAAAATTTTGATGTTCAATCACACTTTACACACAAGTTTACAACTTCGCAAAATTTTCTATCTACTAATCATATTTGAGGGAAGCTTCCAGAAAACCGTTCGAACAATTTTGAAACCTATCAATTCAGTATTAAACGGTGTCTGAGGGATTAGGTCGCAATCCGGTCAAACACCGTTCATCAGTTAACTAGTTGTTGGGGTTGGGGATTAGTTCCTGGTGGTCTAGAATCTATATCTAGTGGATTATATCTCACACACACACACACACACACACACACACATACACTTTATTTAATTTTTTACATTATTAAAGATATAAATTTATTATTAATAATATAATTGTCACAATAATATAAAAGTCAAAGTATAAAAGATTAAGAGAATTCATTTCCAGGACATAAAATTCGTCAACTGAATAGAAGGTGTTGTTGACCAGAAACGTAAGTAGATAATTCCTTTTTAAATGTCAAATCGCATTATATGTCTCTTTTTGATCACCATCAACAAACAATTAATTGTTCATCTATCTATCTACTCAGCCCGTGTCCACCCACTGCTGGATATGCCTCCTCTCTTTCACACCATCCTTTCCGGTCCTGTGCAAGTCTCATCCATTGCTTTCAGGCGCATCTGACACTGTCATCTGACCACCGATATCGCATCCCTTAGCCACCATTCAGTAATAGCGTTAGTGCATCTATTGTTTTCCCGTCTTGCCAAGTGTCCTGCCACTTAAGACTAGCAATTCGTATACCTACATCTTCGACTTGAGTGAATTGCCGAATTTCGACGTTTGGTGTACGATCTACCAGGTCGATGGCTAACATGATGATCTCCTCCTCCCAGGCTACGTTCCTCAAAAACAAAATAGATGGCGCTGTACAGATATTCCTTCATTTAACCTTCCAATTTCATGGGTAACAGACACATATTTTATGGTTGTTTTTGGGTATAAATGATGACCCTTTTTATTACACCCAGGCACAATTACATTTTCCACCTATGATCATGATCAAAATTAAGAGAAGCAATATAGGTAGCAACATAATTCTTAACATTATGTGACCCAAATATCAAGCAACAATTATTTTCAAATACGCTTCTGTCATTACATTGTATCTTGGAATAATTGTGTACCCGAGTAATGTGAAAATAGGTAATTATCACGTTAAGGCTGTTCATCGCCATCTATATTCTTTTGGTAGACGTAGCATGGAAAGTACCTCATTACACTCTGTTATTAATCACTAATTTAAGAGTCACTTGTATATCAAAGACTAATTCCTTCACTTCCTTATAAGACACAACGTTCGCTTTCTCTTTAATCTGTGAAACTACACCGATAAGAGATCCCTGCTGATCTTTCTTTAAAGCATTCTGGATTTAATCTCAGTATTAACGCCTAGGCATTCCTCTTCCAAATCTTCACATCAACATCCGCATCATAAAACTCAAAAATCTCAGCAAAACTTATAGAGCTGCACTTTACAATAACGTGTTAAGGTAAATCGTAATGAACGATGTATCATTTAACGATAATAATGATGTATCAGGAGACCGCTTCGTAAAATATAATCGATATAACCTGGTTCTGAGTTTTAATACAATATAATAAAGAGTGTTAGTGACATCGTTACGAAAACTTTAATGATTAAGACCAAGATTTTGAGTTGATATTAAGTGAAATTTTCCGTCGCAAAAGTATGGAACTAAAAAAAATTTGAAAGCACAAAAATTTTCATGAATTTTTCGACGGAAAATTCCACTTGATATCAACTCAGAATCATAAGCTGTCACCCCATCAGCATTTAAATTTTACTGAGTAGTGCGTACTGTAGGTAGTAGTTATTGTTGATTGAAACCAATCAACAAAATAAATCTTCATAATTAAAAAGGTAAGAATTTATTAGACTTCTACTTCTTACGTGTGGGTTCTGAAGTATCACCATGGTTTCATTAACATGAATTAAGTATCCACACCTCACCGAGCTTTTCGTTAGACCAACGTGATAGGTGGTGAGCCGTATCGCCGTCTATAATAGTTAAGCCAACTGTGTTAGTGAAAACTGCACTTAAGATAAATTAATAACTCTTTGATCCTGTACCGGGATTGGAATATAATAGTTTAGTTTTATAAAAAACCAACCAGCTACAATTGACACCCCCACAAAACTATTGCTCGGTGTATTGCGGGTTTTGCGTCTGTGGTTTATTTGTTGTCCTTTTGTACTTTCTATTGAATATCTGAATAGGGTAGTTGACAAGTATCAAAATTATACACGTTTTTCTATATTGTTGCATAGTAAATAACAATATATTAAAAAATGAAAAACAGACGAATCTTCAGCGTGTTCATGTGAGGTTGATGAAATAAAAAACAAGTGATACAGCCCTCGCGGCATTGCAACCGCGTCTCTCGCGGCGCGAATAAAATATTTCAAGAGCTTAGAACAATAGCTACATAACGTCTATCTATGTAGATAGCATTCGCTGCGTTTATTAGTCGTATCCCTCGATATTTTTCGCGCCGCGCGACTCGGTTGTCGTGCTGACCCTTACATATTGAAAGTACTTAATTAGCCTTTTTATTTTAAATGGCCTACAAATATCAAAAGTAATTACTAGTTTTAAAAATTCGAAAGCACAGCGATTTATTCATGGATCCAAATAAAAAGAAAAACGAATGTTAGTAACGTCATATAAACTTCGACGCAATTACAACAATGTGACCAACAAAACAAATCAAATACAACACTAATAACAAACGTACAACTTTAAAACCGTGATTGCTAATACGATTATAACTGGTACTACATTTGAATAAGGTAGAAAACGGCGTGAAATGCAAAGCTGTAATTCAATTCGACAGTTGCAAGCTAGCCCCGGACGGACAACTTGCGAATTTCCGAAGCAAACTGAGAGTTTTGAAGAAGAATAAAATAATGGATGCGGTTTCAATAAGACATTCATGTAATATCGACTTCAGTCTGATGTGATTTGAAGAAAAACTTAGATTTCGAAAAAAAGGAATAGTACTATTCAGCAAAAGAAAGCAGCTTTTAATAAACATTTATTTTTACTACGTCTACACAGGTTCCTGGAGAGTTCAACTGACTTTTGTAATTGAAAATCAGGTACACGCGAATCGTTTCAGAGCATTGTTAAGGATACCAAAGTTCTTTAAAATGCAATACCAAGCAATTAATCGGATCAATTCATTCTCTTACTACGTCATTAACTATGGGTAGTTTCCTAGGTCAAAGATAAATTATGAAATTCTGATCACTAAATAAAGACAAATCTAAAGGTGACAAAAAATGATTTTTATTTCTATTTAACTTATTTATAAATTTGAATAACGAAAAATATTATTATAAGTGCGATATTTTGTCACGTTTTTCTATGACGTCACAGGTTGCTTTTTCATACAAATTCCATAATAATGTCGTGTTTAAAACGTCAAAACACAAAAAGTAACTGATTTGAGTAGTAGGAAACTACCCTATTAAGTATATTTATGTTTACTTTTCTATCAAATGCCCAGTTGTAAGTTGTCTTGGTTGTTTCGTGTTATGTACGTATGCTTTGTTTGAATAAATGTTTTCTTTCTCTTTCTCTCTTATTTCTCAAACCCTAAACTGCCGCATCAACCTCCAAACAGTAATCCTAGGGCCACTGCAGTTGGCGATCTATAGTTGAATTCGCTTGTTTGTATTTTATCAACGCTTAAGTGAACAAACATTCGGGAGCTTGAGTTTCTGGGAATTTGCAGCAGCGGTGTGAACTAGTCCGATCTTGGTCTCAGGTTCTGTAAGTCGATTGTTCAGTTGGTTTTGGACCTAGTATATTATGATCTTAGCTATTTTTATTGATCAATTCGCTTTTTACACGTACCTACGGAATATCGTCAATATCATCATCATCTCCGTAGCACTATCCCGTTTTTCACAGGGTCCGCTTACCTATCCTAAAGATTTGACAGGTCCGGTTTTTTACAGAAGCGACTGCCTGTCTGACATTCCAACCCGCGAAAGGAAAACCAGCCCAATACAGGTTAGGTCACATACCTCCGAAAAATGCATTTCTCGGGAATGTGGATTCTATTCTATTCTCACGATGTTTTCCTTCATCGCTGAGCACGTGATGAACATTTATGATCCAAACATGAATTCGAAAATAAATTCAACAATCATTGGTTTCTGGGAACTGATTATTAACGTTCTAAGATAATCTCTATGTACAGTTTTGATTATGCTCAAATTCGTTCAATGTTAATGTCTGTCGCCGATATTGTAGATAAGGCAATACATTACCCAGAAATATCTCCAACCTTTATTGAAATACAATACTTAGAGACCAACACAGATAATCACATTATCAACTACGCTATTAGACAGTACTACAGTTCAAACTGTTACTCGCAACATACGATACGGAAGAGAACAGCATATCTTAGCTACACCATCTTTGGGGCACAACATTAAGCAGTTTGTGGCGCTTGAAAACGTTTGCGTAAAATGGAACGTTTATGGCCCGCAACTAACGCGGTTTGCAACTAACCCCAGATTTAGTTGCGTGGATGTGGCATTGGATGTAAGCCTGGTACTGACATATAATGATTCTTGAATTTTGTTTAGTTTAAAAGGCATATGAATGTCATTAGAAAAAGTTCACTAATATCTACTCTGAACCGGCGTGCAGGAAGCAAGAGAAGTATGTCAGGATCGAAGCAAATGGAATTCCATAGTATCTGCTTAACCTGGTGGGAAATACGCGTGAGTTTACATATGTATGTATGTATGTGTAAAAGACATAGCCGTGACGGGTCAAAAAAAAGTAAATGAGGGGCTTTTTCTTAGATGTTTTATTTAGTTGATTGGCATCATAATAATTACCTTATATGCATAAATAAAATTCAACATGTAGTAGTTTTGACAGTCATCATCATCAGCCCATTAACGTCCCCACTGCTGGGGCACGAGCCTTCCATATGGGAGATCGGGCCTTAAACCACCACGCGGGCCCAGTGCGGATTGATGGTTATTAACGACTGCTAATGCAGCCGGGACCAACGGCTTAAGCACGGAGGAGTTCGAAAGATGAAAAAGATGAAAACTTTTTTTTTTTGTGGTCACCCATCCTATGACCGGCCTTTGCGAAAGTTGCTTTACTTCAACAATCGCAGACCGAGCGCGTTAACCGCTGCGCCACCGAGCTCCTCGTTTTGACATTACTTGGCTATAATATAGCTGAAAGATATAAAATTTGCTACATCAAAAAAATATTTATACATCAACACACATATTTTTCGTTGTTCCATTTGTTTTAAGAACATAGGTCATCTCGGACAACTTTTATTAATACATTATATATAATCCGACAAAATTAAATGATAGATTCTAATATATTTTCGATATATTATTTAATATTGTAAGTGACATGTGCATGTGGGTACTTATTGCATCTTGCGATAGTTACCTCTGAATACCCCGATCAGGATAAAGTATAGTTTTTTTTTTCTTTAACACCAAATACCACTTCCATTAAACTTTGAGTCTTTGGTACAAACAAAAGGTTACCTTCAGCTCCATATAATAATGCAGTTGTTATGAATGCACCATTGACTACGCAAAGATGTTTTCAGTTCAAAGTGTTTTTGTTCTACAAGTTATAGGGTGCTGTGATTCCCTCATCACAAGCATAGAGCGGCAATATACTTTTTCTTGTCCATGTAGAGAGGAAACTGCAAAGGCAACTCATCTTTTAAATCATGGTCTCGGACTTTATATTGATCAATCCGAGATGGCGCTGCTTCCAACTCTACAAAAACAACTCTAAAAAAAACTATAAAAAAAAATTCATTTATTTCGGGTGTTTTTCCATAGCAATTGTTAGTAACAAAAGTCTTATATCTGTTCGGTTAGTAAAAAATTACAATTAATTAATCAAATAAATAATTATATAATTAAGTGTCTTTGGCTAGTTGGATGCGGGTCCAGAGCTGCATAATAGCACTGTCCACGTCCAGCCTTGCCGCGACAGTCTGCAGGAGGCTGATGGAGCTGCTCCTCACCCGATGGATCAGGGATGCGATGCGCTTTCTAATTATAGCTGAGAAGCTATCGACTCCAGCTTCTGCTAGCATCCTAGATATAAAATGGGTCCCCTGTAACTAATCCGCATGCTGAAAGAAATAAGGAATTACAATGTACAATCAAAGAGCAAAAGTTCAGTCACTCAGCTTAGCGAATTATTTGTAAACAGCGGTGAACTTACGAAGCATTAGTTGTCATAATTATAAAATTTAATGTTTTTGTACGTGATTTTGGTATATTACAGAAACTACTTCTAACCAGCCTGGTCTGCATGATAACCGCGACATATATTGGGCGCTTCGACCAATAAACGATACGAATGCTATTTACGTAGATGGACGTCAAACGGCTATTGGCCTAAGGCTTCGATATAATTCGCGCCGCGCGCGGCGCGTTTGTCGTGTAGAGTCTACAGGAGGTTTTAAGTGCAATCAGTTAATTTATTACTTTCCAAGAAACTGATTGGACTTTTGCAGCTTATCGTACCCTACACATTTCAACAACTAGGGGAACGCATTCAATACCAGGAGTTTTCGTCATTTACGTAAATACCTAATCATTACTCTTGATTATTGCCGTAATAAGGTCATATCCTTACACCGTCAAGAAATCTGAATGAAACAGCTAATTTTGGTCAAGATCTGTATCTGTGAGGAAATTACGAGGAAGATGCTCTTTCTACGCCAGTTTTATAAGAGCTGTTGAAGAGTGATGCTTTTAATAAAAGAATAAGACGGAATATGTTGAGATCTTTGTATAATATTACCATGCTCTCTGTTTGATTGTCGACGAGAGCCTCTATTTGCGAATTTGTTTGCGGTGGGCTACACGCGCCCAAATGCATTATAAGTTTTTGTGCTAACACTAGAAATAAGTCTCATTTGTGTTATTTAATTTTTATTATTATTTGTATGTCGTTTCCATATCTCGGGCCTATGGAGTCCCGGACTTTTAAGACGATTTTATCTACATGTGGTGTGTGTGACACCAACCTGCGATTGTCTTTATTATTATTACAATAGCTGGGGGTCTAAAAAGGCCACATTTTTACTATTCACCTAAAAGCAATTTTACTTAAAGTATGCAATATCAATTATGTCAAATAGGAGATTTTGGTTTTTATGAATTGCTTCAATGTGGCGTTTTTAACCTCCCTGTGTGTATCAAAAACCAAATTAACTCTGGTCTAAAAACTTTTTTGTTTTTGATGTCATAATTCCACCACAGAGCTCAAATCAAAATGAAAATGTAGCTTCCGTGCAGATTGGCTGACTTTTTGAGTTATTTGTCTGTGCATTTGTCAAATGCTTTGACAGCAGTGCAGAAAGTTAGGTCAAGGCGGTGGGACCACAGGTTATCGACGAATTCGAACACCGAGCAAAGTAAAAAATTAAAAACTTATTTGTACTAAAGATCCTTTGCAACATTGTCCAAAATTTCTATGAATACAATTCTAGGAAAACAATAAAAATCACACAATATCAAGCCAAAAATGTGCATTAAAAAAATACGCGTGTTTTTTTTAAATGTTAGCTCGCGTTTGACCATGTGGTGTAGGGTGAAATACGCTTACCTAGCAAATGCCTATTCACTCTCGCCTTGAAGACTCCTAGATTATAACGAGTCGGAAGACGACGTTTTACTTATATCATGTATATTTATTGATGTTCGATAAACGACAGTAAAGGAAAATATAATATAATAATAATATAATATCTTTATTTGTACCATTAAAGCCTTAAATATATGACAATATTTGTTTACATTTGTAAGTACGTAGTTACAGGCTGTGACATAATTACTATGAGTCACCTGTTATCCCTAAAAGTTTTAAAACTGAGCTAAGGATACCAGCTACCATCCAAAAGTTGTATGCAAAAAGCCAAAAGTGAGGGTGCTGACAATGAATATTGTTATAATATTTAAAATTTGAATAATATCAAGTTAACAATAAAAAGAAAAAATAATAATTAATAGTTAAGGTAAAATGCAACTTGCTATGTGCAATATCATAATTCTTCTTCTTCAGGTGCCTCTCCAACTAGTGGAGGTTGGCCATCAGCTCTGAAAATTTATCCTTATCTTCCGCGAGGCGGAACAGTTCGACCGCACTCGTGATCCCGGTACACTCCTTGATATTACAACCAGGACTTCTTCCTCCGACCCACTTTTCTTTTTCCTGCGACTTTGCCTATCATTATGAGTTGCAGCAGCTCGTACCTTTCGTGTCTTAGCACGTGCCCTAATATCATACTTATGATTACTAAAAAAATCGAAAATAATTGTCACAAAACGACTCAATTTTGCGAACACTGCAGTCTTAACAGCCGAATGGCAGAAATTACGTATGAGTAAAGAACAATCAAAAGCAATTCGCGACCCAAACAGAATTTATTCTCAGCCCCATATTTCACTACAACGAGCGAACACGTTTGGCTTATCGTCGGGTCTCTTCGTAACCTCTCATAACTTATGGCGGGGAAATCTTTTTTTAAATGTAGAACTCTTTTTTTGTGACCCGCAAAGGGAGGGACCGACAGCAAAAGTTTAGAGGTTAGAATGTATGATTACGCGGCGCATTTAGAATGACCCCGTTTAGCTATTGTAAAGGATATCTGGCAAGTAGGTTACGGAACATTCTCTTGTGAACGTGTTTGCGGGAAATATTGAAACTAGGGTAATCATCATCCTATTATCAATATCCCGTTTTTCACAGGGTCCGCTTATAATCATCATCATCTAACGAATACACAGTTACTTAAGTAAATTCAAATTTTTCAGATTAAAAAATATCTTTATTCAGTAGGTAACATAGTTACACTTTGAATCGTCAATTTTTACATAACGAACGTCTCATCCGCCTAAAACTACTGCAGCTTCTCACAACCTGTATAGCCGGGGAAAAGAAGCTGCAAGAAAAACCTCGGCACAGGGCCCTAGACGTTCTTTAAAAAATAAAAATAAACATAAAATATTGGTATACAATTGAGTAATTTAGCTGCCTAATATCAGTTCTCAGACAGTTAATCCCATGCATTCATATCTTCTAATCTACATAACATAAAAAGATATCAATAGAATAGGTGATAATAATAGGTGAAATGATATCTAGACGTTTGGTGAAAATAGCCTTTAATGAACGATTTCCCGGGCAACGTCCCAAAAAAAAAACATAAATGGCGCTGTAAAGATTTTTCCTCGTTAGACCTTCTTATTTTATGGATAACAGACATATGCATCTTTTATCTTTGTTTTTGGGTATAAATGATGACCATTTTTATTATACTTAGCCACAATTACATCTTCCAATCATTATTATTCTGATCAAAATAAGAGAAGCGATATAGGTAACAATATAGTTCTATACACAATCTGAATCATTATCACTTTAAATCTGGACATCATCATCACCAGCCCATTAACGTCCCCACTGCTGGGGCACGGGCCTTCCCTATGGATGGATAAACCACCACGCGGGCCTAGTGCGGATTGGTGGTTATTAACGACTGCTAATGCAGCCGGGACCAACGGCTTAACGTGCCTTCCGAAGCACGGAGGAGCTCGAGATGAAAACTTTTTTTTTGTGGTCACCCATCCTATGACCGGCCTTTGCGAAAGTTGCTTAACTTCAACAATCGCAGACCGAGCGCGTTTACCGCTGCGCCACCGAGCTCCTCTGAAATCTGGACAACGCCATCTATTTCATTATTTTTGGGGAACGTAGCCTGGAAATTGAGTAAGTCATATCCCGATCTCGTGAAATCTCGTCAATTTTTTCGGAATCAATCCAAAAGCATAATATGAGGAGATCCCGTTCGAGATTGACGGGATTGAGCGAATCTACTTGATTTATTTCATTAATAATATTAAAGAAAAATTTAATAAACTCTCACTAGCAGAAACAAGCAGTTTTCATTGTTTTCAGCCATAGCTTTACGTTTTTTTATGAACTAGACGAGATCCCGAAAATTACGGAATCCCGAAAATTTCGGGATCTCGCGGGATTGATATTTCCAATCCCGCGGGATCTCGAATTCGGGATCTCGAGTCGTGATTGCATTCCCTAGTCACATTCCTTTCTATACTATCTGAGATTAACCACTTGCATATTAGTACGTATGAAACACCAGTTACAAACGCCTCTACAATCCTCTCTTTACAAAGGACTGTTTAATCTGACTTCATTTACAGATGCCAGATGTCGGCTAGCTTTCAAATTAGATTTGTATGTCGCACTTCCTTTGACTGCGCGGGTAGAATTCAAATATCGGAACAAGGATTTATATTGGAAGAAGCGAGTGTTCTACTCTGCTATTATGTATACATCTTTTGTAGGAATTTTTCGACTTTCGTTGGAGTTTTTAGTTCTAATGGTAGTTATCATATCGTCATTGGAAAGGCAAAATTACGTAAGCGCCGACATATCCCAAAATGAAAGTCCATGTATTTATGTATTAATAGACATAGAAAATGAAACAAAAAGCATCTAAATTGGATAAATGGGTGAGAAGTTATAATAAAAAAAAAACTTTAAACGACTTTTTCTCGAAATGACCTTTTGGCGCTTACGTAATTTTGCCATTCTGGTGACGAATTATTATTTAGAATTAGGTAAATCATAATCAGATTGTATTTGCAATTAGGCGTCAGTAAGTATTTACGTGTTGATGACGTTTCAGCAAAGATTTGGGTAGTTTCAGATAAGATAAATTATGAAATTCTGATTACTAAATAAAGACAGATCTAAAGGTTTTTTATAAGGCCTTTATAAACTTTAATAAAGAAAAATATAATAAAAAGTGCAACATTTCGTCACGTTTTTTTCAAAAACGTCCTAAGTTGCTTTTCGTACAAAATCCATAGTAATTTCGTGTTTTGACGTTTAGTACAAAGGAACTGATTTGACTAGCTGGAAAGCACCCCTTTAGAATTTCTACGTATTTTGATATTGACTATCTCTCTTTGACTGGCGTGATTTGAAATAATGTGTGGGAATTTCTCTATAGTGAGGCAAAGGTTTTTATCCTGTTTTAATGTATTTTTATTAATTTTGATTTTATTCGTTTTTTTGTTCTTTTTTTATAACATTTTGAGTTTTGTTTATTTGTTTTAGTTTTATTTAATTTTATTTTTGTTTTGTTTCATATATTTGTTCTGTAACTTTTTGAAATGTATTGTATTGTAGAAAATATTTCTCTTTTATCCTTTGAATCTTATATCTTTGTTTCAAAGCCAATATCGGAGTTAGAAGTACAAGTATATTGTATACGAATTGTTTGTTGTTTTCTTTAGGACAAGAAGTGTTTTTTGAGGCCAGCTGCTGCTTTATGAAGGTAGAAGCTTTTTTGTTGTAAAAATAACACTGAGTATAACAAGAATGTGAAGATTTATTAAGTTATTCACAATCAGAATTATTTTTTTAACGTAATAGGCTAGTTTCCAACTAGTAAAATCGTAAGCTTTTTACTAAACGTCAAAACACGAAATGACTATGGAATTTGTGTGAAAAAGCCTACATTTATTCGTAGGAAAAAAGCACACTGTAACGACCTTAGAACGACGTGATAAAATGTTGGACTTATTATGTATTTATTAGTACTGCGACATGGTTTACATTTACACATTATCTTAACTTACTTTTAACTATTATTATAATATCGTAATTATGTATGTTTTCATAGCTCGGGCCAATGGAATCCCAGACTTTTGGAAAGCGTGCGTGGGGCCGAATCCAACACGTAGAGAATTTATTCTAAATGTGGTGTAACACCAACCGGCTATTATCCCTATATGCACTATGGGAGTGCACCCAAAGACAATCCCCGGTTCGTGTACGGACTATTGCAGATGATGAGAACAAAGGGAACAGGGCCATTGGGTTGGCTATTTTTTATTGATTTATTATTACGTTTCCTCTTCATAAACATCGTAAATAAGTTACATAGGAAAAAAATCGTCAGTTCGAACGACCCCCATTCTTAAAGCACACAGTTCTCATATAAATTAAAAATAGTTCACTTTATCAAACAAAAAAGCAGATAATGTTGCGTAACCTAACGACGCGACAAAACTTCTCGAGCATAAATCTCTAAAAAGAAATCTGTTCCGCGCGACAAGGTCACTTTGCGGAAATTGCGAATCTTATGGTGTTTTGAACGATGCCTCCCACCAAGAAAGGGGGATTGGAAATTAGCCCCTTTATTGCGGAATTGCCAGGACAGTAGCAATCAGTGGCCATTATGTTTCTATTCTCGACTGCGGTGGTATTTTTCATTTTAGATTCTGACGATGATCTGTGATCGTAGCCTTAGTTCATTTAAAGTACTATTGAATGGAAGATATCGTGCGTAAGAAGAATGTTTGACAGAGTTTGTAAAATTCTTCAAGCAAAAAGTTCTTTATTGTTTTAAAGAGTTTTTTTATATATTATATGTAGCACACAGCGCACGAAGTGGTGCGGGACGGAGTGTCCGTTCTGTAAAAATAATTGACAGCGCATTTTCAATCACAAATTATAAGGAGCCAATTCATCATCTCCCTAGCGATATCCCGTTTTTCACGGGTTTTTTACCTAAATTAAAGACTTGACAGGTCCAGTTTTTTACAGAACCGACTGTCTGTCTAACCTTCCAACCCGCTAAGGGAAAACCAGCCCGATACAGGTTAGGTCACATACCCCCGAAATGCATTTCTCGGGAATGTCGATTTCCTCACGATGTTTTCCTTTGCCGCTGAGCACTAGATAATCATATATAATCCAATCATGAATTCGAAAACAAATTTGAAAATCGTTGGTTTAGGCTTATGCTGGGATTCAAACCCGCGACCTCAAAGTGAGAGTCAAGCATTCTACCAACTGGGCTACCACGGCTCTTATATATAACGGTCAATTGTCTTCCAAAAACTATATTACTTTGCCTATTTTGAACTTTGAATGTAATTATACAGAGTAGATGTACCTACTTGGGTAATAATATTTAATTATTAAATATGTCAACGAAATATGAACATTAGTGTAACGCCTGCCGCGTTTTACTACTGAGTGTAATTGCTCTTGTTTTTCTGTTAGGAACTATCAAAAAGTTATCATTGAAAACACTTAAAAACTACTGCTTAAAACTAAAATATTATTACATAAATAAACATATACTAATTAATTTAACAAAACATATCTATTTACAAAATAATTCCGTTAATATTGTACGACTTTAATAATTATCACATTGCGTAGGTAGCCGTACCTACATTCCACAGCCGAGCCGTTACTCTTCCGGTCGGATGTTCGACACAATCCTTCTGCCTTTGTAGCGAGAACACCTCGATTACTCGTATATTTTTTAAATACGTTTTTTTACTAATTTTGTCTACGATATAATAATTTATAGTGTTGTGTTATCCCCATTAATTGGGTAAGTGTAGCAATTACTATTTTTATTAGTTTAAATATCAACGTAGACTAGTACATGCTTTCTTTGTTCATTGCATGACTGTCATTTTTCATAATCATCGTGTGTATGTATTTTCACGCTTTAGTGCTTATTTTATATCATAATTAGCAATCTTTTATGTTCAAAACAACATTTAAATTGTCAATTTTTCTAAATTAATTCTACTTAACCAACTTAAAGTTATCTTTGTACCTAAGTACTTTCCTTGTTTAAATAATTCTTAAATGGAACAATATTAATGTACAAAATACGTTTAATATCGTTGCTATTAAAATTATTCAGCTTAAAATATTCAATTTTACTATTTTTTTAGATAGTTTTTTAAAACAACTACCTACCATAAATTTATCTTGTTCTTTGTTCTTTTTCTAAATTTATTTTGCTAAATTCACTTTTATTGTGTGTAATTTGCTGACAGCCACATCTTAGATTGCTAAGCTTGCTTGCTATCCACTTCCCATCTTCAATCAAGCTAAGGAATCGGCATGTGGCAGTCAGACTGGGAATTCGGACAATTCTTGAAATGACTAATTCCGGGTTCCAGGGTTCACCCTTCGAGTTCAGCAACCGCTGGACCCACTACCGGTCCTGTACTTACCTGCACCGTTTCACCCTTCGAGTTCTACAACCGCAGGACCCACTACCGGTCCTGTACTTACCTCTACCGCTTCACCTTTCGGGTTCTACAACCCGCTGGATCCACTTTCGGTCCTGTACTTACCCCACCGTTTCTGCTGCCCTGCTGCGCGCGCCGGTGTACCCCGTGTCGTCGTGGGAAGAGTTACAGGGAAGTGGTAGTTTTCCTACTGCACCAAGGGTGCTCAGCCAGTATCAAATTACCTGCGACCCAGAGATCCGATCTATGTACTTGCTAGGGATTTAATGTCAATAAACTTGGTTTTATTTCTATATACCGTTTTATTTACCCTAGTAAGTACAACCTATTTGATTCGCGTGATAAGAACGTGACAATGGCGCCCAACTAAGGAAATACTGAGCTGAGTATCCTTTTTGCTGGTTTTAGCATTTTTGGTCATCTCTGGTGTTGGTCTGATTATTTTGTCTAGCTTTAAGTGAATTGTAACTGCAACTTTTGTGTGCTGTGGTTGCTTTGTGGGAATACCTAACTAATTCTCTTTCAAGGTGATTGCATACAATTAAAAACTCAAAATCGAACCTACCACATCGCACAGAAGGAAATATTTGATTTTGCACTGCCAACCTCTGTCTATCCCTGTGTTTTAATTG
Organism: Pectinophora gossypiella; assembly: GCF_024362695.1. Lineage (NCBI taxonomy): Eukaryota > Metazoa > Arthropoda > Insecta > Lepidoptera > Gelechiidae > Pectinophora > Pectinophora gossypiella. The sequence goes on from NC_065426.1 coordinate 3,597,499, forward strand.
TTGTGTACTTTTGATAGTAGCATTTGTTTTCTTGTTATTTTCCTTCTGCCGTTTCCTGTGTTTTAGTTATTAAGACTTCAGGTACTTGCAACACTTACTCAAAAAATAACTATAAAACTAAACTAATTACAATTTAAACATAAAGTAATAGAGATGTCTCGTCCAATTAAATATTTATCGCTTCAGAAAGATGAACTCCTTTATGAAGTTCAATTGCGCGGTAAGAGTGGCAGTTCGGTTGTTGAACTTCGCAGGCTAATCGTGGATTTGGCGAAGGAGCAGGCCGCCGAAGACATTTTGGAGTCTCATTTGGAAGCTCCAGAGGATTTGGCTGGTGTCAAGGCTTCTATGATAAAGTCGCAGACGTATTTGGCTAATCTGAAAGCTAAAATGGATAAAACATTATACCTACGAACAGAAAATCTGCTCAATCATATCTACCACCGTCTTAATAGAATTCAAAATGTGCCTGATGAAGTCGATAAAATATATAAATTATGTCACTCAAACCTTTTGGTCCAGTACTCGGAATTTAAAACTCTCGCATCTGCAACTACATCCGATGTATCTGAAATTAAATCCACATCTAGTGCAGTTGTGGTCACTTGTGATAAAACCACAAATGCAGAATTAGCAAATCTAAAATACTCTGGAAAAACCTGTGTCCGCTCCTTCATTCAAAAGGTTAACGAATTTATTCAGGTCAGAAATATTAGCAAAGAAAAATTACTGACATTTGCCTACGAGATTTTTACTGGAGATGCACTGCACTGGTTTCGTTGCGTAAAAGACCGTGTTGAGTCATGGGACGAACTTGTAGTTCTATTGAAAAATGACTTTGGTCAAAAAGATTACGATTACCGTCTTCTTGCTGAAATACGTGCTCGTACGCAAGGCGAACATGAAAATATCACAATTTACTTATCAATAATGCATGGATTATTCGCTAGATTGGATAAAGCGTTATCTCAACAGGACCAATTAGAAATAATTCGCCATAACATTCGTCCCTGTTACGCTAGCACGCTTGCTGCAGTTTCCAATATAACTGATTTGGAGACGTTAAAACAATGTTGTCGCAACTACGAAGACGTTCAATCTTGTTTGAAACAATTTCGTGAACCACCAAAACCAAATTCAAATACTTTAGCACCTGAGTTTGCTTATAATCAGCCTAATACTTCACCTGGGAGCTACATAAGGAATAATTATAATAATCAAAATAGGTACAATAATCAAAATCCACCAACAAACAACAACTACTATCGCAACTGTTATGCTACAAATAATAATAAACACGAAATAAACAAGCACAATGCAGTATCGGTTAACGCAGTTTCTATCGATGTTGACGCGGTGTCTCCCCGCAACGTGTTCTGTCCCAGGTGCCGTAAATCAACTCATAGTCTACGTCAATGTAAGGAACCGCATTTTCCAGTATGTTTTAAATGCGGCAAGAAAGATGTTAGATATCCCGAATGCCCTGTTTGCCACAAATATACCGGAAATTCAAAAAACTAAATACTTGGGATCGTAGTGACCGCGGAGCAACTTCGAAACAATCTAAAGAAGATTGGGATAAATGGTTGGACTACATTTCCAAATATTTTTCCTTCTGCACTGTCACTTCGATCCGAAATATGAATATCAACTCACGGCCTTATGCGACCGTAACTATATCTGATATTACTATAACTGGCTTACTGGATAGTGGATCGTGTGTTTCTATATTAGGACACGACTCCCACTTACATTTTCAGAAATTAGGCTTCAAATTAACTTTACACAATAATCCCTTACATTTTATCTCAGCAAGTGGACATAAACTGAATGCTATTGGCACCATGTATCTTCCTATTACTTTTCAAAACCAACTTCATACACTGCAAATCTACGTCGTTCCAAGCATTCAAAACACGCTTATTCTTGGAATGGACTTCTGGACTGTGTTCGGAATCTTCCCCAAACATCTACATTCTGTCATTCTATCTAAAGAATTGGACTTGACTTCTGCAAATGTGGCCGCTAACCAGGCACACATCTGCCCCTATGATAGTCTCACAGGCGCCCAGAGGGTTACTGCAGATAACATCATCTCTCAGTTTCAGAACATGTCTTACGAGGAACGAGGACTAGGTCGTACTTCTTTAATTTGTCATACTATTGATACTGGGGATGCTGCCCCCATTCGTCAAAGATATTACCGTATGTCACCTGAGAAGCAAAAGCTCTTAACAGAGCAACTTGATGAAATGCTGAGGGAGGATGTTGTCGAGCCTTGTGAGAGCCCTTGGTCGTCTCCCGTTTTACTGACTCCTAAAAAGAATGGAGAGCTGCGTTTCTGTCTCGACAGTAGGAAATTAAACGCTGTCACCAAGAAAGACGCTTACAGACTTCCCTACATCTCCGAAATTTTGGACAACCTGCGTGATGCGAAGTATCTTACTAGTTTAGATTTGTCCAAGAGCTTTTGGCAAATTTTAATAAAGGAGGAAGATAGGTGTAAGACGGCATTCTACATACCATCCAGGGGAACCTTTCAATTTAAATCTATGCCATTCGGCCTAACAAATGCACCAGCTACCCAACAACGTTTGGTGGACGTACTCTTCTATGGCCCTGAATTTGAAAATATGGTCTTCGTTTTTGTAGATGACATCATTATTGTCTCACCAACCTTTGAGAAGCATATCTCTCTTCTGCTAAGAGTTCTCGAGAAACTTAAGTCAGCTAATCTGACGATAAATTTTAAGAAAAGCCAATTTTTCAGGAGCCAACTTAAGTACTTGGGCTACGTAGTGGACTCTAACGGCCTTCATCCTGACCCAGAAAAGGTCGAAGCCATTGTGAACCATCCAACACCTACTAATCGCAAGGAAGTTCGGCGATTTATAGGTGCTTCTTCTTGGTACAGGAGGTTCATCCCTGATTTCAGCACTCTCGCAGCCCCTCTTAATAAATTGACTTCGCAGGGAAAGAATGTCCCGCCCTTTGTTTGGTCTTCGGAGGCCAATACAGCTTTCACAAAACTAAAGGGTAGTTTAGTATCTGCCCCTATACTTACCTGCCCTGACTACTCCAAGCCATTCGAGGTCCATACTGACGCAAGCGACTTCGGCATTGGTGCTGTCTTGACTCAGAGACAAGATGGTGAGGAGAAAGTCATAGCTTATATGAGCAAATCCTTATCTAACCAGGAGCGCAACTATAGCGCGACTGAAAGAGAAGCGCTCGCTGTCTTGATAGCCATAGAACATTGGCGATGCTATCTGGAAAACGGAATGAAGTTTACTGTTTTCACAGACCATTCCGCCCTAAAATGGTTTTTAAATCTAAATAACCCTACCGGTAGACTAGCTCGCTGGGGCGTACGTTTATCGGCCTATAATTTTGAAATAAAGCATCGACGTGGCAAGGACAATGTCGTTCCAGATTTTCTTTCCCGTGCTGTACCCATTTCGGCGGTAACAACGGATCCTTCCAGCTCCAACGATCTTGTTCCTGCCACATCGGACAGTTGGTACTTAAATATCTTCAACGGTTGCATAAATACACCATCTTCTAAAATTCGAATTCGAGTGGAAGGAGGTTATTCCTCTGGAACAGCGAAAGGACATCATTAAAAAAAATCATAGCGAACCCACATCTGGACATTTCGGTATCTTCAAGACTAACAAACGTCTCTCGTTAAACTATTTCTGGCCAAATATGCACCGCGACGTCACCAACTTCGTTAACATGTGCGATACATGCAATTCTCACAAACATGCAAATCACGCAACCCTTGGTGTCATGGGTCGACCCAAAGATTGTTCCAGACCTTTTCAGATGATCAGCATGGATCTCGTTGGACCCCTACCCCCAACAAGACGTCAAAACTCTTACTTGTTTGTGGTAACGTGCTGCTTCTCTAAATATACACTCATTTTCCCCATACGTCGTGCTACTGCTGATATTATAACACGGATTCTCGAGGAGCAGGTCTTTCTGGTTCACGGAGTTCCAAGTACTGTCCTTATGGATAATGGTAAACAGTTTGTTAGCAATACTTTGAAACAACTGTTTACTAATTACAAGATACCAAACGTTCAGTACTGCCCTAAGTATACTGCTCAAGTTAATTCTGTCGAGCGGTACAATAAAACGATTATGGTTGCCGTATCAAGCTTTATTGAAAACGACCATCGATATTGGGACCTAAATATTGCAAAAATACAATTTGCCCTAAATAGTTCTGTGAATGAAGTTACCAGATTCACACCTGCATTTCTGGTATACGGGCGAGAACTCGTCACTTGCGGGTCTCATTACTTGGACACAGTCGTTGCGGAAGATTTGATTTTCAGCCCCAGAGACGAGTATGCCGAAAACATAGGTGCGCTTCGTAAAATATTTGAAAAAGTGCAAGCCTCTCTAATAAAAGCACACTCAAGAAATAGTGGCTACTATAATTTACGTCGTAAAAACGTAGAATTCAATGTGGGAGACACCGTATGGAAACGCACCTATTACCAGAGCGACAAGGACAATAGATTTTCCAAAAAACTAGCACCTAAATTCATAAAATGCAAAGTTGTTGCTAAAAGATCTCCGTTGGTCTATGATTTAGAGGACGAACGAGGAGTAAGTTTGGGTACATGGCATGTCAAGGATATTAAACTTACAAACTATTCTAAATGATTATATCTAAACTTAATAAACAAAAAAATACCTAACTAAAATAAAACTTTCCATATTTACAAAACTTCCTTGCTGGGATGGAAGTGAGAGAAAAACATAGAATCCCCCAGCTGCTTACTAATTCTCGAGCAGACTGTAAGAGTCAGTCAAGAGATTGATGTGTAATACCATCAAACGCCTTAGGCCTGCCAAAAACTTAAATCTTGAGCATGGCATGCGTCTTCTAATATCTTCTAATATTCTCTAAAAATACCTTACATACTACCTTAAAAAAAAAAAAAAAACTAAAACTACACTTACTAAAACTATACTAAAAAATCCAAAACTAGCCTAAAACAATGTCTTACTTACTAAAACTACCTACCGTCTTAAATATATTTACTTATATATAGTATTTCTAATTTTTTTTTTACAAAAAAAAAATATTGAATCTCCAGGCCCTACCCCTAGGACATTCTATTTATTTTATCTTCGGCCCTACCCCGAAGATAAGAAAATTATACTATAAAAAGAAAAAAAAAAAAACGGTTACCTTAAATCTCCTATTGATTACGTGTGAGTACTAAGCTGCGGTTAAAAGTCTAGTACTCTTTTTGGAAAGGACGCAGTCACTTAAAACTAAATAAGATAACTGTTTGTGTGTGAAAGGGATGAAAGAAAGTAGGGGGGTGAATGGAAGGGTTGAAATGAATGTGTACCACGTAATTTTTAGAATGGTCAATAGTAAGAAGGACAGACTAGGTTACATTTTAGTCAGCGGATTTTCTTAGCGAAAATCCTACCCAAAAAAGGGGGGTATGTAACGCCTGCCGCGTTTTACTACTGAGTGTAATTGCTCTTGTTTTTCTGTTAGGAACTATCAAAAAGTTATCATTGAAAACACTTAAAAACTACTGCTTAAAACTAAAATATTATTACATAAATAAACATATACTAATTAATTTAACAAAACATATCTATTTACAAAATAATTCCGTTAATATTGTACGACTTTAATAATTATCACATTGCGTAGGTAGCCGTACCTACATTCCACAGCCGAGCCGTTACTCTTCCGGTCGGATGTTCGACACAATCCTTCTGCCTTTGTAGCGAGAACACCTCGATTACTCGTATATTTTTTAAATACGTTTTTTTACTAATTTTGTCTACGATATAATAATTTATAGTGTTGTGTTATCCCCATTAATTGGGTAAGTGTAGCAATTACTATTTTTATTAGTTTAAATATCAACGTAGACTAGTACATGCTTTCTTTGTTCATTGCATGACTGTCATTTTTCATAATCATCGTGTAAATGTATTTTCACGCTTTAGTGCTTATTTTATATCATAATTAGCAATCTTTTATGTTCAAAACAACATTTAAATTGTCAATTTTTCTAAATTAATTCTACTTAACCAACTTAAAGTTATCTTTGTACCTAAGTACTTTCCTTGTTTAAATAATTCTTAAATGGAACAATATTAATGTACAAAATACGTTTAATATCGTTGCTATTAAAATTATTCAGCTTAAAATATTCAATTTTACTATTTTTTTAGATAGTTTTTTAAAACAACTACCTACCATAAATTTATCTTGTTCTTTGTTCTTTTTCTAAATTTATTTTGCTAAATTCACTTTTATTGTGTGTAATTTGCTGACAGCCACATCTTAGATTGCTAAGCTTGCTTGCTATCCACTTCCCATCTTCAATCAAGCTAAGGAATCGGCATGTGGCAGTCAGACTGGGAATTCGGACAATTCTTGAAATGACTAATTCCGGGTTCCAGGGTTCACCCTTCGAGTTCAGCAACCGCTGGACCCACTACCGGTCCTGTACTTACCTGCACCGTTTCACCCTTCGAGTTCTACAACCGCAGGACCCACTACCGGTCCTGTACTTACCTCTACCGCTTCACCTTTCGGGTTCTACAACCCGCTGGATCCACTTTCGGTCCTGTACTTACCCCACCGTTTCTGCTGCCCTGCTGCGCGCGCCGGTGTACCCCGTGTCGTCGTGGGAAGAGTTACAGGGAAGTGGTAGTTTTCCTACTGCACCAAGGGTGCTCAGCCAGTATCAAATTACCTGCGACCCAGAGATCCGATCTATGTACTTGCTAGGGATTTAATGTCAATAAACTTGGTTTTATTTCTATATACCGTTTTATTTACCCTAGTAAGTACAACCTATTTGATTCGCGTGATAAGAACGTGACATTAGATTTGTCTGAGTCTTTGAACCAGGTCACAAGAGTCTTTGAACAAGTCTTTATAAAGATGCGAAATACATTTCTACGCTCTTTATATATTAAAAGGTCTTGTCAGGCGTTTCAAAAGAGATACGTAATGTATTGAATACAGAAATGATAAGGAGAAAATATTACATTTTGTCACACTCTGTTAAGTTTCGAAGATAATATTCATATATCTCAAAACCAAAGTTTTAAAACTTATACACTCAAATGGAGGACAGTTGGGGGAAACATTAATCGAGCTATACATGCAACTGAGAAGCGCTGGTAATTAACGAAATTTATTAAAACCCGAAAATACGAAACACGCAATTACTATGGAGTTTGTATTAAAAAGCACACTTTTTTTTTAAAAAGTTCTTTATTCTCATAATATTATAATCAGTACATGTCGCAACATTGTCAGCGAAATAACAATCTTAGATAACATAACATTTCATCGGCGGCTATTGCCTTTTAGAAACGATACAAGAAGAAAAAAAAATGTATTTGTATATACTAGGAAATGTTTATATAACAAACCTTAAGTATAACTATGCTAACTTTGGAAAGTTACATTTACAATACATCAATAAATATTTGAGAATTTTATACCAAGGAATAGGTAACAAGCAACATTTGGGTTAATCTTTTTAATTACAAGATGTACGACAATGTAGGTAAGGCAAAAACAACATCATCCAATACGAACAACATCCAATACGCAACCGGCCATACAGCCCATACCAGTCATTACCTACTCCTAGCTGCTAAAAGCACACTGTGACTTCATAGAAAAAAACACGTCAAATAACACACACTAAACAAAAGTAAATTCTTTTGAAAGCAATTTATTTAAGTAATTTAAACCGTATCATTAATATTCATTATTGAAATTGTCCGTTTATTGAATTTGTATTGTACTAATAATTTAAATTAATGACATATATCTATTACAGAATCAATATTAATGAAATGTAATTAGAGTGCTTATTGCAGGAAATACCTATTTGAAAATGTTAATGTTCGTTTCATTACGTAATTGAATTTTAAGTGCCATGCTTTTAGGGATTCATTCTCTATAGAACAAAATTATTAGTTAAACACAACAGAATATTTTATTCTCATTATAATTTAGGTGGTTATTACACGAGCGGTCGACCGCCGGTAATGCGTTGGTCGTGTCTTAAGAATCGATAGTTTATAGGGTCAGGGGCATAATTCTGAGTTGATATCAAGTGGAATTTTCCATCGCTAAAGTATGGAACGGAAAATATTAAAAAGAAACACTAAAATTTTGATGAATTTTCCGACAGGAAAATCCACTTGATATCAACTCAGAATCATGGTCTGAGTCTGCCCCTCAGTATTTGTTACGATGTCACTAACACCCTATCTACTTGTATGGCTACTTGTGGCTTATGGCTACAGGGTGTAAGTGACATCGTAATGAATACTGAGGGGGATGATTCAGCTTATTATTCTGAGTTAATATCAAGCGGTAAATTTCTTCTAAGAAACCTTAAGGTGAAAGGAATACCCTCTTACCTACAAGCCGAACCTCCTCCATTTCAAAAGTCTGTGAACAAATTATTAAGCCGTCAGTATCACTTCAGAATCTGACCGTGATTACTACAGTATATCCATAATGCAATCAGTGAAGCACATATCGTCAAGTAGTATATGTATATATCGTTTAACTTTATTGAAAAAGACCCTTATTTTTTCATCGCTCGCCTTCAACTCGCGTGCGGAAATATATACCTGTCTCATCTTGCAAATGACAACTACTGATGTGTAACATGAAATAGGTATATTTTTTCGAACGTGATATAAGCGAAAGCGATTCAAAAATAAGATCCTTTGATATTGGTCAAATAATGACAACAGACAAAAAATCCAAACATGAATTCGAAAATTATTGGTTTAAATGATTTTTGTTTTATAGCACTTACTCGTGCTTTGGGGAACTCGTCATCATCCTAGCGCTGTCCCGTTTTTCACAGGGTCCGCTTACCTAGCCTGAAGGTCCGGCTTTTAACAGAAACGACTACCTGTCTGTCCTTCCACGCGAAGGGAAACCCAAATCTTACAAACTTAGGGAAACTCTTGATCTTCTTCTTATCTAGCCTAAAGTGTCCCACTGCTGGGCAAAGGCCTCCCTCCATTTCTTCCAGGACTCCCTCTCCAGTGCTTCCTCCGGCCAGCCTTCCAGGAAAGCATCCAAGTCGTCGCGCCATCTTCGCCTCGGTCTGCCGCGCCTGCGCCTGTCTCTATTCGGAAACTCACAAAGAGAAAATTTAAAAAGAATAGAATAGAATAATTTTATTTGCTTGGATACATGGTCGTTACAAGATGGCCACAATTTTATGTATAAGGCTCTTATGATCTACCAAGTGTATGGCATCCAAAAACTTACAAGAACTTACATGAAAAAAAGTAATATTAGTATTATTTGTTTAATTATTGATCCCGTGTTGGAATCCGAACTTTCAATCACAGTGACAGTCAAACATTCTTTCTACTAGGTTACTTGTAACATCCAAAGTAACTAATGAATCCATGAAACTAAATTAATAGAGTCAGAAGCAATAAAATAGCCTTAAACCAACAAAATTCATATCATCGTGATAACGTTAAGATTAATCAGGATTAAGGGGAGCAATGTCGCTACGTGGTGTAACCAGGTTCCAATATAGAAGAATTCGTTAAAGTACGCAGGTAGGCGTCATGGAAAAAGATTAAATTTACTTATATCTAGACTGGAACGCGAAAGGAGGCCAAAGAGACACCAAAGAGACCTGACGATGATCGGTTGACCAAAAGTGTAATTATATTGCTAACGGGAAAAACTCAGCACCCTCAGACGTGGGGGTTAAAAAGTCCACATTAAGATAGTTCATCTAAAAAGCATCAGTTTGGTTAGGATATTACAGGCTGATCACCTGATTGTCCGAAAGTAAGATGATCCATGCTTCGGAAGGCATGTTAATCCGTTGGTCCCGGTTACTACTTACGTAGGTAAGTAGTAGTCACACGAGACATGTCAGAGGCCATTGGCGGCTCAATAATAACCCTGACAACCGAGTTGATGAGGTTGGTAATTCACCTCACAACCCACACGATAGAAGAAGAAGAAGAATGTAAAAGAATTCGTTAAAGCATGCAGATAAAACTGGGCACCCTCAGATGTGGGGGTTAAAAAGTCTACATCAAGATAGTTCGTCGACAAAGTAATACTGCTATGTGACATTTGCGAATGTAAAAGTCAGTGCGCAATTTTAACATATGTCAAACACTTAGGTGAATTGCTTTAACCCCCTGTTGTCTTAAAGTACCAAGCGAGCAGCGTTCCCTACATGTCACAAGACAGTGACTTTATAACGGTCTCTGTGGTCCAGTGGTTGAGCGTTGGACTCACGATCCGGAGGCCCCGGGTTCATATCCCGGTGGGGGCATATCACAAAAGTTACTTTGTGATCCCTAGTTTGGTTAGGACATTACAGGCTGATCACATGATTGTCCGTTAGTAAGATGATCCGTGCTTCGGAAGGCACGTTAAGCTGTTGGTCCCAGTTACTGTTTACTGATGTAACTGAGTAATCGTTACGTGAGCCATGTCAGGGGCCTTTGGTGGCTAAATCATAACCCTGACACCAGGGTTGATGAGGTTGGTAATTCACCTCACAACCCACACGATAAGAAGAAGAAGTGACTTTATATTTATTTCTCTAATATATTTTATATTTTGGTACTTACTCTTTCGTTGCCAATATGAGACCTAAACATAGCTGGCGAGAAGTGAGTGTATACATCTGTCTACCCTTTCGGGGATACAGGCGTGATGTTGTGTCAAGTTATGTTGCGAATATCTCATCCGTAACACATAAACCTACCAACGTGATTCTTATAGCCAGTCCTCGTTTCTTGTACCAAGTAACACTCAAGTAGATGGGACATCGTGTTTGATATGATGGATGAGCCCGCCTAAACGAGCTTTATGTAACTTTCCAATAATTTTGTACAAGTTCTGTTCGCTTGTCACAGTTTAATAATTATAATATTCCATGTCCTTCTAGAAAAAACTGGGTCAGTAGGTATTACGGAACAATAAAGTCGATTTTTCCTCTAGTGGCTATTGTTATAAGTGAAATTGGGTAGTTTCCGAGGTCAAAGAAAAGATACATTATTAAATTCTGATTAGGTACTAAAGATCGGGATTAGGAGCTAAAGGTGACAAAAAACGTTTTTTTTTTCCAATTTTATTTATTCATGAATTTTAATAAAAAAAAATGTAATAACACGTGCGACATTTTGTCACGTTTTTCTGTTACGTCACAGGTTGCTTTTCATAGGAATTGCATTGTAATTTCGTGATTTGACGTTTAGTAAAAAGTAATTGATTTGACTAGTTGGAAACTACCCTATTACTTATAGTACCTCATCATCATCATCATCAGCCCATAAACGTCCCCACTGCTGGGGCACGGGCCTTCCCTATGGATGGATAGGGAGATCGGGCCTTAAACCACCACGCGGGCCCAGTGCGGATTGGTGGTTATTAACGACTGCTAATGCAGCCGGGACCAACGGCTTAACGTGCCTTCCGAAGCACGGAGGAGCTCGAGATGAAAACTTTTTTTTTTGTGGTCACCCATCCTATGACCGGCCTCTACGAAAGTTGCTTTACTTCAACAATCGCGGACCGAGCGCGTTTACCGCTGCGCCACCGAGCTCCTTATAGTACCTAACCCAACATAAAGCCGGAATTTCAACCGCAAAACGAACGTTTCGTACACGCACATTTCCAGTTTGGACAATGTACGTCTTTCTAGGTCTTCCTCTGCCAGCCCTACCAACAACCTTCGCTTCATACACTGCTTTTGTAATCCTATTATCCTTCATCCGCTCTAAGTGTCCAAAACAACTTAATAAATTATCTTCTCAGTCTTAGATTATCATATTTCACATCGCATCTCTTTCTTATCACACTGTTTCACTCAAAAATTACGAAAGACGCAATATACGATTCTGACGACCGAATTAATCAGCGGCGGCCAATCAGCTCCCGACAACAAACACTTCAGAACCCCGTTTCCGACCCCAACAGTGCGGTTCTTGATTTCCCTCATACTTATCGCTATCGGCCCACTAGGGTCGATTCATTCTTTCAAATATAATCCTCTTAGACGAAGCCCTTAGTTGAGTTCCGCGCTCGACAGGGCACCCTGAGGCCTGTTGTGTTAAATTTTATACCGGGTGAGAGCAATCAGCGCCCCCAATTTGTCAAGCCAAGTAGTTAATACCATTTGTATAGTTAATACCACTCTTCAGTATGTAACTTAAAAAAAAAACTATATTCCGTATTAAGATATTTCATCATCAATTTAAGAGCCACGCTCTAGTCGGTGTAGCATTTTCCATTCCAGTCTATCAAAGGCCCATTCCTTGACTTCTCTATAAGACACGACGTTAACCTTTTCTTTAATCTGTTCCATATAAGCTCTTCTTGGTCTTCCCCTTCCTTTCTTTCCTTCTAGCTTTCCTTCTATGATGTTTTTAATAAATACGTCGTGTCTTATTAGGTGTCTTGCCTCTTCTGTCCTCTATAATTCTCAGTATAAGTATTAAGATAGAGGATCCAAAACAAAACAAAACATAAAACATAATTACTTCCACAATACAACTCTGAATGACAAACAATCACGTATAGTTACCCAGTTGTATTCAAACATTCCTAACAATTTATCCCAGACGTTTCCTAATTCAATCAGCCATCATTTCTCGTTCGTATAAGGCGCTATCGTGGCTCAAGAATCGGGAAGCAGTACTAACGAGATTTTACTGTCGCAATCTCTAAGTTTCCCTTATAACAGTTGCAGGGAGAACTTATGGCAAAGAAAAACTCGTGGGCTGGACAGGTGCCAGATTCTGCCTGTCGACATTAGCCGCTGATGTTCTTACTATGTTTATGTATATTTCGTTGTAGGGTATTTTAGTTGGCTGGTGTGGTTGAAAGAATATTTTTTGGAAAAGGTTTTATTTTTTTAATGCATGCATATTGACAGTATAATTATAAATTAACAATTCAAGACCTTACGTGTCCAATCGTCAAACAATCCCACCCGAGTTGTTCCAGGCGCAAAGGTCCCCATTACACTCGCCGCATTACCACGTTGTATGGCGATGGACAACCTTTGCACCAAGAAAGAGCCCGCACGCATATCGGACCCCCTCTCTCTTAACCTACGCCTCAGTTCCTTTTTTCTTTTTTTCCCAGTTCCCAGTTTCATTTACCAGTTCCTTTGTTCCTTGGTTTTATTTTGGAAATAGTGACATTAAAATGAATGCAAGTTTACCAATTTTATTGATCCTCTGCAAAGCACATCAATGACCGATCACAGATTAAACAAAATATTCGGAATTGACATAAGGTGGCCTATCAATCTCATACAATGTTATCACTGTTACTGTCGATCTTCTTCTATAGTGTGGGTTGTAAGGTGGAATACCAACCTCATCAACCCTGGTGTCAGGGTTATTACTGAGCCCAAAGGCATCTGACATGGCTCATGTAACGACTATGTACTTACATCAGTCAGTATTAACCGGGACCAACGGCTTAACGTGCCTTCCGAAGCAAGGATCGTCTTACTTTCGGACAATCAGGTGATCAGCCTGAAATGTCCTAACCAAACTAAGTGTAAAGTGACTTTTGTGATATGTCCCCACCGGGATTCGAACCCGGGGCTTTCGGATCGTGAGTCCAACGCTCAACCACTGAACCACGGAATCCGTTACTCTCGATTGTCACAATCGGGGGTTAAAAACTGAAGTCCGACAAACTGTTATCCGACAAGATTTAACTCCGACAATATGAAAATCCGACACTTCTTTATTCCGACAATACATGATTACGTATATAACTTGTCTAACCCCCTAGAATTTTTTCGAATTAAGCGCTGAATTTTCATTTACATAAGGAATAATAATCACTTTTACAGACCAGAGGAGGTAAAAAGCTCACATCAAAGCAATATTACATTTGTTGCTATTGCGTACTTACTTATTATATGCGCCAATTTCCAATTGTATTATTGCTTTTGAGACGAATCACTTTGATGTGGCCTTTTTAACCTCTAAAGGCAATATTTGGCTTGTTTATTTTGCTCGGCGCTTAATGTAAAATACCGCACACTGGGTGTCATACAAATTTTTCGAAACAAACAAAACAAATGTCCTTCTTATCTGTCTTTTTTAACACTTTCAAGGACAGAACGTCTACGGACGTTCCGATTCCAAGGTGTTATACTACCTATTATGAACCACCAATGACCCATGGTCTCTATCCGTGAAAGGGTTAAGTGTTTCCATTTTTATACGACTAAAAACCACGTACGCGCGTACGATTCGGAAGAATCTGTATTTGCATTTAGCACTGCAGTGAAATTACATATAATATAATAATAATAATATAATAATTATATTATACTATACTACTACTTATTTTATTATTATATTATATAATTTAAGCGTTTGAAAATACGTAAATGATTTTAAAATGATATCAATACCAAAGTTGGCAGTATATTATTTAAAAAAAATGGTGGCTTGCCCACCCCACTTGCTATTTCTACTTTTGTGAACTAAAGAGCGTTTTGCATCGTATTGTAATTGTTTCATCATTTGTTTCGAGACTTCTTCATTTATTTGCTTGTACTTCTCGTAAATATTAACCCAATTTAAAACTAATTAAGCTCCACAACGAGTAAACTTAAAATATAATTCAAATTACAAAATTAGTGCGAAATAAATGTCTATTCTGTGTATATTTACCGTTACTCTTTGCCTTCTGGGGGCAAATTCAATAAATTCGAGCACAGGCAAAGATCTTTCGTTCCTTTGCTAGATGTAACTGTTCTAATAGTCTGGTTTGTTTGAAGACTTTTCACTGGGCAGCCATATTTAAACATTTTCTCGGGTTACTTAAATGCTGGACTGAGTGTAAAAAAAAAGCAATTAACTCAACCGACCGTTACAACGCAACACAACATACAACGCCAACAACAACGCTACATAGCGTTGGTAACGGTCAGCAACGCTATGTAGCGTTTACAACTGTCAGCAACGCTATGTAGCGTTGACAACGGTCAGAAACGCTATGTAGCGTTGACAATTGTCAGCAACGCTATGTAGCGTTGACAACGGTCAGAAACGCTATGTAGCGTTGACAACTGTCAGCAACGCTATGTAGCGTTGACAACGGTCAGCAACGCTATGTAGCGTTGACAACTGTCAGCAACGCTATGTAGCGTTGACAACGAGTCCCTGAACGTCGATTCTTGCTGAGTCTCTTTAAGGCGAGTGGCTCAACGTTGCGTCTGTCATTTGTTTGTACAGTTCAAAACACTAGGTCTGAGTATCGATGCTGTAATGTCTCGCTTACAGTGGTTTTTTCAGGGCTCAGTAATATAATAACCCTGGTTGATGGGGTTGGTAATCCACCTCACAATTCACACGATAAAAGAGGAGTTTTTTAATCGTAAGGATAGACGCGCAACAGGTCATTTAAAGTGGATAATATGAGGACTATTATAGACATTCATCTTAGGACTTCCTATCAAATTAAAATTTGTCCTCTAATTTTCTTTTTGTTAAAAATAAATATGTCGTAACAGTGAGGGTCGGGGTCGTAACATTATCATCATAATGGAAGGTGGGCGTTAGAAGAGTGGGCGTTAGAAGACAATAATGGCCGTCATCAGTATCACAATCATTTTATTTACTTCCACATAGTTTTTGTATCACGATTAAATAAAGTCACAGCATAAGGTACACACTCACGGCAACGTCACGGTATTCGTAACGGTTACACAGTCTCTCGTTATCTAGCGCGCAAAAGGACGTTAGCGCGAAGGGGCTACTCGCCCTCTACTTGCCCTCCACCACCCATGGTTCCTATATTCGGACCGAATCATCGGGACACGTGCTCTTTTCCGATCACACTTTCTTGACGTCCCTACAAGTTATAGGTGAGCGACTATAGCACTCCACGTTCCGATCGTAATTATTCGACACGTCCGTTCACGACGATGGTTCGCGGTAGACTGCCCGACTAGAACGGCAGTACACATCCGCTCGACACGACGACTCTGTAGTGACTCCCCCGACTTCACCCCGCTCTGCTCGTACGCCACCTGACGTCGGAGCGTTGCAACTTCATGATGGAAGTGTTGCAACTTCATTGTATTTTCCGATTTGATCAATTTCTCTTCTTGATTCATAACTAACTCCGACACGGCCATCCTGCGTG
Organism: Pectinophora gossypiella; assembly: GCF_024362695.1. Classification (NCBI taxonomy): domain Eukaryota; kingdom Metazoa; phylum Arthropoda; class Insecta; order Lepidoptera; family Gelechiidae; genus Pectinophora; species Pectinophora gossypiella. The sequence goes on from NC_065426.1 coordinate 3,613,709, forward strand.
ACACACGTCCTCGTGTGTTAATCTGAAACAATATACCACAGCACAGTATCCAAGTTCGCTCGGTCATTCCTGACCTAACATGAGACTCTATAAAGGACTCCACATGAGCTCTACTTGTGACTCTACACGAGCTCTACTTGTGACTCTACAAGAGCTCTACTTGTGACTCTACAAGAGCTCTACTTGTGACTCTACAAGAGCTCTACTTGTGACTCTACAAGAGCTCTACTTGTGACTCTACATGAGCTCTACTTGTGACTCTACATGAGCTCTTGTGACTCTACATGAGCTCACATTACATCATGATAAATCATCAACTAACAATACACGGACCATTGACCAGTATTCACACACTATAAACAACCAAACTTGAAAATCCAATTACTCTTTACACTAAAATCAGCTGAGTAACGATATCTCACAACCAGGCGTCACTACCACCTAAATCGAGCGGTAGCAACTCATGCCACTTACACCAAGTGACGATATCTCAACACAGTCGTTGCTGCCACCTAAATCGAGCGACAGCAACTCATGCCACTTACACCAAGTGACGATATCTCAACACAGTCGTCACTGCCACCTAAATCGAGCGACAGCAACTCATGCCACTTACACCAAGTGACGATATCTCAACACAGCTAGCACACAAACTTTACATTTTAGTTGGTAGAATAGTGGTCAATGCGTTACACAATTTCCTTTATATCACTAATTTCTAATTTGTGCAGTTCGACTAATTCTACCCGAGGTCAACTTGACTTAGATTCAGGTACAATGTCATGACCAAATACAAAGTCAACATGACATCCAGGCCTCGACCGCATACCTGTAGTTTCTAAGACGAGCAGCACAAAAGTGGCTGCAGCCCCGAACACTACAAGTGCGCAGCTCCCTATCAGAGTTGCTCCGAAACAGGTCAATGGGTTACACAATTTCTTCTATATCACTAATTTCTAATTCGTTTGACTAATTCTACCGGAGTTCAACATGACTTAGATTCAGGTACAATGTCATGACCAAATACAAAGTCAACATAAAATCCGGCCTCGACCGCATACCTGTAGTTTCTAAGACGAGCAGCACAAAAGTGGCTGCAGCCCCGAACACTACAAGTGCGCAGCTTCCTATCAGAGTTGCTCCGAAACAGGTCAATCATAGCTTTCATTACTCAATTAAATCAACCAACATTACACATCTACAGCAAAGCACAACAGGCTGTAATATTCCTCCCCAAACTGCGGTTACGCTACAAAACAGTCATAAGTCACAACATCCCCTCCCGGGATGGCCACCTTGGTCCACGACCACAAAACGACAGAGCACCCTGGCTCTCTCACACACAAGTCATAAAGTCACAATGTAACGACCAACACCTTGAGGAAATATTACCGCACTTACACAATTACTGATTTGGTATGAACATCATTTAGAATGTTTTGCTCCAATTTTCTCACTAATGATTTACTCTGTTTCGGGCATTTTCTAAGCCTATTTCATTTAATCATGATCCAAATAATTTTACTTCGCAATGTTTACTTCACTTCATTACAATTTCCAATTTAACTAAAGTAAAAGAGAACTTTCTGCACTAAGTTCGTTTGTATCTTATTACAACTTCCCATATTTCAAATCAGGTAAAACAGATACGACTCACCAGGACTTATAAGAATTTCCAATAAAAGATCAACCACTGGTCTTGTGACATGGTTTAGGTCGTCAACAGCACCAGCGCAGTAAGTCCGGCTGGTATACAACGTGCTGCCATGATGTCGTCACTTAACACGGCTACGGCTCAGCCCGCGCCATTTTCTTCCCCGCTTGCAATCCACCAATTGCCGAACCAAGTTATGACATGAAACAAAAGAATTCACTGTATTATCGTATTCACATGACTTTCTTTCAATCAGTTTAAAAAGATTATTAAAGAATGTTGAATATTGAAACATTTGATGAATGACGGTAGATTACAAAACACGTTATTTAACGAGACTCAATTATCATGTCATGATTAATTTCTTTTTGCTTGGAGTGAGAAAATACAACTTTAACCACGCAGGTTAAGCGTGTCTACACCAATTCGAAATATTTTTAGACCAAAATACAAAGATTTGACGATGATGAAAACAGATTGGAAAACGCGGTATGATTGACACAGATTGACACAATATGTCTCGCCAATTTGGTTTTTAAAAAAAGCAATTTTCCTCATTACTAGAAACGGAAATTCACCCAGCAATAAAGTCAATAACAATAAGGATCCAGTATGAAAACGACTCACCGTAATAACAGTTTCCAAGTTGAGGTACCATAATTTCCAAACACGACTGCACACATTATGGAAATATTGTTGATGTTCACGCCATCATATCTTACGGCATGTAGTGATGTCGATCATTAACAAGGTCCAGGTCACTTCAAATTCAGGTCCATCTCCAAATTCAGGCATGACACTACATCTTCATCACGTGGTCACACGAATGTGATAATCATCATAATCTTCTTCTGATTGTGATAATCGAAACTTGCATTGTCTTGTTGTGAACGTCACATCACGTTGTCTTCATCCAAGTTCACTAATCCCGCTTCTGATGTCGTAACAGTGGGTCGGGGTCGTAACATTATCATCATAATGGAAGGTGGGCGTTAGAAGAGTGGGCGTTAGAAGACAATAATGGCCGTCATCAGTATCACAATCATTTTATTTACTTCCACATAGTTTTTGTATCACGATTAAATAAAGTCACAGCATAAGGTACACACTCACGGCAACGTCACGGTATTCGTAACGGTTACACAGTCTCTCGTTATCTAGCGCGCAAAAGGACGTTAGCGCGAAGGGGCTACTCGCCCTCTACTTGCCCTCCACCACCCATGGTTCCTATATTCGGACCGAATCATCGGGACACGTGCTCTTTTCCGATCACACTTTCTTGACGTCCCTACAAGTTATAGGTGAGCGACTATAGCACTCCACGTTCCGATCGTAATTATTCGACACGTCCGTTCACGACGATGGTTCGCGGTAGACTGCCCGACTAGAACGGCAGTACACATCCGCTCGACACGACGACTCTGTAGTGACTCCCCCGACTTCACCCCGCTCTGCTCGTACGCCACCTGACGTCGGAGCGTTGCAACTTCATGATGGAAGTGTTGCAACTTCATTGTATTTTCCGATTTGATCAATTTCTCTTCTTGATTCATAACTAACTCCGACAAATAATACTTGTAGATCTATCCACTAAACAGCATGTACTGTTATTTACAAACTGGTGGTCACTTTATCTTCTTTAGCTTTTTTAATTGGTCGTTATTCACGCTGTTAACTATGTAGTTTTTCAAAAGTTTGAACTCTTTGTTCCATTGTATAAAAGAAAACACAATAATGAGAAAATATTTTTGTATATTAGAGTTCCGTCTGCAAAGGAAACGGTTAAATGGAAAAATATAATTTTCTTCTATTAATTTAATTATTAAGTATGTAGGTTTATGTGGAGAATTGAGATCAACCGTCGTAACCGCATTGGAAGAACAATTGACACTGACTATGGTTCTACACTGACACTGGCAGGTTCCAATCTAGCATGGGAACCAATTATTTTCGACATTGTTTTCCAATTCATGTTTGGATCTTTAATTATTATCACGTGCTTAGAGGTGCCACCATGCTCTATGCATGGGGGTATGCTCCATACTCCCTCCGGTTGATTGAGGGGAGGCCTGTGCCCAGCACCGTTTATGTGTTGTGTGTGTGTGTGCTTAGAGGTGAAGGAAGACATCGAGAGAAAACCCACGTTCCCGAGAAACGAATTTCGAAGTTATATGACCTTATCTGTATTGGGCTGGTTTTCCATACGCAGGTTGGTAAGATGAGTGAAGTGTGGGTTTTATTATCGATTCATCAACATCCACAAGTAACATTCAGTACTTGCCATTTGTCTAGCTAAGAGTATTCGAATGATGTCATAATTGACATTGAAGGTACCTAAATCTCATAAAAAATAAGTTAAGAATTTATGGAATATGTATGGAACCCTGCTTCACCAAAATTGACTCTGTTGCTGCAAAAAACGTCTCAATTTGTTATGCGAATTTTAACAAACAAACTTTACAATTTATTAAGTGTTTTAATTTCAAAATCTTCTCGCTTTGAATACAGTAATTTGTTTAATCGCTCTGAAAGTTTGGTGACAACCATGAATAAATTTACGTATACAAATTAACTCTAGTTTTCTCTGTAATTACTTTTTTTTACTTACTTTATATAATTATTTTTTGGTTCTACGCTGAAATGTGAGTAAACAGTATTGATTCTGTAGGCTCGACTATTACAGACGGCGATACGGCTTACCACCTCACGTTGAGTTAACAAAAAGCTCGGTGAAGTGTGGGTACTTCGTTCATCTTGCAAAGGTTAGTGACTATTTAGAAGATATGTAGGCATGGGATTGACATTCAGAATTTACGTTTAAACAAGTGTTAAACAATTTTGTGAAAAAGGTTATTAAAAGGTTAGTGATTATTTAGAAGATATGAAAATGATAATTAGCTGTCTGGGAACTGATATTAGGCAGCCAAATTACTAAATTGTATAACAATATATCTATAGCCCTATTCCAAGGTTTTCTTGCAGCTTCTTTCCCCCGCTATACAGGTTGTGAGAATCTGCAGTAGTTTTAATCGGATGACATGTTCGTTATGTAAAAACTGACGATTCAAAGTGTAACTATGTTACTGAATAATGTCATTTTTGAATTTGAATTTGGTAGATTTACCTCCGACTACCCCAATCGGAAAAATAGTCGTTAGCTTTATGTTATGTCTAACATGGGATGAAAATGTGTTTTTTTTTTGAGATGTCCTTAGAAAAGTTTTAGTACGATCTACTCTGAACCGGCGTCCGTGTATGAAACGATTGATGAATGTGGAGGAAGCAAAATAAGTGTGTCAGGATCGAACCAAATGGAATAGTCTCTGCTTACCCCGGTGGGAAAGAGGCGTGAGTTTATGTATGTATATGTCACCGTAAAATTGTAAATAACGTTAGATTATAATCTATCTCTTTTTTTATCTTACACACGAAAAGTATACTGAATGATACGTTTCAGATTTTTTAATTTTGATACATTTTTTCTTACCATGTGATGTCAGAATTATTGATTACTTACTAAATCTATACTTATAATAAATCTGTAGAGAGGTCAATTCTGTACATTAAATATTTTTTCAAAATAACTATCAGGGGGTGATAAGTGGTCGATACTGATGCCAAAAATGCAATCAGTAAATTTTTTGTCTGTCTGTCTGTCTGTCTGTCTGTCTGTCTGTCTGTCTGTCTGTCTGTCTGTCTGTCTGTCTGTCTGTATGTTCCTTATAGAAACAAAAACTACTAGACGGATTTTAATGAAACTTGGTACAATTATTCTTCACACTCCTGGACAGGTTATAGTATACCTTTCATCACGCTACAATCAATAGGAGCAGAGTAGTGAAGGGAAATTCTTTTGTATGAAAAATCTAAACCACTCAAGTTAGACGTTTGAAATTTGGCATGCAGGTACCTTAGATACCGTAGAGGTGCACTAAGAAAGGAATTTCCGAAATTCCTACGGGAACGGGAATTAGCGGGAAAATCCTTTTGTATGAAAAATCTAAACCACTCAAGTTAGACGTTTGAAATTTGGCACGCAGGTACCTTAGATACCGTAGAGGTACACTAAGAAAGGAATTCCCGAAATTCTCACGGGAACGGGAATGCGGGAAAATCCTTTTGTATGAAAAATCTAAACCACTCAAGTTAGACGTTTGAAATTTGGCATGCAGATACCTTAGGTACCGTAGAGGTGCACTAAGAAAGGAATTCCCGAAATTCCCACGAGAACGGGAATTAGCGGGAAAATCCTTTTGTATGAAAAATCTAAACCACTCAAGTTAGACGTTTGAAATTTGTCATGCAGGTACCTTAAGTACCGTAAAGGTGCATTAAGAAAGGAATTCCCGAAATTCCCACGAGAACGGGAATTAGCGGGAAAATCCTTTTGTATGAAAAATCTAAACCATTCAAGTTAGATGTTTGAAATTTGTCATGCAGGTACCTTAGATACCGTAGAGGTGTACTAAGAAAGGAATTTCAATTCCCACGGGAACGGGAATTAGCGGGAAAATCCTTTTGTATGAAAAATCTAAACCACTCAAGCTAGACGTTTGAAATTTGGCATGCAGGTACCATAGGTACCGTAGAGGTGCACTAATAAAGGAATTCCCAAAATTCCCACGGGAACGGGAATTAGCGGGAAAATCCTTTTGTATGAAAAATCTAAACCATTCAAGTTAGATGTTTGAAATTTGTCTTGCAGGTACCTTAGATACCGTAGAGGTGTACTAAGAAAGGAATTTCAATTCCCACGGGAACGGGAATTAGCGGGAAAATCCTTTTGTATGAAAAATCTAAACCACTCTAGCTAGACGTTTGAAATTTGGCATGCAGGTACCATAGGTACCGTAGAGGTGCACTAATAAAGGAATTCCCAAAATTCCCACGGGAACGGGAATTAGCGGGAAAATCCTTTTGTATGAAAAATCTAAACCACTCAAGCTAGACGTTTGAAATTTGGCATGCAGGTACCATAGGTACCGTAGAGGTGCACTAAGAAAGGAATTCCCAAATTTCTCACGGGAACGGGAATTAGCGGGAAAATCCTTTTGTATGAAAAATCTAAACCACTCAAGTTAGACGTTTGAAATTTGGCATGCAGGTACTTTAGTAAACTTAAAGCTTAGTTGCAACAGGATATTACAAAATTCCCACGGGAACGGTAGTTAGCGGGAAAAAACATTTGTATGAAAAAATCGAAACCGCGTAAGATAGATGTTTTCAATTCAATTAAATTATTTATTGCATTCCATGTAGTACAATGGGGTGTTACATAGGCATAGGAACTAAAACATGGACCCTGTAGGGCACAGCAACGTTGAAGGGAAGAGAGGAAGTGTGTATTAAAATGAAAACTCAATGAACAATCAATTAAAAAAAATCAATTCAATCAATTGATTCAATCTAGCATGCATGCATGCATACCTTATTACCGTCGGACAGTTGACAATTTGACAATTGTAAGATTGTGATTTAACAGTTTTCTATAGATTATAATCTGACGAATAATAATACGTTAAATTGTAAGCAATATGATACGATTCACAATTTTTCGACAGTTCACAATCTCGCGAGATTTATTTACAATTTTACGGTGACATATATATCACAATTTTTTGAAACTCACTCGTGTTACTTATCTACTCGTAATAATGAGCAATTTACAATTTACTACCAGTTACCTTATTCGCAATTTGAAATTTGAAATTCAATAGAAAACCCTTTATGTTACTAAAAAGAATGTGGTTTTTTCTTAGTATTGTTCACTGAAACAATGAGGAAACAGAAAAGGGTTTTTGTGAAAGCCTGAGACTCTAAGTTATTTACATACTAGCTATTTCCTGCAACTTTGTGCGAGCTCGGTTTTCAAGGCAAGTACAATTTTTATTTTCCTCTTTTTTATTTACAAAGACTATCAACTATTATAGACGACATCACTTATTATGTTGGTGTTTTAAAACAGAAAGATGAAGTGTGGATACTTAGTTCGTCGTGTGATGATACCACTGATTACCAGAAGTTGAACGAAACTTTGTTGCAAATATCATGTTCCTTTAAAAGTATCTGGTACAGTTCATAGGACCTTTAGAGATGCAATACACACACACACGCGTACGTTGTCGCCAGACGTAACATACGACCTTGACCAGAATACTCTAGTCGTAGAGGCGGCCAATCAGCTCGCGAAAACAAACACTTCAGAACCGCGGTACCGATCCCGCTGGCGTGGTCGACAATTTTCCTCATTTAGCGCTCATTGGCAGCGCTATCGACCCACTAGGCTCGATTCATACTTTCATTTATTATTTCAGACGACGCCCTAAGCCGAGGTTCGCGCCCAACTGGGCATTTTCAGGCATGTTGTCTTAAATGTTGTACCGGGTGATATCCCTCAGCGCTCCCAATTTGCCCAGCTAAGTTTTAATGCAATTTGCGCCAAATCACACCACGTCAAAAAATACATACGGTATTAAAAACGCATAGTTTATATCGTTGCTTTATAGTGAAAACCTCGTATGAGCCATTTTGAAAATAATCACATTCGAATTCATTAAAAGTGTATTATTTCATAAGATTTGTGTCTGTAACCTGTTACGTGTGTTTATTAAATAAATGAATGAATGAATGAATTCGGATGTGACTTTTGTTAACAAAGCCCCAGGTAAAAAAATGTATAGTCTCCATGCTACTATTTTAGGGAAAAAAAATAGGCCAGTGATTACGCTTTTGCTTTCCGCTCCGCAGTACTCTGTCTGACGCGAATGGGATAGCACCCAGAATAGTCTATTTCAAAGCCGTACTAGGACTCCTGTCCTCCGCTTCTGAATAGTACTGACAGTTACTGCTGCCATCTGTCAGGTACTTGTGACTTGTCCACTCCATCCTGTATTGATGATTGTTGGGAAAAATTGGTAGTTTTTATCCCCATTCGCGCCGCGCGGCGCAGTTTCTGTGCAGAGCCTTCAGGCGACGATATGTAAAGTTCTACAATCGGTTAAGTAGTTACGGCAAAAAAATTACATGTAACAGACAAACTGACTTTGCATTTATAATATTAGTCAGTATTCTAGTATGACAAAAGTCACAAAAAAAGTAATCTTGTTTGAAAAATCCTGCTGATTTCAGAGGGATAATTAACTCTGAGGGAACGGTTTTGTCTCTCAACTTCCTTCTTCTTTTTGGTGACAAATTGCTTTTGTGTGTATTCGTTTTTTTTTGCGCTCGAGGATAAAATTAAATAAAAGGTTTGATATTAAGTTGGTAAATAAGTACTTACTTACACCCGCAATCTAGGCTGGGTACAGCAATCCGTAGGTACTTTTGCATTAGTCCATTATGTATAACAACAGCTTATAGTTTTTAGCTGAACAGTTTATAGTTGACTGACACTGTTTGAATAGGCCTTCTAAATTATATAGGGTTGCTTCACATAAAACTTGAGCGTTTATATGGCAAATGTGCTACGTCATCGGATACCAACTTTAGACCTGATAAGGAGTTTCCGATCCGCACTTAAAAAATCTCGTTCTTAAGCAAGATAAGTGTCTTATATCAATATTCCATCTGTCAGATAAGTGTCAGATAGCAATGGTAGGTACTAGTTTCTAGTGGTTCCTAAAAATACTCAGTATATTATGTACATGGTATAAACTCTTACATAGTATCTACATGAATGCGCCGATAGGCTCCTCGCCCCTAATAGATAACCATAATTATGTATCACTTAAAATAAAATTAAATGCTCCTAATTTTATTTTAATTTATACCTAAAATATATATACATATTTAAGTCATACCTGTCATTTCCTTATCAGCCGAAAAGGAAAACGACAGATGATTGACAACTGTTAATTTTAAAATGAATGAGTAACCCGGGCCAATAAAATACGCATCTTGCTGATATGAAACTCGTTAGACGTGTACTGTCAACTTAATTATGTCGGGTTACTGACTGATGGAAAAATTTAAGAGGATCGTTTTTCTTCCAAAAATGACGTGTGTTTTGTAAATTGTATGCCTGTAGATTAAACGTCTCTTTCTTTTTCAATGGATAAGAAAAGAATGGGTATAACTGATGGCGTGCACTGGAATCAGCAACATTGTTGATGTTATCATCACTAGACCTTAGTTTCTGCAAAATAAGTCTGTTATTATTAAAATAAGGATACACTGCGCAATCATACGCGAGGCTACTTAAAGTAGCTCCATAGAAAGCAAGTCACGATATATCCACGTCATCAGAGCGTGGGGGAATATTCACAAATTCACCCATTTAAGCATAGGGTCAGAGGATCAATACCACGTACACATTCAGCATTGTTGTACTATATTAGGCAGGACTTTTTTAACTTGACTTAATTGAAAATAAGGAGCACTAAGGGCTCTGACCCGGTATATATATATATATCCTTCCAGCCGTATTCGGCCATGGCGACAAGTCTCCAATCTAGGAACGCCTAAGATACGCTCTTATATGGCTGACGTAACCGATCTTAGCAGTGAAAGTACGGCCACATTCACTGCACGTCAGCACACCTCCGATATAGTACAAAGTACCCGTACGTGGTAGTATAGTACCCGGTACATAATTTAAGACAACAGGCCTGAGGGTGCCCAGTTGGGCGCGAACCTTGACTCAGCGCGTCGCGTCTGAGAGGAAAATATTTGAAAAAAATAATCGACCCTAGTATGTCGATAAGCGCGGAATGAGTGAAATCGTCGATCACGCCAGCGGAGTCGGTATCGGGGTTCTGAAGTGTTTTTTGTCGCGAGCTGTTTAGCCGCCTCTATGGCTAGAGTAATCGACGCCGATACTTTTAAGAATAACTTTTACAGTACCGTCCCTAAGCAGGATGTATTCGGAAGCCACAACTATTTATTTAGGGTGCTGCGGAGTCGAAGCGAAAAAAAGTTTAGTAGCTAATTTGAGTCATTGGGTAATGGTTGGCAGAATTATTAGATATAAACACGGCACTTGTCTTGTACAGTCATGAGCAATATAATGTACCCACTTTAGGACTCTGTCACACTAACATATTTGACACTTAGTGAGACTTACAGTTCAATTTGTCAAAAAAGTTAATGTGACATGGTACCAAAGTGTATTATATTAATGCTCGTGACCATACAGCTGACTAAAAGAAATCTCCTTTTTCTCTGTTCTACACTAGAAACAGTTTTACAAAGTGATAGTTTTGTTTGACATGCCTCCACCGGAAATCGAACATACTCGTAATACCTGGAGATTGTCAACACACTGCTCTCGCTTTTAAAGTCGTTATTACACTATAACATGGAAGGCATGTTAAGCCGTTGGTCCCGGTGACTACGTATTGATGTAAGTTAGTAGTCGTTACATGAGCCATATCAGGGGCCTTTGGCAGCTCAATAATAACCTTGACACCCGAGATGATGGGGTTGGTAATACACCTCACAACCCATACGACAGAAGAAGAAGACTAACAAACCACACATGCAGAAACTCACGCTAATTTCCTACCGGGCAGAGACTATAACTTCAATTACTTAGGAAGACCTAGAAAGACGTACACTGACCAAATTGGGGATGTCCTTAGAAAAGGTAAGTACGATCTACTCTGAACCGGCGTGCGTGTATGTAACGATTGATGAAAGTGGAGTAAGCAGGAGACGTGTGTCAGGATCGAAGCAAATGGAATTCCATAGCCTCTGCTTACCGCGGTGGGAAATAGGTGTCAGTTTGTGTATATGTATGTATGCAGTCCTTACAACTTTTTGGCAACGTGATTTTAATTAATGTCTGCTACCTTCACTCACTTGCCAGATATTGTGTAACACTGTTCTCGGTTGAAAAATAAAGCGGGCAGGGTAATGGGCAGTGAAAGGAGCAAGGACAGAATGCAAATGTAGCAATATGTGTATGCAAAGCTTCGGGTAAAGGCGTTTGCTTACAAATTGTATCAATCTCGGAGATTAGGTTATTTAGGGATATTTTATGATAGCTCGATTTGGCATCAAAGCGAGATTGATGTAAAGGATGTAAGGAAGTCATAACATAACATAGCTAAACAGCCTATATACGTCCCACTGCTGGGCACAGGACTTCCCTCAATCACCCGGAGCGAGTATTGAGCATAATCCACCACGCTACTTCAGTGCGAGTTGGTGGAGGTGTTTTTACGGCTTATAGCCGGGACCGACAGCTTAACATTCTCTCCGAAGCACGGAATCAAATAAGTATAGTATAAAAAATATATATTTAAATTAAAAAACTAAAACATGACAACTACCTGAAAAATCACGCTCTAAAAATTATGAAACAAGAAAATAGGCATAGTTCTCTGATTTTTATTTTTCAAATAGTTATGTTTAGAAGATAGCAGTGGTCGTATGCCGTTATGAGCAAAATCTTTAGACAAATTGGTATACAATCACGACTGTTTTTTCTAAACATCACTAATCGGAAGAAGTTTAGAGAACTATACCCATTTTCTTGTTACATACTATTTAAAGCGTGATTTTTCCGTTAACGGGTTTTATTTACGGGTTATATTTAATTTATTTAATTTAAGAATTCCGAATTCAAATGCCTTGTAACCTTGGAATAACTTTACAGAATTATTTAGGTATTGTTTATATTACTTAATATCCGAATTGAGGGAATAATTTAAATTGTATTACGAAGGCACCAAACAAAAACCAATTTTGTAGTCCAAACTCTAATAAAGTATTCCTTTCAAATTGATGGATTGTAAATATTGAGAGTTTGTACCAGTTTAAGTTGAATAATTTTGATTTTAGAATTGTGTAGCCAGGCAACTTATTGGGAAATATGACCCCTTTCATTGAACTTATGGAAACTTTAAAGGCCCTTAAGACACACAACTGCGCAACAGTTGAGTCTATTAACAACTACACACACTTAATAAACAAATTGTCTACATATTCAATATTCATTTTTTGCTTTCAAGTAAGTTGGAATTTGATTCCACGTTGCAAGCTATCTATAATAAATAAAAAAATTAAGATAAGTATGTTTTTTGAAGCCTAATTTTACATTCTTTTCTTTTTTCCACTGACTGTACTTATATTTATTATTATGTGTATCTACATAATTATATACAGGGTATTAGTGACATCGTAACGTAAACTTTGAGGGATGATTCTGATTTCATTACCCATGATTCTGAGTTGTTATCAAGTGGAATTTTCCGTCGCAAAATTTTGGAACTGAAAATAATTATAATTAACACAAACAATTTCATAAATTTTCCGAGAGGAAATTCCACTTAATATCAGCTAAGAATAGTGGTCTGTATCATCCCCTTCAGTATTCGTTACGGTGTTACTAACACCCATACGTAATTTCAGTGAAAACTGGGTAGTTTCCTAGGTCAAAGATAAAAGATGAAATTCTGATTACTAGATAAAGACAGATCTAAAGGTGACAAAACACATTTTCTTTTTCTATTTAACTTATTTAAAGAAAAATGTAATAATGGGTGCGACATTTTGTCATGTTTCTCTATGACGTCATCGGTTGCTTATCCATACAAATTCCATAGTAATTTCTTGTTTTGACGTTTAGTCTACGTTTAGTAAATAGTATCTGATTTGACTAGTTTGAAACCACCCTATTGTTATTGTTTCGTATTTTTAAGGCGCTATTCTTTCGCACTTTGTTGGGTTTAAGTTTTCGTAAATTGATTTATTTCTACATTGACAAGACGAAGCGTAATGGGAGCGAGTATATACCAACGACTGCAATTCAGAACGGATTCTAAAAATTGGAATACTCAGAAATGTGAGCGAAATCTTTTCACAAAATAAAATGGGTGCCCCAATCGGTGGGTCGACTAAACTTGTTATATCCAATCTCGTTTCTTCGTATAATATTTTGCAGAATACGAGTGCAAGAGGTATTTGAGAGCGCCTATAGGTAAATTGGTTTCATAGTATACAATGCTGATCGTTAGGGGACGAGACTAACAGCCACTTTTCTATTAATATCGTGTGGGTTGTGAGGTGGAATACCAACCTCAGCAACCCTAGTGTCAGGGTTACTATTGAGCCGCCAAAGGCCCCTGACATGACTCATGTAACGACGACATACTTACAGCAAGAAATAGTAACCGGGACCAACGGCTTAACGGCTTACCCACTAAGTATGAGACATTCTATCTATTTACTCAGCCTGTGTCCACTCACTGCTGGGCATCCTTTCCATTCCTGTGCAAGTCTCGTTCCGGCGTACCTCACAATGCTATCCAACACATTATGAGACATTACTTAAGTACATAAAATATAAACAGTATATATACGTCCCACTGCTGGGCACAGGCATACCCTCAATCAACCGGAGAGGGTATGGAGCATAGTCCACAACGCTGCTCTACTGCAGGTTGGTAGAGTGTGTGTTTTTGTGTTGAGGTGTTCCGAAGCACGAAATCGTCTTTTTTTTTCGGAAAATCAGGTGATTCAGTCTGCAATGTTTTTGCTAACAATGGACAGTCTCACAACTCGAGAATCGAACCCTAATACTCTATATTTATAAATGATTGTTACACTAAGATGGTAGCTAAAGCCTATACCACAGGCTTGAGTCTATTTTTGACATCAGCTGAAATGATTATTTTGTAACTTGCTTCTTACTAATTTTGTAACTTTAAAATTGTTGTTAAATGGCTTTGTGTGAAAATAAATTTTATTATTATTATTACCGACCCGTAAGCCTAATACTCTAACCACTAGACCACATTAATTTGTGTGTTATTTCAAATTTGACAAAAGCATTTTGCACTTCACTATTTTGCAACGTCAGAGGCTTAGGGCGGCTCAATAATAATCCTGATGCTACGGTTGATGAGGTTGGTAATCCGCCTCGTAATCCACACGATAGAAGAAGACTTGAAATCAAAAATCATTTATTCGCTTAGGATAGCTAGGTATAGAGCCACAGTTGATATATATACAGGGTGTTAGTGACATCGTAACGAATACTCAGGGGGATGATTCAGACCATGATTCTGAGTTAATATCAAGTGGAATTTTTCGTCGCAAAATTTATGTTTTTTTTTTTAGTTTTTTAAAATTACCTTCAATTCTATACTTTTGCGATAGAAAATTCCACTTGATATTATCTTAGAATAATCAGCTGAATCATCCCCCTCAGTATTCGTTACGATGTCACTTACACCCCGTACAAGTACATACGGTAGCCATACAAGTAGGTATGGTTGTTAGTGACACCGTAACGAATACTGAGGGGGATGGTTCAGACCATGATTCTGAGTTGATATCAAGTGGAATTTTCAGTCTTAATATTCATGAAATTTTTTGTGTTTTTTTAAATTATTTTCAGTTCCATTCTTTCGCGACGGAAAATTCCACTTGATATCATCTCAGAATCATGGCCTTAATCACCCCTCAAAGTTTTCGTTACGATGTCACTAACACCCTGTATATCAGTGTTACAGTGTCTCTAATACTATTAGTTAGCTATTCACATAAATCACAACTCATTATTTTAGTGGGTCCGATTTTAAATTCTTCAGATATCTTATTGTATACTTTTATGCACGTTAAACGGACTCAAACAGTGTGTAGAAGGCTAGTTTCCAACTAGTCAAATCAGTTACTTTGTATTAAACGTCAAAACACGAAATTACTATGGAATTTGTATGAAGCACACTGTGACGTCATAGAAGAAAAGTGATAAAATGTCGGACTAAATATTACGTTTTTCTTGATTCAAATATAATAAATAAGTTACTTAAATAGAAAAAAGAAAATTTTTTTCGTTAGTTTTAGATCTGTTTTTATTTAGTAATCAGAATTTCATAATTTATCTTGAAGCTAGTACACGACCCGAAGAACTGGGTCGTGTACGGTCACGAGCATTAATATGTATACACTTTGGTACCATGTCACATTAACTTTT
Source organism: Pectinophora gossypiella (assembly GCF_024362695.1). Taxonomy (NCBI): domain Eukaryota; kingdom Metazoa; phylum Arthropoda; class Insecta; order Lepidoptera; family Gelechiidae; genus Pectinophora; species Pectinophora gossypiella. Next base: position 3,629,284 of record NC_065426.1, read on the forward strand.
TTGACAAATTGAACTGTAAGTCTCACTAAATGTCAAATATGTTAGTGCGACAGAGTCCTAAAGTGGGTACATTATATTGCTCATGACTGTACCAGGTTCAAAATAAATTATGAAATTCGAAATACAGACAGATCTAAAACTAAGAAAATTATTTTCTTTCATCTATTTCACTTATTTATGAATTTTAATCAATAAAAACGTCCATTTTATCACGTTTTTCTGTGACACCACCGTGTGATTTTTTTATACAAATTCTATAGTAATTTCGTGTTTTGACATTAAGTAAAAAGTGCAAAGCGTACTATAATTAAGTGGCTGCAAGTTGTCTTTGATTACTTGTGGCTCTGCCCACCCCATTAGGGATTACGGACGTGAGTTTATGTATGTATGTATAAAAAGTAACTGATTTGACTAGTTGGAAACTAGCCTATTTTTCTGATTACGTCATCAGATTTTATCAAATAAACAAATCAAAAATAGACCTTCTGTGATAGTGATTACAATCCAAAAATCTTAAAATTCTGTCAACGCATACGATGCAGAAGAATTTCGGTCTACTCCCGCTTCAAATAAAGTCCAGTAGAAGAATTGAATTACAGTCCGGCACTTCACAGAAACTGACTAACTTTTGAAACTGACAAAACTGTAGCTTTCAGTGACATTTATTTTACGTAACATTTTGTCTGCAGTTTGCTTTAGTATCTTACTTGTATGTTAGAAGTTTTCTTACGTGATCCCGCTATGGACAAAAGCGTGTCCTAATTCTGGATTGGACAAAGAGACTAATTCAACATATTGTTTTATTATGGATCTCTTAAATTTATTAAGAGTGTTCATTACTACCTTTCATTTCGACATGTCTTCATTATCATTATCTTGAGAGCCACGGTCTTCTCGGTGTTATTCAAGGTATTCTCCATTCGTGTGTGAACTGGGCACCCTCAGGCCTGTTGTCTTAAACGTTGTACCGGGTGAGAGCATTCAGCGCTTCCCATTTTCCGGCCAAGTAGTTAATGCCATCTGCGGCAAATCTACAATAAGTCACGTCAAAGAAAAATCTCCATTCGTGTCTATCCAAGGCCATTTTTCTACTTTTTTATGACACGCCATTCGCCTACTCTTTAATGTGTTCCAAGTAAGCTCTTCTTGGTCTTCCTCTTTCTCTCTTCATCTACATATACAACCATATATCTCCTTATATCACTATCTATATTTCCTTCTACGATGTTTTTAATAAGTCGTGTCTTATTAAGCGGACAATCATCCCACCTCTTCTGTTCTCGATAACTTTTAATATCTGTCTTTCCCTTACCCTTTTTCCGTCTTATACTTTCCGTCCTCCTCCAACACCACATTTAAAAAGGTTGTAGGCTCTTTCTGACACTGCTTAAGTACTTAGTATAGAATTTCTGATGGCATTCAGAAGTTCGCTGGTCAAATGGAAGCGCTAAAGCGTAACCGATCTACTTGGCCGACGTTAAAAATGGGGCGGAAACATTACAACGCATGCAATACTCATCACAATCTTCCTAGCGTCCTGTTTTCACAGGGTCTGCTTACCAAATATTATACCTACTCATCAAAAGCTTTAAGAATATTCTTTGTCATTGAACTCTTGATTATTATGTGCATGCCCTTTGGGACCATGAGAGAACTTTAAACTTCTGAATGCATCAGGAACTAGAAAAAGTTCTCAAACGATTGTAAATCTATCCTATAATTTGTAAAAGTAGATTCTCAAACAGTCAGTTTAACACGTTCACTGTGTTACTGAAAGTTAGATATTAACCCCTCACGTGCAATTTTATTTTTCGATAAACACATTGGAATTTATGTACATAGACACACTATGGCAAAAAAATGTGCCCCACATATAGGACATGGATGTATGAGCTTCTAATTTATTGCCTCATATATGGTTCATAAACAGTGAACGTGTTAAATCGGTCCCTCAAACGAGTAAGGTAGACGACCACATCTCACAATCCAACGATTGTGTGATTTTATTTATTCATTATTTACAACATGACAGTTACCCATGGCATTATAAACATGCAATTAATTTTATATTTAAATATACATAATTCTGACTTGAATTATCTTATAATGTAGGTTATAAAACAAATAGAAAAATAAACAAAAATCTGTCAAACAATAGATATGAGTACTCGCAAGCATCACAGGTACTTTCAAAATGTCTTCTTACATTTCTGTCATCTATGATAACTTCTCGCTCCCGTCACAAATTTTCGTACCCTTTTTACAAATTTGTGACCAAACCTATTTATCCCTAAGCTGAATACCACGCACACAATAAGGCTTGAGGCACTTGGAGCTTTTTATGTAAACGGTTTTGTTGGCGCAAAGTATGTTGAAAAAGTTACCTCATTCGGGCAAACGTAATAACTTTTCGATCAGTTTGCGCGGAATCTTAGAACATATAAGTCTTGTTTATGTTGACTTTATTTGCTGGTTTTTACGATTTTCTTGCCTTGGAAATTGCGATGCTTTGCGTAGTACCTATATATGTATTTTAGCACTTGGTTAGTCAAATGGGCAATGATGTGGACTCTATAGTTTTATTTTTGACGTCACTTGTTGTATGTTAATATTCGCCGCTAATGGCATCCAATACTTGTCTGAAAGAATCAATACTTGACAGTAAGAATAAAAAATAATTGTAACCATATTTAATAATTATATTCACTTATTCTTCTTCTAACGAGTTGGTTAAAAAGTTGATTACCAACCTCACCAACCCTGGTTTCAGGGTTATTATTGAGCCGCCAACGGCCTCTAACATGGCTCATGTACCACGTATTTACATCAGTAAGTAGTAACCGAGACCAACGGCTTAACGTGCCTTCCGAAGCACGGATCATCTTACATAAATAAAGGTTATAGTACCACATAATGTTATGATGACATTTTTAAACTATCCTGAAATTATTAGTATCACATCCCACGCCAGGATTTCTTGTAGATCAAATATAAACACGCCCGAAACATATTTGTAAGCTAAATATTGACCAACTCCATTACGACATTCAAAAGCAATTTACAAAGAGGATATTTGGTACCTATGTTCATAATAATTTTATAATAGGTTTATATTTTCCAACACCCACTCGGAAGAAGCCTTCTTCCTTTTTTGAAAAGGGACAAAAACTAAGTAAGTAATAATACATGTAAGCGACAAAAAAAAACATATGAAAATCATTGCCTCTCGCTAAATGCGGGAAGAATAAATGTATAAAAATCCATTTCCATCCGTCTTTTTACTTTTTTGACAACACATAGAAACTTTAAATATACAAAATAGAAAAAGGCAAAAAATTTTATAACAAAATTAATCTTCTTCTATCGTGAAGGTTGTAAGGTGGATTATCAAACTCATCAAACCTGTCATATTATTATGTCCTTAATTTTCTCCTTATTTATTTTAAATGTTTTGTATAGGTACCCCATTGCATGCATTTTTTTTTATGAAAACTTAATTGACTACTGTACCTAATGTGTAATAATATCTATATACGTGTTATTATAAGCTGTATGTTTCCCTTAAATAAATAAAATATAACTAAATGTCCGGTATCGGGACTCGAACCGGCGCGCCCTGATTGAGAAGCAAGCCGGTATACTACAGGACCACAGAGATTAAGAAAGAAAAAAAAGAAAAGAAAAGAAAAAAAGAAGAAGAAAAGAAAAGAAGAAGAAGAAAAAAGAAGTGGGGTCTTTCAGATTCTCAAAAATATCGACGTATTTACGAATAAAAAATAAATATATTTATTTTTCAAAATTGGCTTACTAAGTTAGCGCTTTTTTAACGTCAAAAAAAATTAATTACATATTATGTAACTAGCTGTAAAACTACTAATCTCCGAATCTGTAACGCTGAGGGAAAGACATGGCCAGAAAACCTCACAGCACTACGATCTCAATCCTTTTAAATTCTTAACTGTCTACGAAACTGTTTCGTTGCCTCATTCCGATATATCATATTTATTACTCTATTAATTATCCACCATTGTTTTGCGTTAAAGGGGGAATTTTCAATCCGTTGTGCGGTGTGAACGACTATAAAAGCCGACCTACTGTCTGTACTGGCAATGTATCTACTTTATGGATACAGTAAATCGGATGTTTATAGTGTGTACGTGGGTTATGGGTTTGGAAGTGGGGCACAGCTTAGAAATAAGGAGATGATTCACTTGATTTTTTGAAACGTGGTCTTACGTGGCGACGGAACGTATCCACGCGAAAAGATGACTTCCGGTCTATCTTTCGGTATCATATCCAGTTTCGATCACTTGTCGCAGCTTAATTCGCGACTTCTTCTACGATCAACTGTGTAATAACGCAAATTGTGTGTGCTTAATTATCTAATAAAACTACGTGGTCAACTCAAAAGTCGCTGTATTCTTTACCATCTCATACACACCAGGCAGAGCACCACAACATCTGTGTGCGACATGGTAAACATTCCGATCTTAGTAGGTAAGAAATTATTAGGTATATTATAATGGGGAATGGATTAAAATAACTACCAAAAAAACATTAGGTCTAGAAAAAAACGTTTTAATTTTTTTATAACGATTTGACGCAACCGAAAAACTTGAAACATTTTTATTTTCATGAAAAAGGTTATTCCTACTCATAGAAAAATATTCAAGTAGGTACTTTTAATTTTTTCATCCATTTTACATACATACATACATACATAAACTCACGCCCGTAATCCCTAATGGGGTGGGCAGAGCCACAAGTAATCAAAGACAACTTGCAGCCGCTGTTGATACGCTGTTGTTCATCCATTTTCCCTGTTGATAAATGGAAATGTAAAATAAATAGAACAAAACAATATCAGAAATTTGTTATGCATTTGGGCGCGTATAGCCCACTGCGGTGACGCAAATAGGGGCTCTCATCCTCAATCGAACAGAGAGCAAGGCTGACATACATCTAACTAAATGACTACGCTGTTATGATCTACTCTATATCGAGTTATTGTAACCTTAATCCGTGACATCGTCGAATAATTTCTGCTTTTATATCAATAAAACGATATTACTTATATCAATTTTTAACAGCATTGTAAAACAAGCTTAAGGGTTTAATTTTCATAATGTTTTTGCATATTTGGCCACACTCATTATTGTGTTTACAATTCAACTTTAATCTTGAAATGTATTGCATTGATGTTAAAGAATATTATGGCGTGATTATCCATCTCCCTAGTGTTATTCAGTTTTATTTTTCACAGGGTCTACTTACCTAATCTGAAGATTTGCCAGGTCTGGTTTTTTATAGTTTCCGGCCAAGTAGTTAATGCCATTTGCGGCAAATCTACAATAAGTCACGTCAATTAAATAACGGTTTTTGTATCTTACTTTCCAACCCGTGAATGGAATACCAGCCCAATACAGGTTAGGTCACATATTTTTTTTAAGTAGAGGGTTTCTTCACAATGTTTTCCTTTATCGCTGAGTACGTGATAATCAATTATGATCCATATATAGATTCGCAAATCATTGATTTGGGATTTAAACCTATGTCCGCAGACAGTGAGAGTCATATTCAATCTACAGACAACAATTGCAGTTTTAAGGAAAAAAAGTACTTAAAAGAAAATACTTATTATGTCTATAATAATAAATATATTATGAAAGGTTATCAATAAGTCAGTTGAGTGCATTCTATGCACAGTCTCCTCTATTTTTATTGTCTGTATTTTCTTATAATTACTTTCCTTTCTTCCTTTATCTTTGATTTTTTTTAAAGGTATAAAAATCATCACAAAAGATACGTTTCCCAAGCTTATCAGTGAAGATTGCTTATGCGTGAGTGATAAAGCGGTTAATATTAACTTTATGAGCCCATATAACCGACTCATGAAAATTATGATTTTATGGAAATTGGGGCAGTAAGTACTTTTATAACCTTATTTAGATTTCTGGGAGACAGAATATTTTTTTCTGTGCGCCTCTATCCCTGCTGGGGTGGATAAAGCCTCTTCTCACTCTTCTCTTCCTTTTTGGACAATCAGGCAATTCAGCCTGCAATGTCCTAGCCAAACAAAGGACTGTCTTATAAAGTGATTTTGAAAATGTCTCCATCGGTAATCGAACCCGGGCCTCCAGATCGTGAACCCAGCGCTCTAACCACTAGACCAACTACAGTGGTAATAATTAAGCAACACACCGAGATGCAACATACAACTACCCGCAGTAAGGAACTCATTGGTAGATAGAAGCGTTCTCACAATGCGCATAAAATAAAGAATAATACTACGTATAGAACGGCAACACTCCGCTCCCCACCAGCGGCTGAGCTAAGTTACCTCACCCCCCTCGGTCTTACTTTAGTCTTCATATGGGCGTCAGACGTCACACACACAGTTGCGCGTGTACGATAACGTCAATGTGTAGTGTCTGCATAGGATAAGGAATAATACTACATAAAGAAAGGCAACTCCCCGCTCCCCACCTGCGACTGAATAGCACACACATAATAACGTCAATGTGTAGTGTCTGTGTAAAACGAGGTTTTTTGTATGAAGTTTCGGGTTTGTGCCATGAGTGAGAAAGTACATAGCACGCTCGAGAAGATAAGCAGCTGAACGTTCTATGTTTTTATTCGCTTCCAATTCACCGTAAAAAAAACGTAATTTTCCAGAATATTCTTCTTCGCTTCAGGGCGAATGGACTTATTAATTATTCTTTGTCATTCCCTGGAATCCGCTAAATGATTAAGACTCGACAAGCTTTTTATCTTTCCTGATGTAATTAATTATAATCAAGATCTCATTTGGTCAAGTCTTTTCTATTAACTGCGGGAATTAAATTATTATATGATAAAGAATGGCACTAAGTAGCCGTGGTAGTCCAGTTGGTAGAACGCTTGACTGTCACTCGAAGGTCGCAAGTTCAAATCCCAGCATAGACCTTAACCAATTATTTTAGAATTTGCATTCGAATTCATGTTTAAACCATAAATGATTATCATGTGCTCAGCGGTGAAGCAAAAAATCGTGAGGAAACCCACATTCCCAAGAAATGCATTTCGGAGCTATGTGACCTAGCCTACATTGGGCTGGTTTTCCCTTCGCGGGTTGGAAAGTCAGATAGGCAGTCGCTTCTGTAAAAAACCGGACACCCGGGGAGTCCCACATAACCACGTTGCCCCCCCGGTCGGCGTGGTATGCGTAACGCATTTCCCAACGTTAAAAAAAAGAGTGTTTCGTTCTATACGTAGTATTATTCAAAATGATAACGTAAACATAGTCCTTCTAATACAACTGTAGTATATTCACGGAATCTTTCAACATTTTTGCATACCAGCGCGTACACATTTACGTCTTTATTTATGGCTCATACATAAATGTAAATAGGAAACGATGTGATAAAATTCATGTGCATCCGAATAACGCAATATACGCGGAAAAATACATAAATTAATGACTTTAACGCCTTTGTAGTGAATACATTTCTTTGTTTTTATATTACCTACATACATTTACGCCTGTCACAACAATTTGGGTAGGCAGACTCTGAAATGTTGTTGAAAGCATAACTAATCCTTCTGATCGTCTTCAGAATTTTCAGTATATTATGGAATTATAAATAACTATTGCGTTTTCCCTTCGCGGATTGGAAGGTCAGACAGGCAGTTGCTGTGAAAAACCTGTCACGGCGTGCATGGCAATCGCCTCTGTAAAAAACCGGACCTGTCAAATCTAACCTAACCTAACCTAACCTAACCTGAAGGTTAGGTATGCGTTCCCTGTGACAAAGGATAATGCTAGGGAGATGATGATTATGATAAATAACTATTAGAGAATAGACTGATAGGATCTAATTTTGGTTTTTATTTTTTAACTAGCGACCCGCTCCGGCTTCGCTCGAGGGCAATGCTGAGGAAAAAATAAAATTATTTACGACATCACATTAAAAACCTCAAAAATATCAGTATTTCTTCACTATTTAATGGATGTTTTTATACATATAAACCTTCCTCTCGAATCACTCTATCTACTAAAAAAACGCATCAAAATCCGTTGTACCTATACATAGGGACAGAAAAAGCGACTTTGTTTTATAGGTACTTTGTTTTTTTATATAGTGATTTAGCGCGCTTTGTCAAACAGCGCACGCTAGATGATCACATTTTAATTTCTCGATACATTTCGGACCGCGCGCGAGGGCTAGTGTGATCAGATTAAGTTGTGTGTTAATTATTTTCGGTATATTTACCAAACAAATATTACCTTTTGCAATGGAGTTTTAAATAAAAACGTAATTCATTTTCCTATGAAATTGCTCCGTAATGTGATCCTGTAAAACGCAAATCCGTCATACCCAATAAGGAACGTACTTAAATCAGTTGGAAAATTTTGAAGCATTCACCAACTACATCGTCAATTTTAAACTGGGACAGAAAAGGTAGCACCGCTAAAAGGTTGAACTTTGGAAACGCACTAAAATATAATTCGCACTAAATTTTTATTTTTATTTTTTTTTCTAAAGAGTGCTAGTTTAGAAAAAAAACAAAGAGTTACAAAGAATGCAGTCATATTAATCTCCTTTATTATGTTCCACATGGTAGGAGGTTGGTAACATTAGGTGAGTAACACATATGGACCCGGATTAGGCACAGCAATTTTAAAATGGAGTTACAGTTTAATATTTTAAGGCTTAAATTAAATAAATGTAAATAGGTAATTTAGACATTGGTGCCGGCTGCATTAGCAGTCGTTACTAATCATAAATCCGCACTGGGCCCGCGTGATGGTTTAAGGCCCGATCTCCCTATCCATCCATAGGGAAGGCCCGTGCCTCAGCAGTGGGGACGTTAATAGGCTGATGATGATGGTGATGAATTTAGACACTTAAAACTGTCTCAAAAACTACTTCTCATTAAAAACGTACTGCAGAGTATAATAAACTTTTGTTAATTATAACATAGATAACACTCACGCTCGTAATTATTATGCAGAGCCACAATTAATCAGCCACCTTAATATTAAACGAAAACTAAAAATAATAACAGGTTTAAACTATAGTCCACGCCACGACTTGCTATCAAAAAAACACGCCTTTAAATATTAAAAATAGTCTAATAAAGCACAATAACATAAAAAAAATGTGAACGCAAACAATGAGTTAAATTTTAGCATTTCATTGTACAAAAAAGAGAAAGCAATGCAAAAGTATTTAACAAGGCATTTTGTGGAATCCATTTCATTCCAAAGTTCCTGTGGTTACCTTGAAAACTCACGTGTGAATCTTTTGTTTTCAAACGCAACTTGTATGACTATTTTTTCTACCACCTATTAGCCCTCGCGGCACGGTAACTGCGGTGAGCAATAGCTGTACGGTCACGAGCATTAATATGTATACACTTTGGTATCATGTCACATTAACTTTTTTGGCAAATTGAACTGTAAGTCTCACTAAATGTCAAACATGTTAGTGCGACAGAGTCCTAAAGTGGGTACATTACGTATATTGCTCGTGACCGTACGACATCTACCCACGTAGTAATCCACGTAGGTTCCATGATTAGTGTATGCGTAAGTATATAACAATATAGGATTATGTATGTATTTATGAAATTGCACCGCCATGGTTATTTTTTTTAATTACTGTTTCTTTCACCTTAAGGTTACCTGAAAGAAATTGCTTTTTAGCATTAAGGCGGCCTGTACTTGTACTTCTTGTGATTGTCATTTTCGTTGTCTTTTTGTGCCATAGAGAGTTACTGTATTGCATTGGTTCAAATTTTTGTATAGTGTCCCAGGCTGTTCAAATTCAAATTCAAAAATATATCTATTTGGTAGGTAACATAATTACACTTTGAACCTTAATTTTTACATAACGAACGTCTCATCAGCCTAAAAGTACTGCAGCTTCTCACAACCTGTGTAGCCGGTGAAAAGAAGCTGCCAGAAAACCTCGGCCCTAGACGTTCTTTTAAAAAATAAACGTAAAATATTGTTATACAATTTAATATTTTGGCTGCCTAATATCAGTTCCCAGACAGTTAATCCCGTGAATTCATATCTTTTAGTTAATCACTAATCTTATAATAACCTGTGATTCTGTGATGTCATTTGTGCTGTATTTTTTTTCTGTGGCGGGTCCGTTCCAGGAAGTCTTCCCGTACAGTTCCACGTCCGTTCGTCCGAATGCTTCGGACGTAGCTTCCGTCAGTTTTTTGGCTTTTCACTAGTGAATGCACAATGACGTTTAGTTCCAAGCGTATTCCCGAAAATATACGCCGAATTTCAAAAGCTCAGTTATAGTTGAGCGACGTTTGTGAGTTCGAAATAAAGAGCCGATTTAAGGAAAATAATATGTATTTATTTTATATTAGCAACGTCCACGATGACAGGATTTTTGAGAAAAATATTTATTTAATAAGTTTTGTGCACCGAACCTGCACGGTTCGATTTCAATATATGAAATGGAATGAAAATTAAAAAATATTTTATTTCCCCACAAACTATGGTAAGTTGCATCGATTGTTGGTATGTTTTGTGAAGGGTCGATACCTAAATTAAGTTAAAAACATAATTACGTATACTTATAACATATTCTAGAAGCCAGTATGCAGACATTTTTTTTACTAAATACAGTCTATGGGGGGGGGGAAGCGGAGGTGGGGAAAGGTGCATATATAGGCTGTTTATAATATTGTGGAATAGAAATTATAGATCGATATTTCAGGATCTCGCTACCGATTCCGCTGGTAAGGTCCAAGTTTTCCCCTCCAAACAAAAATTACTTTGTGGTCCCTAGTTTGATTAGGACATTACTGGCTGATCACCAGATGGTCCAAAAGTAAGATGATCCGTGTTTCGGAAGGCACGTTAAGCTGATGTAAGTGTGTAGTCGTTATATGAGTCATGTCAGGGGCCTTTGGTGGCTCAATTGTAACCCTGGCACCCTGGTGCCAGGTTTCAACCCTGGTTGATAAGGTTGGTATTCCACCTCACAACCCACACGATAGAAGAACAAGGGTAGTCAGATTTCTGTCAGAAGTTTCTAAAAATATTGACTTTAACTTTTAGTGGTTATTCAAACACTCAGGTACTAAGCATTGGTATAATGTGTACCAATCCCGTATAAGTCTTTAGTCATTTCACAACTTCTCAGACAAATTAATTTATGCAAGCAAAATAATAAGCGAAGACATCTAAATTGCTTCGACTAATTCATTTGAGTTGGTAATTAAGTTCGATTGTTCTGGAGGTAACTTTGAGCGCTCCGAGAGTTTTTTTTCTTGTTGCTGCTTTAATAAACACAAATAGCAACAAGCAATCGTATTATTATTATTATCTTACCCCACGACGCTGCTCCACTGCGGGTTGGTGGAGGTGTACGGTCACGAGCATTAATATGTATATGCTTTGGTACCATGTCACATTAACTTTTTTGACAAATTGAACTGTAAGTCTCACTAAATGTCAAATATGTTAGTGCGACAGAGTCCTAAAGTGGGTACATTATATTGCTCATGACTGTGCTATTATAGCTGGGACTAACGGCTTAAAATGACTTCCGACGCACCGAATCAGCTTACTTTTTCGGACAATCAGGTGATTGAAGATCATGAGTTCATCGCCCGAGTGTAATGATCTTTGCTATTTTACAAAATTTCCGGAAAGACAAGCGGCTGAACATATAATTTGAATTTTATTCGTTCCCAGTACAAGTCCTCCGTGGTCCAGTGGTTGAGCGTTGGGCTCACGATCCGGAGGTGCCGGGTTCGATTCCCGGTGGGGACATATCACAAAAATTACTTTGTGGTTCCTAGTTTGTTTAGGACATTGCTGGCTGATCACCAGATTGTCCGAAAGTAATATTATCCGTGCTTTGGAAGGAACGTTAAGCCGTTGGTCCCGGTTACTACTTACTGATTGTAAGTAAGTAGTCGTTTCAGGAGCCATGTCAGGGGCCTTTGGCGGCTCAATAGTAACCCTGACACCAGGGTTGATGAGGTTGGTACTCCACCTCACAACCCACACGATAGAAGAAGAACAAGTCCCACTTTAAGCACCGGAAGTCCTGCTCTACGAACTCTTGTTGTTTGATCCAAGCAAAATGTAAACGCGTTCAAAGTTTGTTTTTGTTTGAACGCGTTCTATGTTTTTTATTCGCTCCCAGCCAGTATAGAAGCATGTTAAACAGATGTTGTAAAGTGTGTTGATATGCGCTACATTGTGGTACTTTGCCGATTGCGCGGCCCCTATTGTCTTCGCGTTCGTAAGCAGAGCATTCAAGTCCGACTAATGAGCATGCTGCCTTCATTGACTAGAAAGGGTTTGCATCTTACACCAGAATTGAATTGTTGGATTTTTTTTTTAATTTTAGAACTGTTGTTGTTTGTTTGTTGTTGTTGTCCTTGTTGTTGTTGTTATTGTTGTTGCTGTTACTCTTGACTGTTGACTACTGTTGTTTTGTGTTACATAACAAACTCGTGACTTTGTCAAAGACATCCATCACAAGATGAACTAAGTACCCACGCATCACCGGGCTTTCTTTTGTACTTTGTTGTTATTTTATATTTTTGTTGTTATTGCTGTTATTGGTGGCGTTGTGCCCAGTAGTGGGATGTCATCATCGTCATTCCCCTATCATCGTCATTATTTTTTCAATTTAAGCAACCTATTGACATAATATAAAATAAGAAAAATCCATAACTTATAGGTACTTAATGCCATTCATTATGATCATCTCCCTAGCTTTATCGCGTTTTTCACAGGTTCCTCTTACTTAATCTGTACATTTGACAGGTCCGGTTTTTTACAGGAACGACTGCCTGTCTGACCTTCTAACCCGCGAAGGGAAAACCAGCCCAACACAGGTTAGGTTACGTACCTCCGAAAATGCATTTCTCGGGAATGTGGGTTTCCTCGCGATATTTTCCTTCACCGCTGAGCATGTGATAGTAGTGGGTTGTATAATATAGACTATTTATTTTTATGTTGCTTAAGAGTTTTGTATGATGATGGTGATCCATGATCAGACATTCATAAATATACAACATAGAACTTGGTACCAAAAATGGCTGCAAGTTGTTTTTGATTTCTTGTGACGCTGGCAAGGATATTTGGCACGAGTTTATGTTTAACATATTTTTGTCTTTTACAAAATATATAATTAACTTGAGTTTTATGAAGCATTCAAATTTCTTCTTTAAGTTTCAGATTAATATAACATAACTAACATAAACAGCCTATATACGTCCCACTGCTGGGCACAGGCCTCCCCAGTTTCAGATTATTACTTATAATATATATTTTTTTTGTTCCCTTTTACGTGACTTATTGTAAATTTACCGCAAATGACATTAACTACTTGACAGGGAAACTACTTGGCCGGAATTATTACTTGTAGAAAATAATAATTCTTCACATTTCACTGGTACTTTATTGCTTATTAGAACCCAATTTACAAATTCATGCTAATGTACTATAGCTCTTAGCCTAATTTACTTAACTTAGGCACTCTAAAGGTACGTAATTCCATTTATATGTTTCAAGCCACAGTTTGTAATTGTGTAAGTAACCTATTTAACTTGTTCCCTTCGGCCCTACTTACTGTTTTGTAAAAAGATTCTCACTTAAAGTGAGGTTCCAGCTGTGAATTCGTTTATCTCTTTCCTATCTGGCCTACAAATAAGGTTATTTAAAAAAAAACAATCGCCTTAAAATCTGTCTAATAAAAAGTGACAAATAACATTTTGTGACTTTTTGGCGGGAACGGGAACGGGACAGTTGCTTTCTCCATAGAAAAATCTAAATAAATAACACGAAGTGGTGTTTTGTGGTTAATGATCGCATTAAGTTAGGGGAAATTATTCGCGACAGTGTTAATATATCGAAATATTCAATAAACAAAGTATATCTATTTTCGCTTCGTGCCAACAAGCCGCTTCTTAACTCGAAAGTTTATGCGGACTTTTAAGTTTATTCGTTTGCGGTTCAGAGTAGGAGTCTGCTCCGAGTGTGGGGGCTTAGGTTTCATCATTCATCGTCATCACCTTTCTTCATTTCATTAATCATCAAAAAAAAATACGTAAGACATGGCTGTATGGGCATAATTTCCTTTGCCTTACCCTTCGGGGATAACCAAAAAAAAAAAAACATTTTGTTATATAAGTACATATACAACAACGCAACAACAGCAGCGCGCTTCGTATCAACAGTGGCTACAAGTTGTCTTTGATTACTTGTGGCTCTGCCCACCCCATTAGGGATTACGGGCGTGAGTTTATGTATGTGTATGTATGTATATAAGTACATACATACCTACCTGTAAAATTCGGCCCACGTGTTTACGAAACCCACATAGATTAACATAATAATTATATACGAATATTGTGCAATTGAGTAGTTTTCTAGGTCAAAGACAAATAATGAAATTCTGAATACTAAAATAAAGACAGATCTAAAGCTGTCAAAAAACATTTTTCTTTCTTCTATTCAACTTATTTATGAATATTAAGTTACATAACAAATAACAAATACTTTATTGCACAAACAGGAAAAAACAAAATACAAAACAAAAGAGAAATAGAATACACATACATACATACATAGTTACATAGTTTTCTATGTATTCACTACTTACTTTTGTAAGTAGTAAATTGTATAAAGAAAATGTAATAATAAGTGCGACATTTGGTCACGTTTTTCTATGACATCCCAGGTTGCTTTTTTTTCCATTGTAATTTCTTGCTTTGACGTTTAGTTTAGGACCCCGATACCGACCCCGCCGGCGTGGTCGACGATTTCCCTCATTCAGCGCTTATCGCTATCGACCCACTAGGGTCGATTAATTCTTTCAAATATTTTTCCTCTCAGACGACGCCCTGAGCCGAGGTTCGCGCCCAACTGGGCACCCTCAGGCCTGTTGTCTTAAACGTTGTACCGGGTGAGAGCCTTCAGCGCTCCCCATTTGTCCGGCCAAGTAGTTAATGCCATCTGCGGCAAATCTACAATAAGTCACGTCAAAAAAAAAAAAAACCAAGTTGGAAACTACCATATTCTAACAATATTACATACGGATCGATTGATAACCTTCATTGGAAGTCGGTAGCTTCTAAGAGTAACTACGTACAGTCATGAGCAATATAATGTATCTTTGGCGACAGCACATCCTTGCCGCCAACTATATATATATATAATATATATATGACTTGCAGTTCAATTTGTCAAAAAAGTTAATGTGACATGGTACCAAAGTGTATACATATTAATTCTCGTGACCGTACATAGTGTATGTGAAAAGATTTTATGCGTACGTTCTATAATAAGAAAGATAACAACGAACCAACAAAAACGTTTTCATGTAAAAATGTTGCCAAGATGAGATCATTTCGATCTCAATGTTAAAAAGTCATCAGATCTCATGTAGCGCCAAGTTTCTAACTCTACACGTACTAATTATACAAACTATAAGTTCACAAACACTACACGTTAGGCAAAATATGGAGCTTGGCCGTTCGTTACTATAAAAAGCACCTTATAACAGAGTGGCAATGAACAGTTAATAAATTTGTTACCTATGGTGGCGATAGCGAAATTGATTTTTCATCTTAAGTTCATATGATGGTAGCGAAACGGCCAAGCTACATATTTTGTTTAACGTATAGAGTTCGTGAATTTATAGTTTGTATAATTAGGACGTGTAGAGTTAAAAAACTTGGCGCGACATAAGATCTAATGACTTTTTGACATAAGAAAGAAAACAACGAATTAAAGTGTCTCCGCTACAGAGCATACTCCCCAGCGCAGCCACTCAGTATACACACTTCTAGATGTTTTCTTTCACTAATTTTAAGTACAGGTAGATATATAACATTCCTTATGCTGACAAAAGCAAATGTCTCATTTATTCTGGACCGTTGAAAAACACGGTCATTATTCAGGTCACTCCATCCACGTTTTAATTCTGAACAATCATTAAACTATCATGATATGGTACATAACTTCTGTTACACTCTCGTCTGTGAAACAGGCAACTTAGAACTTTGTTAAAACTTCTAGGGGTGACATGTCACTGATACCAACTTACTTTTGCTACTAAAAATCTTTAATTTATAACTTACAGACTCTATTGTAAGGGGATAAGGGTTGGCTGTAGTGAGGGAACGGTAGGGGATGGTAAAGTTAAATTTGTCTTGTGAAGCACCAGAACGCTCTACAGTTTAGACATGTTGTTCGGTAACCTTTATTACATACAGACTTCACGTTCAGTTTATATCAAAATTCATAAAAAAAATATTTTTGTTTATCTTTTTATTAGACTCCCAGGTAATAAAAATGTATGAACATATATTCGGGATATATATATATCAAATCAAATCAAATATACTTTATTGCACAGAACTAAAATTAATATATATATATGTTATAATAGACAATTCTACGTGATATTAACTAAGAATCATGGTCTGAATCATACCTCCGCAGTATTCGTTACGATGTCACTAACACCCTGTATATACCCTGTATACATCCTGTGTATATACACATATGCAGCATACAGTATTACAGTGTAATCTAATGCGCCGCATGACGAGAATCCGATATAATATAAACAAATATACAAAAAAAGAAAAACATGGATAAAAATCACAAAATATAAATGAAACTATTACCACTCTAAACTTTTTTTTGGACGTGACTTATTGTACATTTGCCGAAAGCATGAACTCTGCCGGACAAAATGAGTAGCGCACAGAGCTGTTACGCGGTAGAAAATTTAAGACAACAAACCTGATGATCTACATAACAGTGTGTCCACATGGAAGTTGGTAAGTGACATACAGCTCAGGCTTAGGTTTTGTCCGGAACACTAAACCTAGTTATCTGAAAGAGATCCTTTGACATCCACGCTTGTTTTTATAATAACCACGACCCGAAGTTTAATACTTGTGTACAAAGCGGGAATAACTTAACTGTGTATTACACACTAAAATTTATGTTTTGTTTTAAATGTGTTTCTCTAGTTATTAAATAACTTGTAATGTATACCCTCATTGTTTTAAAAGATGTGTTGCTATTGCAGTTTCTTGTCATTTCTCCGCTCATTTCTAAATTCAACCTGTGTTTTTATTTATTTTACACCAAGGTGCGAATTTGTATGAATCTGTTTCTTCTTCTATTGTTGGAGGAGGTATTAGCTTCGGTGTAAATAAAACTCATTCGAGATGATGTTAGAGCGGACTGTATTGTATAACTAGAAAATTATTTACATAAGTGAAAAGACAGAAAAAAACATGCCTTATCGTCAAAGTCCTTAATAAAGCCAGAGCAAAATATATTACAGTAAAAAATATATAATACACTTTAATATATCGTGTGGCTTGTGAGGTGGATTACTAACCACATCAACCCTTGAGTCAGGGTTATTATTGAGCCGCCAAAGGTTTCTGACATGGCTAACATAACGATTACGTACATAAGTACCTAAGAAGTAACCGGTGCCAACGGCTTTACGTGACTTCCGAAGCACGAATCATTTTAACTATTAGTAGATTAAATGTCTACAGCCAATCCGATGATTTTTTTTTTAATTTTATTTTTATAAGTATCACCAAATTCTACTTTTTCAAGCATACACAATGAAAGAGCGGACGGTACAAGTTACATTACGTTAACTACTGCCTATATGATAAAATAACAATTAATAAAATATCTTAAGCTACCCATATTCATAAAATATTAAAACTAAAATAACAAAACACCAAAATAAAAAAATCGAAATCTAAATTAAACATCAAAATTTACAATCTAAATATTCTTTAACGCTGTAAAAGCATTTCTCCACAAGCCAGTCTTTTAACTTAATTGTAAAATCTTTAAATTTTAAACCTTTTAAATGTTCTGGTAGATGATTAAATATATTTATGCACATTATATAACTATTTCTATCCACAAGTTTGAGTCTCGATGAGGGTTTATATAATTTGTTACGATATTGTGACCGTGAACTCTCGTGTACACTTCGTGGTTTTGTGGAAACATGCTATTGTTTTTAATTACAAATTTACAGACTTCAAACTGACTGACTTTTTTTATTATTTTATTTTGTTTTTTTATGTTATTATTTCATAATTTTATACAAGATGGTTGCCTGGAAGAAATTTCTGCTTAGCAATAAGGCCGCCAGATTGTACTGTATCTATCATCCATTTGGGTATATTTGTTTTGTATGTTGCGTGCAATAAAGTATAATAATAAAAGTAAAGTATAATATTTGATTTGATTTGATGTGTGAGGTGTCTGTGTGTCTGTTCGCCTCTAGTAGAGCTCAGTGTAACTTCGTTTCATTGTTTCAATACACGTATAATATTGGGGATAAAACCATCAGTTTTACGTTCTACCCGAAGCACAGAAGATTTCAAAATTAATGCCCGTTTCCGAATGACGGTTTCAATATTAACATTCGTTTTTATGTCAACCGCAATCCGTTATCGGATTCAAAGACTTTAAAATTTTATGATATTTCTCTGCATGTTTTATTCAACAAATAATATATTTGTTATTCTTGTGTTTAGTCTTCGTCGTAAACTGGTGGCCCGTTTTCTGCGGGTTAACATTAATTAATTTTATAAATATTGATACTTTGTTATCCTTAACCTTCTTTCAAATTATAAACTTCTCAGAACCCTGCTGTCTTCATTTTGGTACCCGATTAGAGCATTTAGCTTTTTTTGCAACTTATTGAAAATTTGTAGCAAATAGCACGAACCACTTGGCCAAACAAATGGGTTGGACACGGACAAGTGGAAAGTATATTAACTTCAAGCCACCGCACTGTAGCAAAGAAATAAACCTTTTAAAAACTATTTCTAGGAACTTTCGAGGAGAAATGCGGATAAAAAGTCAAAGATATTCAGCTAATCCTCTTCACAGAAGTCTTCCAGCTAAGAAGTTAATCACAGAGGATTTCCGTTGTAAAAGATCCGAAACTGTATAAAAGATATTGCGACATTACCAAGCTCTCAAACGTAAACTTATTACGCTAGAAATCAGACAGACAACAAACTAATTTATTGTTGAATACTTATTACAGGATTTTAGTGACATAGTAACGAATACTAAGGGGGATGATTCAGACTATGATTGTGAGATAAGATAAGATGAGATGTAACTAAAAATTTGTGATTTTTTTTTTATATCCAATAATTACCACTCGCCCACGTAGGCTGTAAGTATAATTAAATTTTAAATAGATAAATGCCTGCACACTCTACATTACTCAATGAAGTAACTCAGTAGATTCTCTTTTCTATTTATTGTCCCCGCACGCTAAAATAGTACAATTTCTAGGCCAATTACTTAATTAATGAAGTTCACTCTAATTATTTAAAGTTTCATCTTTTGAACGTTTAAATAAACAGAAAGTAACCTGTCCTTAAAGTAAAATGTCTGGTCTGAGCGAAAAACGAATTTTGGACACATCTGTTCCAACGTTTTGAGGGCAGATATAAATTTATTGTGCTTCAGATGAAATATGTCAATGCTATTGTATTTATAAAGACCGAATTTCCTAACTTTTAATTTGCCAGGGATAGGTCCGATTATAATGTTTTTTCTTTTGTTGGGGCAGTCTTCTACATTATTTAAAATCAAAAACATCCTGAGTGGGGCAAGTAAAAATATCGAATAAATTAAAAAAGTTTGATTTTTTTACTACTCCATGGTCAGGCCCGTGACCTCACGAATCGTTTAATCGTCCAATCTGTTTAGGCCTAAACGAATTATTTTTTAAACAATTTTCTATTGTAATTCTCAGTTTTTCCTAACCACGGAATAAAAGCATAAATTATTTATAGATTGGCAGGTGCTTAATTAGTAACTGGTGAAAATGGCCTTAACACTTTCAAGGATACAACGTTACATAATTATTAAAAAAGTAAGCGGGTTGTTGGAGTTATTTGGGCTAGGAGCCCGGGACCAACGGCTTAACGTGCCTTCCGAAGCACGGAATAATCTTACTTTTTCGGACAATCAGGTGACTCAAACCTGCAATGTTGTATTTATCATTAGCGGACTCAATTATAAATTACGGGATAAGTAGTTATGGGCGTACCTACACAACGTACTTAAATAGTATATACAAACTACAAGTCACTATATTGAAAACAATTGTATCAAAAAATATAAAATCAAAATTTAAAGATAACGAACAAGGTCTTTTCAAATATTGTAAGGTGATGCCGGTTTTAAGTAAAGTTAATATGGCTATAATACTTGACAAGTTTAAAAACATTGAAATGCTAAACAAGACCAGTAGATCAAGTCGCTTGCGTCAACTATCTTATTTACCTGTGTACCAACTACCGAAATATAATAATGTGTATGGCATGAGGAAGTGGGAATACTTACTACCAGATATTTTAAACAAATTGCCTAGTGGGCTACACACAGACATGTGGGTAGGAACTAAACAATGTAAAATAGAATTAAAGAAGTATTATCTGGGCGCATGTTGTTAAACTATGTAGTACCTACCTACTAATTAAGTATAGCGAGTTAAGCGCATTCATTCACTCCTCGCATAAACCTGTACGGGTTTTCTGTTTAGAGGAGCGTCTTATTTTATTTCTAAGGATTTAATTGTTTTTTTGATATTGAATAAATAAATTAAAAAAAAAAAAATGTCTTTGCCAAACAAAGGACAGTCTCAAAGTGATTTCGACAATGTCCCCATCGGGAATCGAACCCGGAACTCCAGATCGTGAGCCCAACGTTCTAACCACTAGACTACAGAGGCTGTATGAGTATGAGTGGCAAGAGGTTTTATAAGACGAAGGAGGATTATGATTTCATACTTTTAATTCGGTGAAAACAAGATGAAGTGTAATTATTAATTGTCCCGTAAATACAATAAACCCATTAAACAGGTTGCATGAAACAAAAACAGTATAAAAAGACACTCCTTCTAAATTACGCCTTTGGGACCTATAATTCTTCTGAAAAGTATTCCCGTTTAAAAATCTGGCACAATAAACTAGTTTAGGTAGACTTCCCGAGCTATTTTTTAGTTTCTCGCTAAGACATACTGCCATTTCTCTCTTAAATTTAAGCTATATCTTAAATTTACTGCCAAGTGATGCGATAAAACTGACAGCTTGAACGGGAAACGCCAACAGCTTAAAGCTTTATGTCTCTGGAAATAAAGCTTGAAGAAGATAAGCTAAATAAATAGCGTACTGTGTAGGTATTACAATTGTAATTGGTTAAGTGTTGTTCTTTGTAGAATATAAAGCACGAAAATGCTACTGTAGAAACAGAATGGAATAGAGTTATTATATTATATTAAATTATGATATAATAATTCCGATCCTGAGATTCCGGGTTCGAATCCCGGTGGGGACATATCACAAAAGTCACTTTATGATCCTAAGGTTGGCAAGGACAATACAGGCTGATTACCCGATTGTCCGAAAATAAGTTGACCCGTGCTTCAGAAGGCAAATTCAGCCGTTGATCTCGGTAACTATTTACAGATGCAAGTTTGTAGTCGTTACATAAGCCTTGTCAGCGGTCTTTGCGCGGCCCAATAATTACTCCTTGACACCAAGTCTGATGAGATCGGTCATGGATCTCACAAACCACATGGAAGAAGACCGATCGAAAATCCCGCAGTGGAGTAGCTTTGTCGACTATGCTCCATACCCCTCCGGTGGATTGGAGGTTATTTATGTTATAAATGTTTTGTTTATTCTATTTCTCTTTTGTTTTGTATTTTGTTTTTTTCCTGTTTGTGCAATAAAGTATTTGTTATGGTTATGTTATAAATATACTACGAGTGGGACGTCGCGTTTAAATGGGGATATGAGACTCCCGATATTTCGACACTGTTGCAAGTGCCATGATCACGGGATTTAAACGCGGTAAGAACTTGTTATTATGTGCTTTAATTATGATAATAACCGCGTAAACTTAAAACAATGTATAAGATATTTTTGAATTTGAATTTAAAAACAATTAGACTACAGCTATAACAAGACAAATGGTTCAGATTATTTCTAGTAGAAATCTCTTCCCGCAGACAGGGATAATACATTTACACATTCCTTTAAACCATACTAGTAGTAGGTAGATTAACCTTCCCCTTAGCGTTATCCTATATTTTTCGAGTCCACTTACCTTTTTTTCTATCTTTGATGGGTTTGCTCTTGGCCCCAGACTTGCCCGAAGGCATTGACGAGGCCTAAGTTGGAGCGAGCTCGCCCAGAAGGTGCCTGTTCACCCTTGTAATCTAAAGATTTGACAGGTCCGGTTTGATGATCTGAGCTATTTCTATTGATCAATTCGCTTTTATTACACGCACCTACGGAATATCATCGTTATCATCATCTTTATTTCCCAAGCACTATCCCGTTTTCCACAAGGTCCGCTTACCTAGCCTGAAGATTTGACAGGTCCGGTTTTTTACAGAAATGTCTACCTGTCGGACTTTCCAAGCCGCGAAGGGAAAACCAGCCCAATATACCTCTAGATTAGGTCACATACCTCCGAAATACATTTCTCGGGAATGTGGGTTTCCTCACGATGTTTTCCTTCACCGCTGAGAACGTGATAGTCGCTTAGGATCAAAGTGTAATATCGAACACAAATTCGAAAATCATTGGTCTAGGCTAAATTAATACTAAGTCATAAAGTAATATTCTAATACAACTTACAATAAAGATTTAAGACTACCATGAAAGCTTATGAAAACTATACAAATACTTTCCCGACTTCAAGTTACGCTAGCCAAATATTATGACTTCAGTAATCAACAGTCTTAAAACTTAAAGTCTACATAAGAACATCATGGCAAAGAAAATTAATTATCTACAAGTACTTGTGCACCCGCTTTATGTCCTAGAAGATATAAAGTTCTAACATTACGTTTATAACCAGACTTATTTTAAATTAAATTAAAAAACTGAAATGTAGGCGGCAGCACTGTTGAGATTTTCTGACAGTTATGCATACTGTCCAGCTAAAATTCGTGATAAATTGCCATAAAATGTGGAGCAACATGGAGTGTATCCCGTCTGAAGAATGAGTTACGAAAATGAAAAACTATCAGATGGCAAAAGGCAGTTTTGATTGAAAAAAAAAAATAATTTCCGTCTTTTCGATTTTTAGGGAATAAATACAACGTTATATAATAAACAATATATGTTTGTTTACACAAATAGTATAGAGAACTGTCAAAAAGACACTCAACAGTAGCGACACCTGATGGGAAAAATAGGCAGTTTCTATCCTCATTAATAACTTACATACAGTGTCTTCCGAAGCACGGATCAGGAACGCGATACCGACCCCGCCGGCGTGGTCGACGAATTCCCTCAATCAGCGCTTATCGCTATCGACCCACTAGGGTCGATTAATTCTTTAAAATATTTTTCCTCTCAGACGACGCCCTGAGCCGAGGTTCGCGCCCAACTGGGCACTCTCAGGCCTGTTGTCTTAAACGTTGTACCGGGTGAGAGCCTTCAGCGCTCCCCATTTGTCCGGCCAATTAGTTAATGCCATCTGCGGCAAATCTACAATAAGTCAAAAAAAAAGAAGCACGGATCATCTTACTTTTGAGCAATCAGGTGATCAGCTTGTAATGTCCTAACCAAAATAGGAATCAATAAAGTGATTTTTATGATTTGTCCCCACCGGGATTCGCATAACGCTCAACCAATGGGCTACGGAGGTTATTACCTAACTCTTATTATGCTAGTTTTAAAATAGTTCTTAATGTATGTGTCATAAATTTCCGTACGGCTTCATGGCTAGCGAAATATTTGTACTAAATTATTTCTTGTAAGTATTGTTAGACTGTGTCTGTAATAAAGACTTTTGAAGTCAAATGAATCGAACTCTTATTATGTGCTTCTATTATGTTTGTCTTCAATATCTACTGGAATTCCTCAATAATTTTCACTGTCAGCTAGAAGGCAAACAAGTTTCGTATAGAATTACCCATTACGTCCAACGGTCAACATACTGAACCACATGACATTAAATGCAATACAAACCTCATCCATTTTGTTCTGACATGTTGTGTTCGCTTGATGGTGGCCAGCGGGAATTTTCCCAATTTGGGAATATTCTCGGGAGTAAAAAAGCGCGAAATTTATGTAAAAACGTAATATGTTTATGTGGGTAACGGCCTCCGTGGTCCAGTAGTTTGAGCGTTGGGCTCATAATCCGGAGGTCCCAGGTTCAAATCCCGGTGGGGAAACATCACGAAAATCACTTTGTCATTCCTAGTTTGGTTATAGGAAATTACAGGCTGATCACCGTATGGTCCGAAAGAAAGATGATCCGTGCTTCGGAAGGCACCTTAAGCAGTTGGTCCCGCTTACTACTTACTGATGTAAGTTAGTAGTCGTTACATGATCCATGTCAGGGGCCTTTGGCAGCTCAATAGTAACCCTGACACCAGGGTTGATGGGGTTGGTACTCCACCTCACAACCCACATGATAGAAGAGAAGATCTTTTTAGGCAGATAACATTGTACAAAAAAGAAAATTTGAAAAGAAAAGCAGCCAGTTTCGGGTCTCTCTTGTCCTTAGCATTATCGCGTTTTTTACAGGATTCGCTTACTTAACCTGAAGATTTAACAGGTCCGGTTTTTTTACAGAAGCGACTGCCTAAGTGTCTGAGTATCGGGTATTCGTTCGAATTAAGAGTTTTTACAACGGGAACATTCCTAATTTGGGAACATTCCCGGGAACGACACATCATCATGGTTGCGCAAGAGCAACCCTGGTCGACGTCGTATAGCTAATATTTTATTTTATTAATATTTTATTTCAATTTAAATTAAATGCAAAAGTCTAGATTTTTTTTCTAGTGCCGCTAATATTTCACGAACAGTAGCGATAGCAAAATGCCATGTCTTTAATAAAACTTTTTGCGAAACATAAAAAATCTTATCTCAACTCTTTCCTAACACAATTTGAGGAAAACGCAAAAGTTTCTGTACTTTTTTATATTCCAACAGCAACAAAGAAGATATTAGCAATTTTTGTAAATGAAACTTTGCTTATTTCTTTTTGGAATATAATACAATTTACTTACTATTATTTATTATTTTCACTTTTGTAATTTTTCTCCTCATTTAAGCGGTTGTATTATCACATTGTGAAGCGAGAGGGGATTTTTTTTGACGTGACTTATTGTAGATTTGCTGAAGGTAGCATCAACTTGGCCGGACTTATGGGGAGCGCTGATGGCTGAAAGCGAAAAATTTATGTAAAAAGAGCTTTATTACTTTTAGAGAGATAAGTTACTGTATACAATAAATTATTAAATAAATAAATAAAAAATATCTAGCTCAAATTTTAATACTTGTATAAGGCTATGTATCTATGTAGTAAGTACAGTCATGAGCAATATAATGTACCCACTTTAGGACTCCGTCGCACTAACATATTTGACATAATTTAGTGAGTCTTTCAGTTCAATTTGTCACAAAAGTTAATGTGACATGGCACCAAAGTGTATACTTATCAATGCTCGTGACCGTATTTCTGCTTTATAAAATTAAGTTCTGTGTAATATAAGGTATTCAATTAAGGTTTCTGAGGTCACGGTAAAACGAATGATATTACAGGTTAGATAGAACAACTCTAACCTATAATAGTTTTAATCAAAGTATTCAGAGCTGCTTGCTTTACCTGTGGAGCATAATGTGAAATATTACCAAGTCAACTCCCTTGCTTCCTTTGTAAACAGCTATCAAGGAGAATTTGCACTGCAGGAGAGAACCAACCCAGAACCAACCCGTCCTTGCTTGATGTTCTTTATGTATCTTGTGGCATTTGTGCTCGGTAAGGCATATCTTAACCAGTCAACCGGAGGGGATTGTAGGGGAAAGCGTGTGCCCACCAGTGGGGCATATACTTTATATGTATGGAGTATACTTTAACACTCCAAAAAAAACTACCGTGTGTCAAATGTACATACATACATACATAAACTCACGCCCGTAATCCCTAATGGGGTGGGCAGAGCCACAAGTAATCAAAGACAACTTGCAGCCACTGTTGATACGAAGTCCAAAGATGGATATGATGAACCTTATGGTGATAAGGGATCAGCCTATCGCCCATAACATTAGTCCATCATGTTAGAGGGTGTGTCAAATGTTTCCTTCATATTCTAGATGAATTATTATTTAAAAAAAGAATATGCGTTTTTCTGTTTTGCTCCGACCAAGCAGTTAACGCCATAGGCAGCAAATCTACAAAAAGTAACGTCAAAAAAATTAACGTATCATCATCAGCCTATTAACGTCCCCACTGCTGGGGCACGGGCCTTCCCTATAGATGGATAGGGAGATCGGGCCTTAAACCATCACGCGGGCCCAGTGCGGATTGATGGTTATTAACGACTGCTAATGCAGCCGGGACCAACGGCTTAACGTGCGTTCCGAAGCACGGAGGAGCTCGAGATGAAAACTTTTTTTTTGCGGTCACCCATCCTATGACCGGCCTTTTCGAAAGTTGCTTAACTTCAACAAACGCAGACCAAGCGCGTTTACCGCTGCGCCATCGAAATCTATTTTTTTTCCTTAACATGCGTACCTCGTGATTATGTTTATATTTTGACAGAACGACACGACTTATTTGGGTTCAGTTACTAGCACCAATCGAATCAATCAATTATATCGCCAGAATCGATAAAATGACCGTGAAAAAATTTTATCACGTTGTGCATGTTAGCTCTACTGGTTTTGGGCTCTGACGAGTAGGAGAATGAAACGACACCAAGCCGACAATATTGCAACTACCGAAGGCTTTTCTTGCAGAATGTGTAGTAGTATTTGTCGCTCCAGAATTGGCTTGCACAGACATGAAAAAAATGCATGACTCTGCGGCAATGATAGTCATGAATAGTCTGAAATAGACCTATGAGTGATGAATAAAGGAAAACAATATACAAAAAGCTATTTAAACAACCCTCCTCTCACTGGCCCCTGTAGATAAGTGCCTATTATTGTTATTGCTGGCCGCATTGCCTCGCTGGACAGCCAGTCATCTCCCTAGCATTATACCGTTTTTTACAGGGTCCGCTTACCTAACCCGAAGATTTGACAGGTCCGGTTTTTACAGAAGCAACTGCCTTTTTGTCCTTTCAACCCGCGAAGGGAAAACCAGACACGCATTTCTCAGGAATGTCAGTTTCCTCACGATGTTTTCCTTCACTTATGATCCAAACATGAATTCGAAAACAAAATCGTCAATCATTAGTTTAGGCCTGTGTTGGAATCGAACCTGCGACCTCAAAATGAGTGGCAAGCGTTCTACCAACTGGGCTACCACGGCTTCTCGGCGGCTTGGCTGGCTGGACAGCCAGTGAGAAATAAATGCTTATTTTATAATTATTAATTTTGCAATCTTGCTTCTTTCCTACATACATTGCTCCTCAATAAACGATTCTCGGTTCCTCGCAACATACTTCCAGATAAAGTGTAGACGTAGCTAAAATTGATTAGTTTTCTCTGTATAGCGAGATAATTCTACATACATACATAAATTTACGGCCGTAGTCCTTAACGGGTTGGGCAGAAAGTTTATTATAAGATTAATTATTACCTAACTGCTAAAAATGTCTGGTATTAAATGTGTTCCTCTAGTTATTAAATAACTTGCAATGTACCCTCATTGATTTAAAGACGTGTTGCTGTTGCAGTTTCTTGTCATATCTTCTCCTCACCATAACACCTTGCGAAATGACGTAAATTCAAAAATGTTACATTGACCTTCAACAACTTTATCCATGATAATTACGTTGAATAAATAATTCTGATTTCTGATTTCTACAAGTAATTAAAAGATCACTTGTGATTCAAAATCAACAGTTTTCATTGGAAGTTTTAAGATGAGCAAGTAGGTTATCACATCATCATCATGGGTCATAATTTTCTAGGTGGGCCACATAATCACTTACTATCAGATGAGATTGTGGTTTTCATAAAAAACAAACAGCATAAGAATACAAACACCCAGTTCAAAAACAAACAAAACATTATGAGATAAAAGACAATATAATTTCATTTCATTCCAAATTGGTAATAATAAGTACATGACATAATATATAATATAACATATAAGGCCTGTATCCCCGAACGGTAGGCAGAAGTGTACTTATAGTAAGTTTATACTTTACACCTACTCCCCGCCAGCTTTGTATAAGTACCATGTATCAAGGGGCGAACCTAATCTCTTTTGAATTCAAAAAGATTTTAGTTGTTTTTAGATTTTTATTTTTTATAATGTAAAATATGTATTAAGGTAAACAGGGTGTTAGTGACATCATAATGAAAACTTTGAGGGATGATTTTCACCATGATTCTAAATTGATATCAAGTGGTATTTTCCGTCGCAAAACTATGGAACTGAAAATAATTTAAAAAAAAACACTAAAATTTTCATGAATTTTCCGAAAGGAAATTCCACTTGATATCAACTCAGAATCATGGTCTGAATCATTCCCTTCAGTATTCGTTACGGTGTCACTAAAACCCATACCTACTTGTATGGCTACCAGTATGTACTTACACGGGTGTAAGTGACATCGTAACGAATACTGAGAGGAATGATTCAGCTCATTATTCTGAGCTAATATCAAGTAGAATTTTCTATAGCAAAAGTATTGAATTGAAAATAATTTAAAAAAACTAAAAAAATACATGAACATTGCGACGGAAAATTCCACTTGATATTAACTCAGAATCGTGGTCTGGATTATCCCCCTTAATATTCGTTACGTGTCACTAACACTATGTATATTAGTATAGGTCTTTGTAACCTGATATAAATAAATTAATTAATTAACCGGGCACAAATCTTGGAAACTACGTGATGTCAATTGTCCATGTTCCAAACATGAATTCTCCACACACATCATATCAACATTTATGTACTGGGCTTGATACATTTATTATGTACCGCTGTCTCCGTGTCCCAGTGGCTTGAGCGTTGGGCTAACGATCCCGAAGTCCCAGGTTCAAATCCCGGTGGGGACCTATGTCCCCACCGGGCTTTGAACTTAGTCGCTTTTAGTCCTATGACTAAATTCACTTTTTGATCCCCAGTTTGGTTAGGATATTACAGGCTGATCACCTGATTGTCCAAAAGTAAGATAATCCATGCTTCTAAAGGCACGTGAAGCCGTTGGTCCCGGTTACTACTTACTGATGTAAGTTAGTAGTCATTCCAAGAGCCACTTCAGGGGCTTTCGGCAATAGTAATCCTGACACCATGGTAAATGGGGTTGGTAATCCACCTCTTTTTTATTTTTGACGTGACTTATTGTAAATTTGCCGCAAATGACATTAACTACTTGGCCGTACAAATGAAGAGCGCTGAGGGCTCTCACCCAGTACAAAATTTAAGGCAAAAGGCCTGAGAGTGCCCAGCTGGGCGCGCACCGAGGTGCCTGAGCCGAGGCTCAGGGCGTCGTCTGAGAGGAAAATATTTGAAAAAATTAATCGACGAGTGGGTCGATAGCGATAAGCTGAATGAGGGAAATCGTCGACCACGCCGGCAGGGTTGCTATCGGGGTTCTGAAGTGTTTGTTGTCGCGAGCTGATTGACCGCCTCTATGGCTAGAGTAATCGGGTCGTCGGGAGGTAATCCACCTCACAACCCACACAATGATTTTTCAATTTCATTCCTTTCCGTTCCTTCTTGTGTAGTAAATATAGCGAACTTGGTAACAAGACACTCTCAAAGTAAAGTTCGCCGAGTGGAGTTGTATTTGCTTTTACCCGTTACAAAGGTATATGGGACAGATTGTTAACTTTCAGATGACTGTTCAGTGTAGGTACTACAGATGCAGTGTAGTGTCCTGGTTTGACTACTGCACTGTTTCACTGTAAATTAAAATAACATAACATCGTAACATAAGCTGTCGACTGTACGAGTATTTTGTAAACGTGTTAGGTATCAAATCTAACGTTACGTCAATCCGTAACGTTATATCGTTTGACGGACTAATCCGAAGATTTGATAGGTGTGCTCAAAAGGCTGGAATTCAAACCAAAAGACTTAGGGTTGTGAGCCCAACACTGCCACTGAGCGTCCGTGAAATGTTGGAGTTATTAGGTGTCTCAATTATTTTTTGTTAGACAAAACCTTCCATATCATCACTATCCCATTAACGTCCCCACTGCTGGGGCACGGGCCTTCCCTATGGATGGATAGGGAGATCGGACCTTAAACCACCACGCGGGCCCAATGCGGATTGGTGGTTATTAACGACTGCTAATGCAGCCGGGACCAACGGCTTAACGTGCCTTCCGAAGCACGGAGGAGCTCGAGATGAAAACATTTTTTTTTGTGGTCACCCATCCTATGACCGGCCTTTGCGAAAGTTACTTAACTTCAACAATCGCAGACCGAGCGCGTTTACCGCTGCGCCACCGAGCTCCTCCATAATATAAATAAACAAAATAACTTTGTACCAACGAAGATCCATCTACATCTTATCTACGTCAATTCTAATTTGTATTTTCCTACAGAACATTTATATTTGTTCGAAATAATGTTTTCATTAGTGTTGAGACAATATACGCAGTAGATAAGCGAATTTATGTTATCCATAATATATAATGATGTAAGTAACTCTGACATGGAAAGTAAGTAAGATACTTTATCTTATTTTATTTAGCCTGGAATGTTCCACTGCTGGAGAAGTCTATTAAATAATTATATTTATTTATTTGCATCTATGCTGGAGTGTAGACGAAGCAAAGTCGCAAAAGCTTCTTCTTCTTCTAATCGTGTGTGTGAGGTCGAATACCAGCCTCATCAACCCTGGTGTCAGGGTTATGATTGAGCCGCCAATGGCCCCTGAGATGGCCCATGTAACGATTACTCACTTACATCAGTAAATATTAACCGGGACAAACGGCTTAACGTGCCTTCCGAAGCACGGACCATCTTACTTTCGGACAATCAGGTGATCAGCCTGTAACGTCCTAACCAAACTAGGGACCACAAAGTAATTTTTGTGATATGTCCGTACCGGGAATCGAACCCGGGACCTCCAGATCGTGAGCCCAACGCTCAACCACTGGACCACGGGGTCGAAAGCTAACAGACACACATGCTGAGCTCAGTTTAGTCCGAATGATCGTAAGCCATTAAGAAGTAACGAAGCACGCATGATCAGACTATCTCGCTCGTACTTTCTGACTCTATCAGTTTTATTTGGAGTACCCTATGAGATTACGTCCTTTCTAATGACGAGCTGACTTCACCTCACCTACCACTAACGGTTCATTATATTCAACAAAAGGACTTCGCATCAAAAGTCAAATTGCAAATTGTCTTTTCTTCCGGCTCCGCCCACCCCATTAGAGATTACGCACCTGTGTTTATGTTTGTAACGTTTAAGTATTCGTATCTTTCAAGACCCGTTCCCATCCCTACATTGCATTATCCGTTGTGCAAAATCGTCATCATAAACCAAAATAGCTCAATAAATTTCAATATAGGCGCCGTATATTTCACTTAGCCCCTGATTTGGCTCAGTCAAACCCGTAATAAAATGTGGGACGATATATTTTTACCACTATAACGTGGGTAGTAAAGTCTACTATGTCTACGGAATAAAACTGGCGTCATAGAATAATGAATAATACTGCGCATAGAATGGTTTTCCCTTCGCGGGTTGGAGTGGTCAGACAGGCAGTCGCTTCTGTAAAAAAACCGGACCTGTCAAATCTTCAGATTTGGTAAGCGGACCATGTGAAAACCGGGATAATGTAAGGGATATGATGTGTCTGGGGTGTGTTTAAACGTAGGTAATAAATTTGAGTGTGTCTGCGGAATAAAACTGGAGTGGATTTTGTAGAATAGCTGTAGTAGCCCAGCTGAAAGAACGGTTGAATTTCACTATGAGGTTGAAGGTTCGAATTCCAACACGAAACCGAATGATTTTTGAGTCAATATAATAAAAACAAATATAAAAAAATAATAATAAATAACATAATGTAATATTTTATTATTAATATTATATTATATATTTTTATTATTACATTATATTATTATTATTTTTTTCTTTTATGTTTTATCATTTTAATAATTATTTTTTTATAAATAATAAATTATTTATTGGTTACGTGCTCAGCAGTGAAAGAAAACATCGTGAGGAAACCCACATATACAGGGTGTTAGTGACATCGTAACGAATACTGATTGGGATGATTTAGACCATGATTCTGAGTTAATATCAAGTGGAATTTTCCGTCGCAAAATTCATGGTTTTTTTTAGTTTTTTTAATTATTTTTAATTCTATACTTTTGAGATAGAAAATTCCACTTGATATTAACTCAGAATACTGAGCTAAATCAGCCCCCTCAGTATTCGTTACGATGTCACTTACACCCCTTACCAGTACTACAGGTAGCCATACAAGTAGGTGTGGGTGTTAGTGACACCGTAACGAATACTGAGGGGGATGATTCAGACCATGATTCTGAGTTGATACATACATACATACATAAACTCACGCCCGTAATCCCTAATGGGGTGGGCAGAGCCACAAGTAATCAAAGACAACTTGCAGCCACTGTTGATACGATGTCGTAAGCTGGATATGATGATTCTGAGTTGATATTAAGTGGAATTTCCTGTCGAAAAATTTATGATTTTTTTTATGTTTTTTTAAATTATTTTCCGTTCCATACGTTTGCGACGGAAAAATCCACTTGATATCAACTCAGAATCATGGCCTGAATCATCCCTCAAAGTTTTCGTTACGATGTCACTAACACCCTGTATGTAGGTACCTAACTTAACCTAACTTTATTGGGCTTTGGGCAGGTAAGAAAAGAAGTCGCTTCTGTGGAAAATCCGGACCTGTCAAATTTTCAGGTTCGGTAAACGAACCTGGTGAAAATCGTAAAAAAAAAAGGATTTAGAAAGTTACCAAGTTAGTTTTCTCGTATAGTTTAGTGCTTCTGTCCGAGCTAGAAAGAATATCAGGTTTGCCAGTGACATTGTTGATTTCTGGCTCTACACAACCCGTTAATAACTATGGGCGTGATTCTATAAATAAGCCTTTTACTCTTGTATTTATATAAGATTTTTATAAATCGTTATCAAAAAGTAATTTTGAAACCTCGTAGCAAGTTGCTACTGCGTAACTGTTGCTACGCGCCGTAGTACGATCAAATATTATTTGTAAATTAATTTTGTGTTGTCTTTTTTGAGTAATACTTTCGCGCTTGAGTGATTCTAGCCGGTTTCAAAACTTTAAATAAGTATTTTAGTTCTTTATGAATCATGGTTCATTATTTACCTACCAATTTCAAAATTTTTATTATAAATCAATGAATAATAAAAGCAACGTGAATTGTAAAAAAAACTACATACACACCTAAATTAAAAAAGAAACGAATTAATTGCAAACAAGATCTAAAGATAATAATAAAGAATGAAAATAAAAAGAGCCATTTCCCTTCATTCTTTCGAGAACGTTCTCACTGGTTCTGGCAAATAAATTATCGATTTTCACATTCCGTTGCGGAACAAATACCTATACATTAAAGAAAGATAAATTGTTCGGGACATTTTGTATCTTGTGTTTTTATTTTATACGAACAGAGTGTAATGTATCTTATTGTGTTCCGTTGTAAATGTTCAGGGTATCCGATAAATTATTGTTGCATGAGCATATTTCACACGTGGCTAATTGTATTTTTATGTATACATAAACAGCCTATATACGTCCCACTGCTGGGCACAGGCCTCCCCTCAAACAACCGGAGGGGGTATGGATCATACTCCACCACGCTGCTCCACTGCGGGTTGGTGGAGGTGTTTTTACGGCTAATAGCCGGGACCAACGGCTTAACGTGCCCTCCGAAACACGAAATCATCTTACTTTTTCGAACAATCAGGTGATTCAAGCCTGAAAAGTCCTTACCAAACAAAGGACAGTCTCACAAAGTGATTTCGACAATGTCCCCATCGGTAATCGAACCCGGACCTCCAGATCGTGAGCCTAACGCTCTAACCACTAGACCACGGATGCTGTTGTTTTTTTTATGTGTATAATATACATACACACACACACACACACATTTTTATGTATATTATACTTAATATATAACATAATACAAACAGCATAATATACAGGGTGTAAGTGACATAGAAAAGAAAGCTTTGAGGGATGATTCAGAGCACGATTCTGAGTTGTTTCATTACCAAGGCCATTAATACTTCTTCTATCGTGTGGGTTGTGAGGTGGAGTACCAACCTCATCAATCCTGGTGTCAGGGTTACTATTGAGCCGCCAAAGGCCCTGACATGACCTGGCTGACCTGGCTCATGTAACGACTACTTACTTATATGAGTAAGTAGTAACCGGGACTAACGGCTTAACATTCCTTCCTAAACACTGACTTTCGGACAATCAGGTGATAAGCCTGTAATGTCCTGACCAAACTCGAGACCACAACTAAGTAAGTAGTCGTTACATGGATCATGTAACTACCGGGACCAACGCCTTAACGTGCCTTCCGAAGCTCGGATCATCTTGCTTTCGGACAATCAGATGATCAACCTGTTATGTCCTAACCAAACTAGGGACCACAAAGTATTTTTTGTGATATGTCCCTACCGGGAATCGAACCCAGGACCTCCGGATCGTGACCCCAACGCTCAACTACTGGACCACGGAGGTCGTTATTAATACTTAAATATGAAGCTAAATGCAGTAACAATGAATCTTATTGGATAACAATACGCTTCGATTTGTTAACAAATACTTTAAAGTCTATGTTACTGAATATCTCACGTAACATAACGACTGAGTTCATCATAGTCGACACAATATCTCGACTGTATTCAGATTCAACGAAGCTCAGATATTATAACAAAACATAATATTGGCTTTAAGTTTATAGTTTCATAACCGCAATCCGTTAGGTCTCTCAATATTTCAAACAGCTTGTGTTTAATGTTTAATCTGTATTATGTCGATATTTCATGACATGACTCACGTTGCTCTTACAGAAATCTCAGTAAGGCGTGGGTTTTTAGTTCATATTGTAATAAGCGTACTTTTATAATTAAAGCACATAATAACGGGTTCGGGTTAAATGGGGATATGAGACTCCCGATATTTCGACACTGTTGCAAGTGCTATGATCACGGGATGACTGATGAGATTGGAGTCCACTCCAATCCCCATTTAAACGCGGTAAGAACCGGGCGTTATTATGTGCTTTAATTATGATAATAACGGCGTAAACTTAAAACAATGTATAAGCGTACTTTTGACTAGTGCGATTGGGATATATAGGCTGTTAGTGACATCGTAACGAATACTGAGGGGGATGATTCAGACCATGATTCTGAGTTAATATCAAGTGGAAATTTTCGTCGCAAATTTCATGTTCTGTTTCACATTCATTTACATTTGTGATGGAAAATTCCACTTGATATTAACTCAGAATAAGGAGCTACATCGTCCCCCTCAGAATTCGTTATGATGTCACTTACACCCCGTACAAGTACGTACAGGTAGCCATATGTATATGAATGGTTGTTAGTGACACCGTAACGAATACTGAGGGGGATGATTCAGACCATGATTCTGAGTTGATATTAAGTGGAATTTCCTGTCGGAAAGTTCACGAAATTGTTAGTACTTTGTAAATATATTTTCAGTTCCACACATATGCATCTTTTGTCTTTGTTTTTGGGTATAAATGATGACCCTTTTTATTACACTCAGGCAAAATTAAGTATATCTTTCACCTATTATTATTCTGATGAAAATAAAGAGAAGCAATATACGGGGTGTAAGTGACATCGTAACGAATACTGAGGGGGATGATTCAGACAATGATTCTGAGTTGATATCAAGTGGAATTTTCCGTCGCAAAATTCATGGTTTTTTTAGTTTTTTTAACTTATTTTCAATTCTATACTTTTGAGATGAAAAATTCCACTTGATATTAACTCAGAATAATCAGCTGTTTCATCCCCCTCAGTATTCGTTACGATGTCACTTACCCCCCCGCACAAGTACATACTGTACCCATACAAGTAGGTATGGGTGTTAGTGACACCGTAACAAATACTGAGGGGGATGATTCAGACCATGATTCTGAGTTGATATCAAGTGGAATTTTCCGTCGAAAAATTCATGAAAATTTTTGTTTTTCTTTTATTATTTTCTGTTCCATACTTTTCCGACGGAAAATTCTACTTCATATCATCTCAGAATCATGGTCTCAATCATCCCTCAAAGTTTTCGTTACGACGTCACTAACACCCTGTAGATAGCAACATAATTCTATACATTATGTGATTCCAATACCAGACAACAATTATTTTTATATATGATTCTGTCATCGTACTCGAGTAATGAGAAAAAAGGTATCACATTAAATCTCGACAGCGCCATCTACATTATTTTTGGGGAACGTAGCCTGGAAAGTCTCTCATGGTTGGGACATTCTCACAATGATGGGAATTATAAATTTCTAAGCTTACCACCCGAGAAGCAAGCATCATCATCATCATCATCAGCCCATTAACGTCCCCACTGCTGGGGCACGGGCCTTCCCTATGGATGGATAGGGAGATCGGGCCTTAAACCGTCACGCGGACCCAGTGCGGATTGGTGGTTATTAACGACTGCTAATGCAGCCGGGACCAACGGCTTAACGTGCCTTCCGAAGCACGGAGGAGCTCGCGATGAAAACTTTTTTTTTTTGTGGTCACCCATCCTATGACCGGCCTCTGCGAAAGTTGCTTTACTTCAACAATCGCAGACCGAGCGCGTTAACCGCTGCGCCACCGAGCTCCTCACAAATAAAGCAAGCATATTTACCCACAAATATTTTTATCTTATCTAAATTGCCTTTCAAGAATCTAGTCTCAGTAAACAGAGCATGGTAACAAAATCTCATTGCCTATTCAGATTTCGTTCCCGACTGGCCGTATTAAAATCAAGCTAATTTCCTTGAGTCTCTTCGAAGACTCTTAAACGACTTGATAGCTATTTAGCAGTCCATTTTAAGACAACAAAACGTCCAAAATAATACTCTTTTAATACTTGAATAACAACTTGACAGGCGACAAAATTGTGGTAATACAAATTCGGTGAGAGAATTTTATTAGGGTGAATTTATGGACGGAAGTTAGAAATTATGGGGTCCAAGTTAACAAAGCATCACGCTTGTATTTCCAAACGGGTAAGCAGAAGTGTATAATATACACGCTCGTTACTATATAAGTCCCAAGTTATAGCGGGCGAGCCTATTGCCTTTATCCGAGCAAAATATCTTGAAAAGAACTTTATGATCAATATTATAATAACAGCCTCCATGGTCTAGTGGTGAGAGCGCTAGGCTCACGATCTGGAGGTCCGGGTTCGATTCCCGATGGGGACATTGTCGAAATCACTTTATGAGACTGTCCTTTGTTTGGTAAGGACTTTTCAGGCTTGAATCACCTGATTGTCCGAAAAAGTAACATGATTCCGTGCTTCGGAAGGCACGTTAAGCCGTTGGTCCCGGTTATTAGCCGTAAAAACACCTCCACCAACCCGCAGTGGAGTAGCGTGGTGGAGTATGCTCCATACCCCCTCAGGTTGATTGAGGGGAGGCCTGTGCCCAGCAGTGGGACGTATATAGGCAGTTTATGATATGATATGATCATAATCTTAATGGTACCCATGCACTGCACATGACTACTTATTAACTAATCAGCAGCATCTAGAATCTATTTGCACCGACACTGAACCACTGACACTCACAACACAGGTCGCCTAGTGTGAATGTCAGGGAACTTAATTATACTGAGTGTTAGTGACATCGTAACGAATACTGAGGGGGATGATTCAGACCATGATTCTGAGTTAAAATCAAGTGGAATTTTCCGTCGCAAAATTCATGATTTTTTAAATTATTTTCAATTCTATAATTTTGCGATCAAAAATTCCACTTGATATTAACTCAGAATAATGAGCTAAATCAGCCCCCTCAGTATTCGTTACGATGTCACTTACACCCCGCACCAGTACATACAGGTAGCCATACAAGTAGGTATGGGTGTTAGTTACACCGTAACGAATACTGAGGGGGACGATTCAGACTATGATTCTGAATTGATATTAAGTGGAATTTCCTGTCGGAAAATTCATGAAATTTTTTGTGTTTTCTTAAATTATTTTCCATTCCATACTTTTGCGACGGAAAATTCCACTTGATATCAACTCAGAATCATGGCCTGAATCATCCCTCAAAGTTTTCGTTACGATGTCACTAACACCCTGTATAGGTTGTTGTTCACAAGCTTGTTTGTATGTAAGATTAACTTAAGTTTTTAAATACATTGTAAAGCTTCTATGTTTTAAATTATTATAATTATATATTGTTATGAATAAAATAGCACCGGAACATCTAATATTACCTCGACAAATTACGAGCAAGATACATCCAAATATCCCTTAATGCTATTAATAATTCATTAAGACATCATGTAATGCTTCATTATGCTCTGTATTCCGACTACCTGTTCGCTGTACGACTTAATCGGTTAGGTTAATCGAGATATATCGAGTAGACAAATTACACACTATACAGGTGGCTATTATATACTATAAAGGGTGCTTGTAACACCGCAACTAAATACTTTATTGCACTAAAAACGATGGTTGGTTTTTTCTTGTCGGAAATTTTTAACGAAGATTTTTTATTTTATTGAGCCGTAATGTAAATCGAACAACTTAAGTACAATTTCATTGTACATTAATGATTTTTAATAATTTGTCATTTGTAATTTAAATTTGGGGTCAGGGGGTTCAAAGCAATTCATCTAAAAAAGCAATAATGCTATTTGACATTTGCGTGGGTTGCGCACTTACTTTCATAAGCGCAAATGTCAAATTGCAATATGGTATTTTAAGATGAATTGCTTGATGTGGCCTTTTTAACCCTGTTCAGCTTAAAGCACTAAAGAGAACTAAAAAAAACTAATATTTCATGAATTTTTCGACAAGTACTTCGACTTGATATCAAGTCTGAATAATCAGTAAACGGGATAAATTATTTTTGGTACCAAGTATTTTTCTTTAACTTTATTATGTTTATGTAACGTATTTTTTTGCGTGCACTAGTTTTCCATTGCAGAAAAAGTCCTTAAACCTCAGCGCATACTTAGGTAACACTAGAAAGCGAACCTAGCGGAGTTTTTTTTAAATAGGAGTTTAAACGCACGCGCTCTCACAGAAGCCCCAAAGCGCGATGCGGTTTCATACAAACTTTTGTTTCCTATTCCGGAACGCTTCCTGGAACCGTTTAAATTCCGAAACGAAAATCGACCGCAAAATCCGCGCTTGTGTTGGCAGCCTTATTCAGTGTTGCCATCAATCACAGTCGACTGAAATTAATGTTATTTATACTTGTTCAAAATTCCCAACTAACTACATGTTCGGATTAGGGCCTTACTATGAAATCATTTGTCTGAATAAACTTTGATAATCTTGTTTAGGGTGATGTATCGCTTAACAACAACATATAAGATATTCAAAGGTCAATTTGTTCGTCATAATTAGTACCTACACACATAAACATACGCATGTAAATTTTTAATGGAGTGGTTTACTTGTGTAAGTATGTAGTCGTTAATTTATATGAGTCATATCAGGGGCGTTGATCTCGTAAACAACACGCGTGAAGAAGAATGAATTGGCCATAATCAGAAGACATGTTACAAGCAGTTTTTTACCCGACTTCGTCGAAGCAAAAAGTAGGGTTATGTGTTTGACCTCTATATATATGTATATTATGTATGTATGTGTGTATGGACGTCTGTTCCAACCTAACTTCTAAACCAGATGTCATAATTTAACAAATGAGGTGTCATTAGAAGCGTCTTAATTGTCCGGTGGTTAAAAGTTATGTGACTTCACGCTAAATTCAATATGGCGCCCTCTAGAGGACATAAGCTCATGCTCTAAAAAGTATGAAGCATGCCAATGCCAATCTGTCCTAAGAGTTTGCTTCCCACGGCGCGGCGTAGGACCACGGCTATCTTCGAAACATCATTATTTGGAAGAATTTCAGAGAAACACATATATTTTCTTGTTTCACACTTTTTAGTGAAGTTGAGTGATAGAGTGAGAAACAGTGTGATAAGACAGAGATGTGGTGTAAAAGACGATATAGTGACTAGGATTGAGAAGGGAATGTTAGGTTGGTTTGGACACGTAGAGCGGATGAAGGATAATAGGATTGCAAAAGCGGTATATAAAGCGAAAGTTGATGGTAGGGCTGGCAGAGGAAGACCGAGAAGGACTTATGATGACCAAATTGGAGATGTCCTTAGAAAAGGTTCAATACGATCTACTCTGAACCGGCGTGCGTGTATGAAGCGATTGATGAATGTGGAGGAAGCAAGAGAAGTGTGTCAGGATCGAAGCAAATGGAATTCTATAGTCTCTGCTTACCCCGGTGGGAAATAGGCGTGAGTTTATGTTCACACTTTTTAGAGCGTGATTTACCGTAGTCGGGTTTAGGTTTTTTTTACCTTAAGTGCAGTTTTCGCTGTCCCCGTTGGCTCGACCATGATAGACGGCGACACGGCTCAAAACCTACCACGTTGGTCTAACAGAAGGTTCTCTGTGAGGTGTGGGTATGTAGTTCATCTTGCGATGGATGTACCTCTGACTACCCCAATTGGGATATAGTCGTGAGCTTTGTTATGTTTTAGGCGACAGGTAATCAGCTCATCGGCTTGGTACATCATATTAGGACAGATTTTGTGACTTAGTGGTTAAAGCATTGGGCTCACGATTTTAAGGTCCAGGTTCGATTCCCGATGAGGCCATTGTCGAAAGTTACTTTGTGAAACTGTATTTTATCTGGCATATATTGCAGACTGTTCAACTGTTTATCCGATTCTACAACATTTCAGATTCAAAAACAAGAAGGTAATTTTATTTTTCTAATCACCGTCTCGAAGCTGGTGGTATGTTCTACTCAAGAATACAATATAAAAGCGCACATCTAAACACAACATTAAAAACAACTATAAAAGTGTCAAGAGAAGCACATTGGCGGCCTTATTAACGAGCAACGCAAAAATAGAAAACTTTAAAAAAATATATATAGCTTGAAAAGAGAACATATTGAATAAATACTTAGTCTCAATTCACAGTAAGTAATACAATCCAGAGCGTTGAAGATGTTCAATGCCTTAGGGATATCGGTTTGCGGTTAGCTGTCACCCTTCATTACACCTCAAAAAGGGTTTTTCCAGAGACATACGCTCTAATAGACAGAAGCTAAGTGCCAAATCTCTATAGGAAACCACCCATCTCCGTGGTCTAGTGGTTGAGCGCCCGGCTCACAATCCGGATGTCCTGAGATCGAATCCCTGTGGGGACATATCATAAAATATCACTTTCTGATCCCTAGTTTGGTTAGGACATTATAAACAGATTACACATTAGGCACATTAAGACGTTGATCCCGGTTACTACTTACTGATGTATGTAGTCGTTGTAGGGAGCGCTGGTAATTATAATAAAACCCCACACAAATAAATGAATGAACTGTATTACTAAGGATATATTTAATTACAAGACCCAAGATTGAGACGCGTTGGTTTGCTCGCGCTAGAGATGTGACTGTCCATAAATGGTAGACTATTAGGTATGTCCCATACAGTCGTTACTAAATGAACTAAGTACCCACGCCTCATCCAGCTGTCTGTTAGATCTACGTGATAGGGGATGAGCCGTAGCGCCGTCTACGTATAATGGTCGAACCCACTGTGGTTGTGAAAACTGCATTCAAGATAAATTGATAACTCAATACAAGTCTGGTATCGGGGACTAAACCGGCGCTTCCCGTTTGAGAAGTAAGCTGGTGAACCACATAACCACAGTGACAGATTGGTTGAAATGAAATAAAATTTATTAGCTATAGAGTGGTACAAAAGATCTTAAATAATATATTGTAACAAAAAAATCCATTACTCAACCGTGCTGTAGCGTGCGAATATTAAATAATTTATTATTAAAAGAACATGCTTTAGATCTAATATTTAATAAATTTGTCTTAAAATCAATAACAGTAGATATTTTAAATACAGTAATAACACATAAATATAACAATTAACCTTAATTTAAATAAACGGTTGTGAGTATAATGCTGAAAGTGAGAATTCTATTGTGTAAACTCAATTACCAACTTAGCTATAAATAAGAGACAAAGTGGTAACGAATTTCAGATATTTACGGAAGTTAATTAATGTCACATTAATAATTATCCAATTATTATTATAGACGAAGATGTTGGGAATAACTTTTAAGAGTCCTTGCAATAATTTATAAATAGACTAGTATTTGCCCGCGCCTTCACTCGCGTTAAATTCGGGGTAACACGGTTATCCTTTCCTTATGTACCATTTTTTAGCTTCCAACCTTGAAAACTGAGATGAGTCCCATATAAAATGTGACCCCGTCTTTGAAGAGGTTAGGGGCAGATTTCCAAAACGAAAATGATGCACAATTTTTTATTAGTCACAAATAGTTCAAATACCAATTTTTAGCTTTCTACCTTGAAAATTGCGGAATGTTCCATAATATAAACTTCCACCCCCCATTTAAGGGAAGTGGGGGTTAAGAAAGAGACAAAAAATTGCCCATGTCACTCTCCATCATACCAACTATCTCTACTTAAAAACTAGTAACCTAACTAAACTTTTATCTTTCCCTCTGTTATAATCTCATTTAGGCGTAAATATTATACTTAGTAATTACCTTTATAATCTATATTAGCGGATCTAAAGTCACCGACATAGCTCGGAGAACTGCCAAGCTGAAGTGGCGGTGGGCAGGACACATAGCGAGGAGCACCGATGGCCGCTGGGGCGGAAAGGTTCTCGAATGGCGACCACGTGTCAGACGACGCTCAGTGGGTAGGCCCGCAAGGTGGACCGACGATCTGGTAAAGGTCGCGGGAAGCCGCTGGATACGGGCGGCGCAGGACCGATCGTCGTGGAGATCCTTGGGGGAGGCCTATGCCCAGCAGTGGGCGTCGTACGGCTGATAATGATGACGATGATGAGGAGGAGCTGTGTTTCTACTACAAGTACCTTGGTTACTAAGAAACCCCAACACTGGATTTTTAACAAAGACGCGGCAATTTGTTTCTCTGTTTTGCCGTGAACGACGAACAAACAAAAAGACACACGCACTTTCGCATTTATAATATTAGTATGTATTAAGTTTCATAACAGAGTATTGATATTTAGAAACACAATTATGTCACCAGTAATTATACTCAAGTCAAGCTATTTTGAGATCATCAACGGCTTTTAATTATATCGCTAGATAACACCCATACATAGTTATCTAAATTGACATGATCTTCATATAAAACAAAACATAACATACTATAGATAATATAATGATAATGGTGCTAATTCCTGTAAATACCATCTAATTTTATTTTAAGTTATATCTGTCATTTTCTTATCCGCCGAAAAGGAAAAGGACGGGTAATCGACAAGCATAAAAATTATGGAACACACGTCAATTTTAAGGACAAATCTAAAACAACCGTCTAAAAATTTTACATCAGTCAATAACCC
Source organism: Pectinophora gossypiella (assembly GCF_024362695.1). Taxonomy (NCBI): domain Eukaryota; kingdom Metazoa; phylum Arthropoda; class Insecta; order Lepidoptera; family Gelechiidae; genus Pectinophora; species Pectinophora gossypiella. The sequence goes on from NC_065426.1 coordinate 3,672,936, forward strand.
GACACAGGTAAGTAGACATTGACAGGTAAATATTCATTCATTTACTCATTCTTCCTAAAATTAAGAGCTGTGAATCATCCGTCCCTTTCCTTTTCAGCGGATATGAAAATGACGGATATAACTTAAAATAAAATTAAGCGGTGTCTGCAGGAATCGGGGCCAATGTAATATTTAGATAGATTAATTTACTTATTTCACTTTTAATTATTTATTATGTTAGAATGCACCAACCCGCTACTATTATCATCATCGTCCTAGCATTATCCCGTTTTTCACAGGGTCTGTTTACCTAACCTGAAGATTTGACAGGTCTGGAAGCGACTGCTTGTCTGACCATCCAACCCGCGAAGGGAAAACCAGTCAAATACAGGTTAGGTCACATACCTCCAAAAATCCATTTCTCGGAATGTGGGTTTCCTCACGATGTTTTCCTTTACCGCTGAGCACGTGATAATCATTTATGATCCAAACATGAATATTACCCGCTACTATTATATTTGTACAAAATTTTCCTGTACCCAAAGATTGCCTGGAAGAAATTGCTGCATGAGCAATAAGGCCGCATGTTGTGCCTTTCTGTATCTGTTATCCATATCTCTGTATCTTGTGGCATTTTATCTATTATATAGGGTATTTTATCTATCTATCTATAGGTATAGGTGGTGTGCGGATCACCGTCTATAATGGTCAAAACCAAATTTGTTAAAACTGCATTTAAGAGTCTGTCCAGATGAGGCGTTTAACGCGCGTTGTCATACCACAGACTACTTGACATCGTACGGATACAGACGCACATCTCCAAGCATGCAGGAATCTATAAAGTAATCAAATTACTCTGTGGTATGAAAACGCGAGTAAATCGCGCTTTCTGAACAAGGTCTAAGGTAAATTAATAATTCATTGGTGAAAGTACGGTACTGAGGTCTGAAGCGGCGCTTCCCGTTTGAGAAGCAAACCAGGGTACCACAGGACCACAGTGACTTCTTCTGGCTCTATTAAAATATTCGCTGCCGATCATACGCGCATAGCACAATCTTAACACTGTAGCAGAGACAATAGACTTATTCTGCTGCTCTCTGAGTGAATTCGCAAAAGCGATCATGTTTGTGATATGTATCAATGATATTATGTAATTTTGTTGTTGTAATAATGTTTAGTGTTTAAGATTGCTTCACTGTCGTATTGGGTGCATACTTGTAATGATAGTTGTAAGATTGAATAAATAAATAAATACATTATTTTGTACAATTTAATCCAATCAAAACCGCCTAAAATTACTAGCGAATACTTCAATTCAAATTCAAAAATATCTTTATTCAGTAGTTAACTCATCCGCCTAAAACTATCGCAGCTTCTCACAACCTGTATTGCCGGGGAAAAGAAGCTGCAAGAAAAACTTCGGCAGAGGGCCCTAGACGTTCTTTAAGAAATAAAATAACACTTACTATCATTCCCGCCAATCTTTCTAACCGAAAAAATAAAAGTAATAGACACACAGCGAGCCGCGCGCGCGTTTCTTTGCAAGAATTTGAAAATCCTTATAAAAGTCTGTAAAACCTCGACTAAAACTATTTGAAAACTGCATCAGCAGCTTCCCAGGATTACAGTATGCAACATTCTGTAGAAGAGGGAACGTTGAAGTACCTTTCGCTTGGTCGGTATTTTAATTGATCGAATGCAACATCGTAATTATACTCGCTCCTTGTTCGAGAGGTTTTTTAACAGTGTAGTCTACGTCTTATGCTCCAGCATCGTCACAATTTTCAAAGCTCATATCCAAAGCTAAAAAAAAAAAGTTAGTTTCCCGCTTCCGAGCGCACCTGTCAACTAATGTCATTACGGTTTTTGTGCACCGGCGCGTCACTTCGCCTCCGTAAATAAACAGTCTTTTAAACTAATTGAAAACTAATATTTAACGCAAAAACATGATTGATGTAGTGCGACAAATCTGTTACTTACATAATCAAGTGCTTTTTTCTTTAAATAAGCTAGAAACAGTACCAAAGAAAAAATGTGGAAGACGACGAGCGTAAGTTCTTTTTGATAAAACAAAATGTGGATTAAACTGGTAAGTCTTAACATTATCCATCTACTAAAACAAGAGAAGATTATAATTATGATCAATTCAATTCGATTCCTTTTATTGTCGAAAACAAATTACTTATTTTGAGGTTATAATTTTATAATCCTAACATTCGAAGAAGTAACTTAAGTCGGCACTTATTACTAATAAAAGTAACTAGTTTTATTAACAGAAATAATAATAATATTAAAATTGTATCGTGTTCGTGTTATAACAGTGATTTAAATGTTATACTTTGTTCCGATGTTGTTGTTGTTTAAATTCGCCTTATATAAGGCAGGCAAAGATCTGAGGACTATACAGTCTTGACTTTAGTAATTTAATATTCGAAAATCACGATCAAAATAGGCCTAAGCCTTGTCTTCAGTCCCTGATTGCCGCGTTTTTATTTTCATCTGTCACAAAAAAAAAAGATTTTTATTTTTGTTTCTTTTCGTAATTCGTGTTCTTGACTTATGTGGTGGTTGATAACTTACTATCAGCGAATGAAAAGAGCAGTTTTGTAATAAAACGAAGAGACCCAGTGAAATATAACCACAGAATGGCATAGAAAAATAAATAATTAACTCGGAAATAATTTGACAAGTTCAGATAATTAGATGACAGAAGCACTTCATGTTTACCCTGTTCATCAAGAAGTACCTATGAGACAGTAGTACTCGATATTACAGAGGTCATCTACACCATTGGTAGACAAGATACATAACTTATTCAAGATAACACTTAAAACATTTAGAGGATTATAATTGGTTCAATACAAGATAACCATACTTAAAAATGATATTATACTATATTATAACAGTACATAATCCCATCCCACAGTCTCTGTTAAGTGGTGATAATAATGTTATCTTCTCCGAATGATACTTACAATATAAGATGATGATAACATACCCTAACAATAAAAACAGAAAGAGTGTTAAGAGGATACAGGCAAGAGATAGCCTTATTATAGTAAGCAATTTCTTCCAAATTACTCTAATCTTATTATATTTCAAGCTTCCAACGTATGGGTGATGATTATTGGTACCAACCTAACCAACAAGAGAACACCACTTGGAGAGTCACCTAGTTAAGCACTAGTAGTGAACTGTCTGACTAGAGGATAGACAGACTATTTGTTTCCTTTTAGAGCTATCACAATAGAGGATAGACAATGGACTTGATGTATCAACCCTATTAACTTAAAAATCAACCACTAAGACTGTTGCAAAGCGCAAATATACCTATGTCTTATTTTAATACCTAGAGCCATCGTTTAGCGGATGGACAGTGGACTTGATGGTACCAACTCAATGTACATAAGAGCTATCACTAAAAAGTTCGCCATTGCTAAGCGCTAATATACCTTTTTTACATTTCCATACCTAGAGCTATCACTTAGAGGATAGACAATGGACTTGAAGGCACAATGCACATAAGAGCTACCATTAGGAAGGTCGCCATTGATAAGCGCTAATATACCTATTTGTCATTTCCATACCTAGAGCTATCACTTAGAGGATAGACAATGGACTTGAAGGCACAATGCACATAAGAGCTACCATTAGGAAGGTCGCCATTGATAAGCGCTAATATACCTATTTGTCATTTCCATACCTAGAGCTATCACTTAGAGGATAGACAATGGACTTGAAGGTATCAATGCAATGAACATAAGAGCTACCACTAGGAAGGTCGCCATTGACAAGCGCTAACATACCTATTTCTCATTTCCATACTTAGAGCTATCACTTAGAGGATAGACAATGGACTTGATGGTATCAACCTAATTAACAAAAGATTTACCACCAGGAAGGTCGCCATTGCCAAGCGCTTATATACCTATTTATCATTTCCATACCTAGAGCTATCACTTAGAGGATAGACAATGGACTTGAAGACACAATGAATGTAAAAGATACCACTAATAAAGTCGCCATTGACAAGCGCTAACATACCTATTTCTCATTTCCATACTTAGAGCTATCACTTAGAGGATAGACAATGGACTTGATGGTATGAACCCTATTAACATAAGAGCTACCGCGATTAGGGTCGGCATTGGCAAGCGCTATATACCTATTTCTCATTTCCATACCTAGAGCTATCACTTAGAGGATAGACAATGGACTTTATGGTATCAACTCAAATAACATAAAGCTACCACTACAAGTATCGCCTTTTGCTAAACGCTAGTAGATAGCTAGAACATAGACCAACTATTTTTTATACTTTTATTTTCATGTTTGATTTGTCACTTGTGGAATTGAAGATAAACGATTTAATTGTCGGGGCTTACCTACCCATGTTGAAACTCAAGATTAGACTAATGCTGAGAAACAATAGACTATTATGTCAAATTGTTCATTATAAAATAATGAGAGTACAAATTCTGAAGAAATAACCGACAGTTCAAAACCTAAAAGCCTCTGTTCTATTAATCAACCTCAACTGTGCTAGAAATCGAAGTATTAATAGCCGAGATTACTTCCAAAAGAGATAACTGTACACAGGACATGGTTAGAGAACCATTAACTGCTATTCAATTCTTTCAACCAACATCATAAAATTCAAATAGCACATAAATAATAATGAATAACATTGCCCGAAGAGTGAGTAAACGAGATAGCAGCAGGATCTGTGGAACAGAGACAACAGTATCAGCAGGCAGCCCCACAGCCAACAGTATGAACAGAAAGCCCACAAGGAACAGTATCAGCAGGCCACCCACAGCCAGCAATAAAAGCAGTAATGCAACCAGACATGATCAGAAGTGCCATAACCAGCAGCCCTACAGCCAGCAGTAGTAGCAGAGCTACAACCAGATGTATTAGCAGTCTCACAGCCATTAGTATCAACAGTGCCCCAGGCAGCAAGGCCGTTTAAGAATAGTACCTCATGAGGAGGAAGAATTCCCTACAAAGTTACAATGGGAAAATTTGCACAAGCAAATATATTTTTCATGATATTTACTTTTCAAAATTCTGGTAAAATTAATCCCAAATGTCTATCACTAAAAGTTTTAGCATTATCATTAAGACATGGGATTCAAATCCTGTCTTTGTTAATCAGGAATAACAATACTAATCTCAGTATAAATTGAGGTACCTACCTGATAATATTATAACTTCAATGAAAATTTCCTTCAAGTATTACATTCATAAACTGCCTATATACGTCCCACTGCTGGGCGCAGGCCTCCCCTCAATTAACCGGAGGGGGTATGGAGCATACTCCACCACGCTGCTCCACTGCGGGTTGGTGTGTATTTACAATTTATATAAAAATTACAACATTAATGTTACATAACATAAACAGCAATATACGGGATGTGTCCCTCCACTCAATCAATCGGAACCAAACTGCAGTGGAGAAGTAACAATAATATTTTTATGATAAATATATGTTTATCTTATTTTTCGGTTAGTGTTGTAAGGTCAATCAGGCAGGTCCCTTCACTAAGTAACCTGACATATTAAATCTTCAGGTTGGGTATGAGAAGTGAATCCCAGTGCAAACAACGGGATCATGTTAGGTTAGATTAAAGAAAAAGGATGATTTTTACAAACAATGATAATATACCTACACGACCGATAATTAATAAATTAATATTATCCTTATATGTAACTGCATACCTAAGGGTAAAATATGTTTTATCCATTTATTTATTTTTTCCAGTAAATAATAGGACGTTACTATTACTGTCCTAAAAACAAATTTAATAATTATTACACTAAAGGGATAGCTGCGTAAACAATGTTACGTGTGTTGATGTGTCGTGTGTACGTTGTTCTAACATCTGATTGGTGGGTGAAAGGTTGCATAGAGGAATAGTAAAAGATTCCACAACAAGTTATATTTATTATTACCACATAAAAAAAAAAATATACTAAATATTATTACCAAGCCCATATGGTCGATATTAGGTAATACAAAATAACGTGGGCTCAGGTAATCTATTTTAATAAAAACAAAATCTTAATTATCACGAAGATAATTATCACACAAGTACATAATGTAAATGTACTTCCCCTCTTTATACTTTCAGCCTCATTTAACAATATCTTATAATAAAAGAGGAAAGTTTAGATCAGTGGTTCTGAATATCTTAATGAAAAAGGTCACTTGAATAAATGTATCGAAATTCTTACTTACACTTATATTTGTATTTTCTCTAATCAATTTGACATGTTGTCTTAGGATTCATTTAACTACTCAATGTCGACAACAATTGCCAACTTAGCACAGGATGTTACAATCAATCTTGTGTCTGGGTGCCCGCGTCATTACCCGTTTTTTATGTATTTCTTCTTTTATGTATATAAACAAATAATGTGTAACTTTGATAATTATTGTAGACCTTGGTGTGCCAATGAAAAATGAGTGTTACACTATATGATAAACTCTCACAGTCCTTTCGACTACAACTATCGTGGTTGTTCAAGAGCTTCGGAAATCTGCTCTATGGTGAGGTCCCTGTGAGGCTCGTATAGCCAATTGTGATGTTGAGCTTCCATCAGAAATTTGTTCTTATGTAGTTCTTTTGTTGTGAAATTGATAGTCATGTGAAATAGGTATTTAATGTACTTGCTTAACTTCAACTTTATTATTTAGAACTATGTATCTATTCTAGTACAGTATAGTATAACCATATATAACATACATAATATCGATTCCATTCTTGAGAACTGGTGAAACTTGTTTAGCGAACAGTAATTATTCTTATTGTTTTCTACATGATAATATCAAAACGTTTGGTGGAACGCCGCGCTGAGTTTATCAGGCAACGGCTGTGCCTCTGACTGCCTTTATTGGGATTAAAGTCATGGGCAGCTGAATTAGCCTTTGTGATAACAATGAAAAAATCCTTTATTCATTAATGAATAATCATATTATTGGTACTCGTTTCAATTTAAATGTTTCATTCCCAACTAAGCTTTAAACATCTACACTGTTAAAAAACCTCTCGAACAAGGAGCGAGTATAATTATGAGATTAAACGAACTTACCTGTAAGTGAAGTTCTATCTCAATTATACGAAGCTCCTTGTTCGAGAGGACTCCCTCCCTTCAATTTTAATATCCCGCCCTAAAGCTTCCACAGGTGATGGAGTTGTCCATGAAACATGCTTTAAACATAATGACATTAGTTGACAGGTGCGCTCGGAAGCGGGAAACTAACTTTTTTTTTTTAGCTTTGGATATGAGCTTTGAAAATTGTGACGATGCTGGAGCATAAGACGTAGACTACACTGTTAAAAAACCTCTCGAACAAGGAGCTTCGTATAATTGAGATAGAACTTCACTTACAGGTAAGTTCGTTTAATCTCATAATTATACTGTATTCAAAGTTGAATTTATAATCACGCGAAGCAAACTGACAGTTCCAAATGATTTATTCTGTTTTTAAAGTTGCACTGTTGTATATGACTCACTCAGTCTATGATTAATTGAACTTCTGTGGCATGACTCTTCGGTATAAGTTTGAAACATTTATTAATAGTGGATCATTCAGATACAACACAATTTTTATTTTCACTTAATTGGCAACTTACCACGTCTCACTTTGCTTCGCACGATTATAACTTCGGCTTTACCTATATGTTCTGTAGAGGTTTATAACTCGAATAGTTACTTGTTGCATTTCACTTAAGTCACCCATAGTTCCCACATACTTATCTCTTAGAGTTTTGAAGCCCGCAGGCGTTTCGATTAGCTTAGCAAACAGTAAATCCGCGTTTCCACTTAACGATATTTTGTCAAACGTGTGTCACCGATATCAGACGACATCGACGGCCTTTTCTCGACTTCAAATTGTCATTTCGCCGGCCCCAACGAACAAAATCTTAATATCCTATTACCATCTTTTTCGTGTTTTCCCAAATCAGAAATGCGTTTTAAGTAGGCTTAAATGCTGGCTACTCGAACACACTTTCTATAGCTTTGAAGAATTTTTAACTTTAAAATTTACCGCTTAGTACTTAAGTACCATTATTGTATTATTATATTTTCCATATGACATGTAATATAACTATTACGAAATAAATGAATAAGGATCACAACGTGATTTTTGTGATATGTCTCCATCGGGATTCCCGGGGCCTCAACCACTGTACCACAGAGGCCTTTGCTCCCGCTCGGTGAGGTGTGGGTACTTAGTTCGTCTTGCGATGGATGTGCCCCTGACTACCGTAACAGGATATTGTCGTGAGCTTATTCATTCACTTCCATTTACACACCCTTCGCACACATTTCTCGCTTGTTTTGTATGACCTCGCTTCGCTAAACCCTTTTCCACCAGAGCTGATCTGAGCGAGGATTCTATTGGTGGATTTTTTCCTCGCACACCGCTTAGCTACCTCCAGCTCTGGTGGAAAAGCAGCCTTAACGCTGCGACGGGTGAACGAACAGAGAGAGAAAATGATCAGAAAATAATGAATTTAGTATGAATAAGGGAATGAATACTAAACAGTAATGTTCTAGAAAAAAAACCTTCTTTGTTTATTTATGTTACTTCTTGTTTAGCAGAAAAGCCTATGTTCATCAGAAAAGTAATATCATCAATCCAATAGCACGTTGTACGCCTCAAGGTTACATTACTCCGGTTTCGGCTGGTAAATAACACTAATTCATTCCGTTCCACCCTAAGGCTAGACTAACTTAAGAAAATGCCTAATGATTTCCAGACGTAAACAATGAAAACAAATTTTTGGTACGTTATAGAAGTGACAAAGTAGGTACTACATTTACACCAGCGACTGGGTTTACCTTAGGGTATTTGGCCAATGATGACTGGGTCGAATAGTAGACAAATTATAAAATGCTAATTTATATAAACTTAATTTAGAAATTAACGTTAACCACCTCCGTGGTCCAGTGGTTGAGCGTTAGGCTCACAATCCGGAGGTCCTGGGTTCGATTCCCGGTGGGGACATATCACAAAAAATACTTTGTGGTCCCTAGTTTGGTTAGGACATTACAGGTTGATCACCTGATCGTCCGAAAGTAAGATGATCCATGCTTCGGAAGGCACGTTAAGCCGTTGGTCCCGGTTACTACTTAATGTTGTATGTAAGTAGTCGTTACATGAGCCATGTCAGCCTTCGGCGGCTCAATAGTAACCCTGACACCAGGGTTGATGAGGTTGATACTCCACCTCACAACCCACACGATAGAAGAAGAAGAGTCTAGAAATACAGAGTGTTAGTGACATCGTACCGAATACTTAAGGGAATGATTGAGACCATGATGCTGAGTTAATCACGTGGAATTTCCTGTCGGATAATTCATGAAAATTTTACACATAAAACATAAATTAAAACATAAATTTTAGTGTTTTTTTACTATTAAAGCACATAAGCCCGCCTATTGCTAGGCCGCCTATTGTGCTTATGTTTTATTCGTATGTTTATGTCCTTTATATATGTTCTTGTGCAATAAAGTATTATTGATTGATTGATTGATAATAACGGGTTCTTACCGCGTTTAAATGGGGATATGAAACTCCCGATATTTCGACACTGTTGCAAGTGCCATGATCACGGGATGATTTTTGTACTATTATTTAAATTTTTATACTTTTGCGACAGAAAAAATTACTTGATATCAGCTCAGAATCATGATCTGAACTATGTTTTCTTCTTTATGAGTTTTCGGTAGAATGTCACTAACACCCTGTGTAAGTATTATTTGTTCCAGCATAGAAGCTACATAATATGGAGTAAGGCTTCAAAATTTAAGTTTACGAGTAGGACTCCGTAAATAATAGATCTTTCTGCTCAAATGAAGTCAAGTCAACTCGTACGGTCACAGGATTGCTACCAGAAACCGCACTGAATTTCGTCAAATGGAACCGGAGAAAGCATTGAGAACTAACTAAACTTACTTTGTCCGCTTGTAACTTAAAGTAAGTTACGTCCTACTAGTCCAGCAATCTTGTAGTTTGGGCTGTTCTTGAAGCCGAAGTTTGCTTAAAGTTACTTTTGGGCGGAGTTGAGGTTGCGAATACTAACATTATGGTCTGGTTGCTATCAAAAGGCTAGATACAACAGTCGCATGGACAGCCATACTTACTTGTATGGCTATCTGTACGTACTTGTAAGGGGTGTAAGTGATATCGTAACGAATCACTTCTAATTCCGTTTTATTTCTAAAATATATCTTGTGTACAAATATACTTTATTGCACTTAACAACTAGTTACATCACAAACAAGAAATGGACGTTTACAACCTACTTAAAGTTATCAGAATTTTGAAAGTGTGGTGCTTGGTTCTGCGGACCAGTCTCTGTGAGTGTGGAAGTGCGTGAAGGAAATGCATATGTGTAAGTATATTAGGCGAAGTGTGAACTTATATGTATGTGTATACAAATGTAAGTACTTTGTTTCTTATGTAAATGACATGTAATATGTTGGAAATAAGAAATAAATTCTCTTTAACCATAATAATGAGCTGAATCATTTCACTGAGAGAAATGATTCAGCTCATTATTGTGCGTTAACATCAAGTGGAATTTTCCATCGCAAAAGTCAAAACAAACAAAACAAAACATGGGGCCCCTCTGAAATCCTACCTATGGCAGAGCATATCTTTATACTTTACTAATATGCCTAAAAGCTATTCTGCCTAGTACTAAAATAATTCTGAACTAGAAATTCAAAATACCTATTTGTTATGGTGTGGGCTGCTTAGTTTACCTACCAAGATTATTATATTTTTTTTTTATTGACGTGACTTATTGTAGATTTGCCGCAGATGGCATTAACTACTTGGCCGGACAAATGGGGAGCGCTGAAGGCTCTCACCCGGTACAACGTTTAAGACAACAGGCCTGAGGGTGCCCAGTTGGGCGCGAACCTCGGCTCAGGGCGTCGTCTGAGAGGAAAAATATTTGAAAGAATTAATCGACCTATAGTGGGTCGATAGCGATAAGCGCTGAATGAGAGAAATCGTCGACCACGCCGGCGGGGTCGGTATCGGGGACCTTTACCTACCAAGCAAATCTGGTGTTAGTGTTCTTTCATGAACCGCCTTTCGGGCGCTGACATGGTTCATATTACGACGACCACTACCATTAGAGATAGTAATAACCGGGAGCACCTACGTAGGTTGATAGCTAAGTAACTATTTACTTATTTTCTAGTTTTCAGTGCATATCAAATAAACAAAACATGGGGCTTAACTTAAAAGGTTTTTACCGATTTTCTTTTTTATATTAAGTATGCTGTTTGATTGTATTTTTGAATAATTATGTACCGAGTAATGAGAAGATCTGTTCCATGTAAGCTCTTCTTGGTCTTCCCCTTCCTCCAAAAAAAAAAAAAAAATGCTACACCGACAAGAGCGTGGCTCTTAAATTGATGATGAATGAGAAGATAGATAATTATCACGTTAAAACTCTATCAGGTTAAATATATTATTTTGTGTATTTCCTCTGTGTGTGCAATAAAGTATGTTACGTTATGTTATGTAGAATAAAAAAAATCTTACAATTTTATTTAACAAGTTTATCCATAGTAATGACTTTGAATAAATGATTCCGATTGCGAAGAAAATAATTATTAATCTTCGATATCAAACAGCATTGCTATTTTTTTTTCCAACGACAAAAGGACGGAAATGTTTATTCTCGCAAACAGTTTCCTGAAAACATTTAGGCCTATCTCTGGCCGACCCGGGGTGTTCAAATAATCCGGTACTAACAAAACGATGTACAAGGGTTTTTTCATTAGCCCCTTTTGAGGTCTCATAAAATTATTTAGACATGAAACCCACCTGGGTCTGGGTTTAGTGGGAAAGTAAAAAAAAATATTGAAGGGATAATAGCTCGGGGCCTATGTTTAAAGCTTCTTGTTATAGTACTATCTTGGGATTCCAAATTATAGCTGGTACAGTTTTTTTTTTTTTGTGACGGAAAGATTTTATAGACCTTATAAAAATACGCACACGTCAAAATGAGACCTCCCTTCTCTGAGGTTGGTTTAAAAGTTCTTTAAAAATATATACAGAGTAGAATAGAATTTGTTTCAATAAAAAAGGACGCCACACACAAGAACAAGACAAAAACATCATTTATAATATTCACAAAAAAAGACTATCGATAGTTATAAAAAAACAATAATGTCTGTCTATAGTGTACTGCGCTAAAGATAAATAAATAAATAATTGGTGTAAGCCCGGCACCGGAGTTTGAACCGATGTAGCGTTCCCCTTTTGACAAACTTCTTTTTCTTATCGTATGGGTTGTGAGGTGGAATACCAGCCTCATCAACCCTGGAGTCAGGGTTATGAATGAGCCGCCAAAGGCCCCTGACATGGCTCATGTGACTATTACTCACTTACACCAGTAAATAGTAACCGGGACCAACGGCTTAACGTGCCTTCCGAAGCACGGATCATCTTACTTTCGGACAATCAGGTGATCAGCCTGTAAAGTCCTAACCAAACTAAGGATCACAAAGTGAATTTTGTGATATGTCCGGATCGTCAGTCCAACGCTCAACCACCACAGAGGACCAAACAAGCCGGTGAACCATAGTAACTTACAACAATAAGCCATTATTTTTTGAGAAAATAAAGAATTTTACAAATACGCCAAACGTTAAAAACAAATTATTATTCACCTCAGCATAACACTCACCTGACGCCGAAACGACGCAATTAGGGAGCATCTTAACACAAAAGGAAAATGTTCTGTAAAAGTTACTTTTCCTAGGAAATTGGGTCAGCAATGAGAGCCTTAGGCGCATAGTGGGCATATAATGTTACTCGGCCTATATACACATTGGGGGAATTTACAACAGTGTTTGTTCTCACGGGAAACTATTAGGTGTCAATTTCTTTTTAAGTTCTTTATCAAAAGTTCATTTTGACCCCCGACGCAAAAACGACGGTTGTAAATGTAAATGTGTTTGTCTGTGGCATCGTAACTCCTAAACCGATGATCCGATTTTAGTGCGGTTTTTTTTGTTTGAAAGGTATATCAGTCGAGGGTGTTCTTAGCTATGTTTGGTGGAAATCGGTTCAGGTCTTCAAGGTCATCAGGTCGTTTGTTAAGTGTGATAGGAATGTTACACGCTCAGTTTGCTTGCAAGCATATGTGGGAGAAGTTATTTTTTCTTTGTTAAGTTGTTCAATAACCCTGACACTAGACTTGATGAGCGGACCCCTCCTACAAAACTCACACGATTGCCAAACATTGGAGATTAAACTGAATACCTAAACGAAAACCAGCAGCAATGCTAAGGCTCCTTTCAGCCACAACAGATAAAAAGAAGAGTCACTCTCACACAGACTCTTAGTTAAGAGTCTTTTTGTCATTATTTATTTTTATTTTGTTGCTATAAAGTGTATTTGTATTGTATTGTATAATGTGTTGCAGTTAATTAGTTTAAGCAACTTTGTAAAAATATTTGTGGTCGAATAAACTTCTTTCCATTTCATTTATTTATTTAAAAACAAAAGGAATAAAAGTGTGAATTGCGAACTTTATCAGAACTCAAATTGGGGAAATATCGACGAAAGATGCCGCTGACAGTGACTTATTACTTTGAGGGGAATGGTTTAAAATACAGAAGTAGAAATCTTGCTCACAATGCAGCGGATACGGAAAGGAGGGTAGGCAAAAATATGGTGCTGATTCTATGTGATATGTATACACTTAGGTACCATGTCACATTAACTTTTTTGACAAATTGAACTGTATGTCTCACTAAATGTCAAATATGTTAGTGCGACAGAGTCCTAATAATAATAAATACATACCATCTAAATTTATTTTAAGTTATACCTGACATTTTCTTATCCAACGAAAAGGGACGAGTTATCGACAGGTAAAATTTACAATTCCCAAAATTTTATATTTACCAATAACCTGATAGAAATAAGTTGACAGCACACGTCAAACGGGTCATATCAGCGATATGCCTATTTTATTCCTCCGCGTTATTCATTCATTCATTTTAAAATTAACAGTTGTCAATCGTGCGTCCCTTTCCTTTTCGATGGATAAGAAAATGACTGTCCGCAGGAATCCGGGACATTATATCTTTAAAATTTACCGTGCATTTTAAAACTGCTATGTTAAAAGTATTAATATACGATCCCGACGACCCGATTACTCTAGCCATAGAGGCAGCCAATCAGCTCGCGACACCAAACACTTCAGGACACCGATACCGACCCCGCCGGCGTGGTCGACGATTTCCCTCATTCAGCGCTTATCGCTATTGACCCGCTAGGGTCGATTAATTCTTTCAAATATTTTTCCTTTCAGACGACACCCTGAGCCGAGGTTCGCGCCCAACTGGGCACCCTCAGGCCTGTTGTCTTAAACGTTGTACCGGGTGAGAGCCTTCAGCGCTCCCCATTTGTCCGGCCAAGTAGTTAACGCCACCTGCGGCAAATCTACAATCAGTCACGTTAAAAAAAAATGTTATTAGTACGTCATCAACTACCACGATCGAACCAGTCTGCAGTTGTCACAAATTGAACGAATCTTCTTAAAATATAGGTAAGGTTGCCAGTTATCGCTTCTGCTGTATATTTTAAACCACTTCCAACAAAGAGCTCCTATAATAGGCGCCTGTTTAACGGCTGCTTTCATCCAAAGCCTCCATTTCATTGTCAAGCCGTTTCATTACCTCTGACATTTGAGATTTTATCAAATTCTCACGTTTACAATGTAACGCTTCAAAGGAGGTTGGTCAAGAGTGGTCCAAATGTCCACCACTGAGACCTATTTACTGATTTGATATTTGATTGCTGTCAGTAAAAAAATAAGGATATGAAGAATCGTGTTTTTTAACCTTCTTATGGGGAAATATTTTCATTAATGACAGCGGGTTTTTTTATAATAATCTCCACTTATATCTATAGTTACATTGAATATGGTAAGTACTTACCAAATAATTTTATGTGAGAGAACTGTTGTCTGAACTAGGATACCCTGTGTTTAAGATTACCAGGCCGCCACCTCTCAACAAGTAATATAGACAACAGAATTTTAATAATATTAAATTTAATATTAGATTTAATAATATTAAAATTCTGTAACAAAAATGAATATAAAAGAAGAATTTAATTATGGGAAATCTTGAAAATAAACTAGTCAAAAGTCCGCCCCTGGCTAATCCGGGAGCAAAGGTGCCAATTACACTAGCCGCATTTCCTCGCTGTACAGCAATGGACAACTTTCGCGCCAAGAACAATCCGGCACAGGGGTCATCACCACTCTGCCTTAACCGACGTCAGATTTCCGCTATGAATTTCTTAGCATCGCTACCCCAACATGAGAGCCTTCAGCGCTCCCCATTTGTCCGGCCAAGTAGTTAATGCCATCTGCGGCAACACACATAAGAACTACAATAAGTCATGTCGAAAAAAAATTGCTACCCCAACAACCCGTCGTCTCAACAGCAAACAGGACAAAAATGTAACGGCCTTCCAAATCCCTATATTCAGTCTCATTCATTTGTGTTTAGTCTCATTTTGTTCTGAGTAGTTGTTTTTACATTCGTCTCTCTATTTATAGTCTGTTTACACCCCGGGATTTTATCAAAGCGTTTAAGAATTTACGTGGGTGTTTTAATGCTGCTTCTGGAAACGTTTTCAGAATTTTCAAGTAAGTAAGTTTGTGGTTTGGGAATTCGTTAAGGAAACATTAGGGGAATTAATAACAGCTTCTATGGTTTAGTGCTCAGGCTATTCGAGAGTTCAGTATGATCCGGGTTCGATTCCCAATGGAGAAATCTGTGGTCTTTACAAATAGCTATGAAAGCGTTACCGAATAGTGATGCTATTTAATAAATATAGAAAGAAAAGAAAGAGAAAATATCCCAAATTTTTTTTGATGAATGTATTTTTTTTTTGGTGAATGTATTAGCCGTTGTCTTAAACTAGCGTAACATAAGCCCACGACTATATCCCAATCAGGATGCTCAGAGATACATCGATCGAAAGATTAATTAAGCACCCTCCCCTCACCGAGCTTTCTATTAGACCAAAGTAATAGGTAGTGAGCCGTATCGCCGTCTATAAAAGTCGAGCCAACTGTGTTAGTGACTGCACTTAAGGAAAATTAATAACTTAAAGGTGCAAGTCCCGTACCGGGGTTCGAACCGACGCTCCTCATTTGAGAAGCAAGCCGAGGGACCGGACCACAGTGACTGTATTATAATTATACAGGGTGTTAGTGACATCGTAACAAAAACTTTGAGGGATGATTCAGACCTTTATTCTGAGTACTTATCAAGTGGAATTTTTCGTCGCAAAAGTATGGAAATGAAAATAATTAAAAAAGATACTAAAATTTTCATGAATTTTCCGATAGGAAATGCCATTTGATAACAACTCAGAATCATGGTCTGAATCATCCCCCTCAGTATTTGTTACGGTGTCACTAACACTCATACGCACTTGTTTGGCTGTGTACCTGTATGTACTTGCACAGGATGGATGTGACATCGTTACAAATACTGAGAGGGGTGATTAAGCTTATTATTCCGAGTTAATATCAAGTGGAATTTTTCATCGCAAAAATTCACTTGATATTAACTCAGAATCATAGTCTGAATCATCTCCCTCAATATTCGTTACGATGTCACTAACACCCTGTATATTATAATTATTTATAGCTTTTTGTCCAACCGTTTATAATGTATGAAGGTACGTTTCTGTAGAACTAAATATAACAAAATTCAAAATAAGTTTCGAATTATCAATTACGTTTAATTTCCCCGGTTGGGAACTGAATATTATACCATGAATATTATCCCACCCCGACCGTCAGTAACCCTTAACAATATTATGATATTACCTTATTACATAGCTTGTTCGGTTCGTAAGGTTTACCCTATCCAATTACGATATTATCTTAAATCGTTAATCTTAGATGAGCCCCTATCTTATTTGCGTGTATGGTTTGGAAGTGAACGTTAAAATACCTTTTCTAGGAGTGATCGCTTGCTAATCCTACAACTTTATGAATATTTAATCTCCTCCTATCGTGTGGGTTGTGAGATGGATTACCAACCCCATCCACCCTAGTGTCAGGGTTACTATTGAGCCGCCAAAGGCCCCTGATATGACCAGGCTGACCTGGCTCATGTAACGAGTACTTACTTATATCAGTAAGTAGTAACCGGGACTAACGGCTTAACATGCCTTCCTAAACACGGATCATGTTACTTTTGGACAATCAGGTGATCAGCCTGTAATTTCCTGACCAAACTATGGACCACAATGTATTTTTTTTTTGTGATGTGTCCCTACTGGGATCGTAGATCGAAGCCAGGACCTTCGGATCGTGAGCCCAACGCTCAACCACTGGACCACGGAGGTCGTTCATATAACGCTATAAACAAGACTTACCAAAAATACTTATCGACACAGCTTCGTCTCTCCACAGAGCAATTTCAGGATGCCCCCAAAGTCACCCCTAAAATGTCTAAATACTAGAAAGGATATAGAATAGAAAAGAAATAGTTTATTAAAAAAAAACACACACAAAAACATGATCGAAATGAAATCGTGTGATGATATTGTGTCAATTTAGTTCATTGACCTTCGAATTATCCATAAGGAAATATTTGTAGGAGGTTGAGGTCCATCGCATATATTTTTACGATATTGTCACCAGGGTTATGAGCAGAACCAATGGTCGGGTTTGTGTATATTTACTGATCTTTCATCGATTCCTGAATCTTGTTTGGAAAGATTGGAAAGATCTGGTGGAGTTGTACATACGATGTTTCTAACACCACAGGATGTTAGAGACATTGTAGCGAAAACTTTAAGGGATGATTCAGACTATGATTCTGAGTTTATATCAAGTGGAATTTCACTCAACTCTCAAAACTCAGAATCATGGTCTGAATCCCCCAAAGTTTTTGTTATGACGTCACTAATATAATATACACGGTATATTATAAATCCTTAGGCGTTATGTTATGTACCAAAAACCAATAAAACAACCGTTAATTCTTCTACAAAAATATATTCCAAATCAGTAAGAAAGTCCAGAATACCAAATAATACAGGACTGGATGAAGGGCGATTCGCTCTGCGGCGTTGTCATAGTCGACTGAAACGTCAGTAATGTACTGGGTCAGTCCTAAACCGCCCACACTGTTGGCCCTAGGACGGGGGTCGCCCCCAGGACAGTTCTGATACATCATGTTGAAATCACAGTCCTGGAAAAGGAATCAGAAGTCATTCGAGGATCATTCATCTCTCTACCTTACGGAGCTGAAGATTTGACAGGTAGGTACGGTTTTTTACACAAGCGCCTGCCTAGAGGAAGGTCAGATACTTTCCAGTTCGAAGGGAAAACCAGCCCAATTACAGGTTAAGTCACATCCAAAAACATATTCCTCGGGTTATGCATAAGCATATTTATGTTGTGAGTTTCCTCACGATGTTTTCTCTCACCAGTGAGCAAATGATAGGTAAGCAAACATGAATTAGGAAACAAATTCTAAAAGTCATTGCTTTAGAATGAAGAGCCGTAATAGTCCAACGCTTGCCTCTCACTTTGAGGTCGCAGGTTCGAATCCAGCACAGGTCTAAATCAATGATTGTCGAATTTGTTTTCGAATTCATGTTTGAATCATAAGTGATTATCACGTGCTCAGCGGTGAAGGAAACATCTTGAACCCACATTGCCGAAAAATGCAATTTCGGAGGTATGTGGCCTAACTGTATTGGGTTGGTTTTCACTTCGCTTGTTGGAAGGTCAGACAGGCAGTCGTCTCTGTGAAAAACCGGACCTATCAAATCTTCCGGGGACCCTGTGAAAAACGGAATATTGCTAGTTTTGAACCTTTGACCTTACAATGAGAGTAAACTGTTAGACTTACACGGTTATTTATTCATGGATCAATAAACTTTATAAAATTTTAAGAGGTTTCCCCAAAGGCGTAATTTTGTTTAAAAGTTCTAAGAGATTTATCTTTAGATTGATCATAAAACCATTACGTAGGAAAGGTTTTACCGTCTGTATTTGTCTGCAACATATAGGCAACATACCCTTGACCGATAAGATTAATCTACATTGATCAAAGTCCTCCCTGAAGGGAAATTACTTAGTCTGACCTCCGGATTTACGCTTTCAGACCTCTCCCATTTAGCTGAGAAGCATATTATATTATTTATATCGAAGTGTTTTGAAAGAATTATGCTCTCTTCTAACTTCAAAGGGTCATAGTTCAGGGTATGACATTTCTTTTAGTTTTTTAAGCTTTCATTACTTTTTGTATGGTTATTATATTCACGATTAACATAACACAATTGGTCTTTATATTCCAGGCAGGCAGAGCAGATACCTATGGAGCATACTCCACCACGCTGCTCCACTGCGAGGTGTTTTTTACAGCTAATAATCGAGACCAACGCCTTAACCTGCCATCTAAAGCACGGCATCTTGTTTTTTGGACAATCAGATGATTCAAGCCTGAAATGTATTTACCAAATAAAAGACAATCTCACACATTGATTCCTACAATCTCCAAATCGGGAATCAAACCCAGACTTCTTATATAGTGTGGGTTGTGAGATGGATTACCAACCTCATCAACCCTGGTGTCAGGGATAGTGAGCCGCCAAAGACCTATGACATGACTCATGTAACGACTAATTGCTTACATCAGTAAGTAATATCCGGGACTAACGGCTTAACGTGCCTTCCGAAGCACGGATCATCTTACTTTTTGGACATTCAGGTGATCAGCCTGTAATGTCGAAACTAAACTA
This sequence comes from Pectinophora gossypiella, assembly GCF_024362695.1. NCBI lineage: Eukaryota > Metazoa > Arthropoda > Insecta > Lepidoptera > Gelechiidae > Pectinophora > Pectinophora gossypiella. The sequence continues at coordinate 3,692,749 of NC_065426.1, forward strand.
GGAATTACAAGGTGATTTTTGTGTGTGAGTAAACCCAGACGAAAATAACAAATACAATTTATTTTTCTTAACAAGATTACTTACTTTACAAAAGTCAATTATTTCAATGTTGTTTGTCACTGCTAAGCGATTACTACGCTCTCGGATATTTACATTATTTTTTAAGAAATATGCCGAATTTCAATGTGGAAAGTGCGTTTACCGATTTAATGAAGAAGTTAGCAGCTTTGGAGAAAAAAGTTGATTCCCAGGCGTTGCTAATTAAGGAACAAAATACGAAAATTGATGATCAACTGCGGGTAATTCAGTCAAATACATCTTTGATTCAAGATCAGAAGAGGGTCATCGAAGATCTATGTGTCAAGGTGGGAGGACTCGTGGATATGTGTGTGCCCAGCGAGAAGAGGGCAACACCTACTAGCAAGCCGGCAACAACCAAAAGTGCGAGCAAGACTGCAACACTTACGGACGGCGCCCGCGCCGCTGTGCGCCCCACTACTTCGGAGCGCAGCCTGCGTGCGCTGAGTCGAGCGACTAATAAGGCCGCGGTCACGTTAGGCGAGAAACAGCGGAATACTGACACCGAGCCTACAAAGGAGTCATCATCATCAACGATTGAGGGTGACAATAATGAACATTTTACATTGGTTGAATCCAGAAAAGGGAAGAAATCGCGTCCTAAGGTTTTAAGTGGTGGTAAAGTTGGGAACAACATCATTCAAGCGATCGAAAAGAAGAAATTCTTACATGTTTGGTCGTTACATCCAGATACTAAGGAGGACATCATAATGGAGTATGTCAAATCTAATACTGGGACGAATGATGTAACAGTGGAAAAGATTAACCCAAAAACTAAACGTGATTACTCGTCTTTTATTATTGGAGTACCTGAAACGTACTATGAGAAAATAGCTAGTATTGAGTTATGGCCAGTGAACACAAAACTAAGCGAATGGATTTGGTTTCGATCCTCAAGAAAGGGCACAAAAGAAGCTTAGAGTTAGCAACAAAAATAATTGCTACAAATTGGAGATTTTATACCAAAACCTCAATGGACTGAGAACCAAGCTCAATCAATTTTTTACCAACTTGCAAGCGTCATCGGTAGATATAATTACTGGGACCGAAACAGGATTAACTCATACATTTTGTGACAGTGAATTAATACCACAAGGTTACACTATTTTACGTTGTGACAGAACAGACGGCAGAAAAAACGGTGGTGTTTTCATAATTTCCACTCCGGAGTACGAAATGAAGCGAATCGCTCCGCCCGTGAGTGTGAACGACGCCTCATTCGAAGTCATTTGTGCAACCATACATCGCGGCGGTCGGTGTCTGATAATGTGTGCCGTTGTTTACATCCCGCCGGATAGTTCAGATTCTGATTATATGCGTTTATTTTACCTTTTAGAAACTGTGTGTACTAAATATAAAAGTGTGTTAGTGGTAGGAGATTTTAATATGTATTCGGCGTCGCCTGAAATAGAAGCTTATTATGGATACTTTGTGACGTATTGTGAATTTCTCCAACGTAACACCATATTAAATAAAAGTAATAATAGACTACTAGACTTAGTTCTGACCAATCTATCGGAAGATTGTGTTATGGTTAGGAGTGAGTCAGAGGCAGCGTTAGTGATAGAGGATCGTCACCACCCGGTGTTATTAGTGAGTGTGCGGGCCGAGTTGGGGCGCCCGGCACCGCCGCCGCCCGCGCCGCCTCCGCCAGCTGACTCGGAACCGGTTCGACCGCAATGGAATTTCCGTAAGACAAACTTTACTTACTTATATACTGAATTACAGTGTGTTGATTGGACACTTTTATATAGCATAAGCGATCCCCAGGATGCTTTGGATTACTTTTATTCTGTACTAAATACACTTATAAATAGCTGTACACCAACTAAGAGGCAGTCATCATCATGCGCATACTATGTATATCCGGAATGGTATACAGCAGAAATAATAAGAAATATTAGAATTAAAGCCCATTGGCATAAAACATATAAGCGAACGGGCCTAGACTCGGATTACCAAATATTTTCTTATTATAGATCGCTAGTGAAGGAGGACATAGCTGTTGCATATGAACAGTATAAAAATAGACTACAAAATAATTTTATAAGTGATCCTAAATCTTTCTGGGGGTACATTTGCTCGCAGCGCAAAAATCGTACCAAACTCAATCTTACAAAGAATGGATGTCCTGTTGCGGTTGAAAAACGAGCGAAAGAGTTCGCTAAGTACTTTCACTCTGTTTATAACCAGGAGGCACCGAAACTGAGTGTTGATGAGGCGGTCCGTGCCGCTGGCGTCGATAACGCGGGGGCTCGCGTGCACCTCAATCAGTTGCGGCTTTTGGATGTGCGCAGAGCTCTGGCGCGGCTTAAGCCAAAGCTTTCAGTGGGACCTGATGGGATCCCCCCCTATTTAATTAAGGATTGCAGAAGTGTTCTGGAAAGTCCACTACTGTATATTTATAACTTGTGTTTGGCTGCTTGTTACTATCCAGAGCAGTGGAAGTTAACGCGAGTTATACCTATACCGAAAGGAGGCTGTGATAATGATGTATCTGGTTTCCGACCTATTGCAGTACTGTCTACTTTCGCTAAAGTTTTTGAATCTATTTTATATAAGCATATATATGCACGAATAAATTCACAGTTAGTAGACGTACAGCATGGATTTAGGCCAGGTTACAGCACTAATTCCAATCTTTTGTCCTTTACAAATGAGGTCATTTTGGAACTTGATGGTGAGGCTGGGGGTCAAGTCGATGCGGCATACTTTGATTTCCGCAAAGCCTTTGATACGGTAGACAATGACGTCTTGTTGGTCAAGTTGGCGGCCATAGGCTTTACACCGCATTTACTAAAGTTTTTCGCCAGCTATCTGAGAGAGCGTAGGCAGTATGTTGAATGTGACAGATATGACTCCGAGCCGTACTATACGTTTTCTGGAGTGAGTCAAGGAAGCAATTTGGGCCCCCTTGAATTTCTCATATTTATTAACGATTTGCCTAATGAAGTAAGTGAATCTAGCTGCCTTCTATTCGCAGATGATCTTAAGCTGTTCGTTCCTATTCGTGAACTATCAGATTGTAATAAACTGCAACGAGATATCGATGGTGTATTGGAGTGGAGCCTCCGAAATAAACTATTATTTAATATTGCGAAGTGTAAGCTAATATCATTTACAAGAGCTAAAACACCACTGCATTATAATTATATACTGGATGGAGCGGTTGTACCACGGGGGTCATCAATAACTGACCTAGGAGTCCTGATGACATCGGACTTTGGTTTTAAAAGCCACATAATGCAGATTTGTAAGAAGGCATTTCAGAACCTAGGTTTTATACTACGTCAAACTCGAGGCTTTGACAATATTTCTGCAGTGAGGGCATTGTACAATGCCCTAGTTCGTAGTAAACTAGAATACTGTGCAACAGTATGGAATCCCTACGAAGCAAAATATACTATGATGATTGAGAAGTTGCAAAACAAATTCACAAGAGCGTTATATTTAAGATTATATGGAGTATACCCCTTTTATCCGCTGATGTATCCATCGCTATTTGTTCTAGGCATGGTTGGATATTTCCGGTTAGAGGTCAGAAGGAACGTAGCATTAGTTTTATATGTATATAAGATACTCAGGGGGTACATCCACAACCCTGATATACTTAAATGTCTAAGGTTAATTGTACCCAATATTGAACATTCGGCTAGGCGTCTTCCTACAATGTTCGCAGTAGGTATTGGTCGTACCAACCTCGGGAAGCACTCACCTATTGCCCGGGCTACTCGCGCGATTAACGAAATAGCTCAAGAAAACCCGGACACAGATTTATATACATGTTCGTTGGAGGAATTCACTAATATCAGTCTAAAGTTTTTTAGTAAATAGTTTGCATACATTGTCGATTTGGTTTATCTGTAATGACTATGTATATGTGAAATAAATAAATAAATAAATAAATAAAATAAAATATTAAAGCTATATTTCTTAAACCACTCGCTTTCAAACCTTTCAATTTATTTAGAGTTATTTGACTTTTCTAAGCCCAAGCGAACGTTATAAAATGGTGAAGTTTGTGCGGCAGTTTTAATAATACGTCTGCCAACAAACCTATATCGGAAACACACAGCTTAATTTTTATTTGCTATACGATTGCCAAGATGGAAAAACATTTCACCGCTATGAATCAAAGTCATCTGAAACGGCCTCTGTGGTCCAGTTCAGCGATGTGCTCACGATCCAGAGGTCCCGGGTTCGATTTCCGGTGCGGACAAATCACAAAAATCACTTTGTGATCGCTAGTTTGGTTAGGACAGTACAGGCTGATCACCTGATTGTCCAAAAAGTAGGGTAATCCTTGCTTCGGAAGGCTAGTTAAGCCGTTAGTTCCGGTTACTACTTACTGATGTAAGTACGTAGTCATTGCATGAGTCATGTCAGGAGCCTAAGGCGGCTCAATACTAACCCTGACACCAGGGTTGATGGGATTGGTAATCGACCTCACAACCCACACAATAGAAGAAGTAGAATCAAAGTCATGAGTAGACAAAAATAACAAAAGAGGATGTTAAAACGCCGGAGACAAGCTTGCACATAATTTATGAGCCAATTTCCGAGGAATCGTGTTAACAAGCCATGCAATCTGAAAGTGTTGCCTCGTTTGCTCATGCAAAATTTAAAAGCAGTGACAACACTGTCCGGGGTATGAGTTGGAAAAATTAGATTTCGCGTCATTGCTGCAATGGCGCTGGCTTGTAACAAATTAGCTGTAGCCAGCGACTTTGTTTGGAAAGACTTCCGCGGCAAGTGGGACTCTACGAATAGGGTTTATTACATATACCTGTCCATCAGGCTGATGTGTCAAGATCACCAGAACAGTAGTAAAAATTCAAATGGAAAAACATTCTGACTCGGACGGGACTTGAACCCGCAGCTCTTGTCAAGCCGGGACGAGCGTATTAAGATCTCAACCAGACACAATGTAAAGTCTAATGTGTAATTTAGTGTAATGTCTAGTCTGTAGTGTGTGTGTGTGCATGCGTGCGTGCGTGCGTGCGTGCGTGCGTGTGTGCGTGCGTGCGTGCGTGCGTTCGTGCGTGTGTGCGTGCGTGCGTGCGTGCGTGCGTGCGTGTGTGTGTGTGTTTGTAAGAGTTTGATTTCTTCAGTTTGGGATTTTCATCAAAAGTGGCTTGACCAGTAGGGTATTTGACTGCGTCAAGGATAAATTATAAAAATGCTAATCTGGAAACATGATCAAAAATCAATCTCTTCTATGAATAAACTAACAATAAGTACGACATTTGACTGCATTTGGGAATGATATCACAGGAGAGTTTTTCCATAATATCTCCAAAGAAAACTTTCCTTTTGACGTAACGTAAAAAGTATCTCATTTGACTAGGGTGTCAAGTAGCCTAGTCTTCTGATTATTTTGTTCTGCCCACCCTGTTACGGATTACGGGCGTGAGTGCAAGTAGGGAAATGTACGCTTTTCACGATCTTTTAGTTACAGTTAATAAATAGCATTAGGCTTGCCCCCTATTATGGAAATGGTTTATATTATATTACACAGCTCTGCTTACCCCTTTGCGGATTCGGGCGTGATGCTATGTAGTTACAGGAGTAACAGCGCTTGTAAGTACATCAAATAAAGTGGAACTTCTCGAGTCATTTAAAGAGAAAATGCTAGCGAAACAAGCAACAAGACGACACGACGAGTGGAAGCCAATAAAACGATTCATTGATATTCACCGTTCAAGTAGTATCGACAGATTCAGTGAGCTAGTATTCAATATTAGAAAGCTACATTTTTCTTAACGGATAAATACAACAGGGAGGCTAAAATGACCACAACGAAGCAATTAATCTAAGACACCAATATTGTAATTTGACATTTGCCCATAAGTCAGAGGGAGTGACCCTAGCTACATCCGACCCTACATCTGCGTCTTACCTGGTCCAACGCCTGTCAGTGGCTGTGCAACGGGGCAATGCCGCTAGTGTAATGGGTTCGTTTGGGCCAGGTCAGATTCAGAACACTTAAACGCCTAATTGAACGTGACGAAGTTCCGTATGTTTCTCATTATGAGTTACTTAAATAGAAAAAAGAAAATGTTTTTTTTTTATTATGTTTTTGTATTCTACTTTTCATAGTTTCGGTCAATATTATAGTATGCTCTCAACTATTCTATTTGCCAATATAAAAGTACGTGCGCAATGCAAACAACTGTCAAATAGCAATATTGCTTTTTCTTAGATAAATTGCTTCGATGTGGCCATTTTAACCCCCCTATTGCTCGTAATAGTGGACAGAACTTCAAACCACCAGAAGCTGTTTTCGTATTGAAGTCCTGAAGTGTAACTATGTCTATGTATGTGTGTGTCTATGTATGGTTGCCTGGAAGAGATTGCTACTTAGAAATAAGGACGCCTATTGTACTCATTTTATTTCTCGGTTTTTTATTTTGTTTTTTTTGCTGTCTGTGCAATAAAGTATATGTTATGTTCTGTTACGTTACATTACATTATATTACGTTACGTTACGGTACTTTTTTTTTATTTATTTAGATAGGTATACCAACAGTACACATATTGTAAAGTTATAAAATTACCCAATTTACCCACTGAATAAAGATGTTTTTGAATTTTAATTTGAATTTTACACGTTTTATTATGCCTCGTAATACCACTATAAGTGACAAATTATTACTTACTGAAATAAATACGTATATGTTACAAGACAGGCAACCCTTTAAAGGTTAAATAATAATCCTGATACTAATACTGGTGATCCATCAAGAATTAAGAAAACCCCATTACGACTGAAGGTACACGAAACCGTTAACGTTTCAAGTGTTCGTATAAAAAGATAAAACTCTACAGACGAAAACTCTTCAACTGATATTGAAATCGCAACTAGGATACGAGTCAAAGAGTGGAATCCAATAAAATCTTTCATTATGCTTCGTCCTCTAGTGCTTGTTATTCAATCAGTTTGAAATAGCAGTTTATTGAAACAATAAAGAGATTATTTGGAGCATTGCACTCTATGTAAGTGAAACGTGGACTATGACACAGAGAGACAGAGAGAGGTTGGAAGCGTTTGAGATGTGGTGTTGGCGAAGGATGAAGGGTATAAGCTGGACTGAAATGGTGTCAAATGAAAAAGTGCTGGAAAGAGTTGAAGAAAAGAGAACCATATTGAAGACTATAGAGAACCGGAGAGGGAATATGATTGGCCACCTGATACGACACGATTCATTTATAACAAACATTATAGAAGGAAAAATTTAAGGGAAGAGAGGAAGACCTAGATCTAGGATAACATTTATGAAACAAATAAAAGAGAAGGTGCAGGTCGTGTCGTATCGGGAGGTGAAGGTTTTGGCGGGAAGAAGAGAGGAATGGCGGTTACTCCACCGACAAGAGCGCAGCTCTTAAATAGAGAGAGAGAGACATATATTGAACTGAAAACTAAATGTTGTTGAAAATCGTAGGGTTGTAAAACTTTTTCGCAAATAAAACTGAAATCTCTTACCCTTAATTGTGCAAACATTCTATGAGAGAGAGATTGTGTGAAAGAGCAAACTCAGAAAAGATCATAGTGCTAAAAGTATTGCGAAAAAGCCTTCTTGCAACTGACTCTAATCCCTTTTTTCTCTTTAATACCTCTAAATGTTTTCATTCGTCTTCTGTTACATTTGACTTGTTTTGCAAATAAAGCAGTAAAATACAGGGCGCTAGTGACATCGTAACGAATATTGAGGGAGATTTTTCAAGCCATGATTCTGGGTTAATATTACTTAAGTGGAAATTTCCGTTGCAAAATTCATGTTTATTTTTTTTAAATAATTTTCAATTCTATACTTTTTTATAGCAAATTCCAGTTGATATTAACTCAGAATAATAACCTGAATCATTCCTCCCAGTATTCGTTACGATGTCACTTACACCCCGTACAAGTACATACATGTAGCCATTCAAGTAGGTATGGGTGTTAGTGAAACCGTAAAAAATACTGAGGGGTATGATTCAGACTATGATTCTGAGTTGATATCAAGTGGATTTTCCTGGCGGAAAATTCTTCAACATATTAGAGTTTTTTTTTAAATTATTTGCCGAACTTTGCGATGGAAAATTCGACTTGATATCAACTCAGAATCATGGCCTAAATCATCCCTCAAAGTTTTTGTTACGATGTCACTAACCCTGTACGTCTTGTATTATTATTTCTTACATTTTCATTTATTATTTTTGTTACAAATAAAGCAGTAAATATACTTTTAAGTTACTGACCTGATAGACATCACCTTCTGACACAATAACAGAAAATTTCTGTAACACCACCGCTTTGCGCTGAGGACAGACGTCGGAACGGGAGAACACCACATCTAACACACACCGACGAAACTTGGCACGACCACTAGAATAAAAAAAAAATTGTTATACTTCCAATGGTACAAACGGCTTACGTGGCCCAGTGGTTAAGCGTTGGGCTCACGATCCGGAGGTCCCGGAATCGAATTCCAGTGGAGACATATGACAAAAAACACTTTGTGATCCCTATTTTGGTTAGGTCATTAGGCTGATCACCTGATTGTCCAAAAAGTAAGATGATCCGTGCTTCGGAAGGCACGTTAAGCCGTTGATCCGGTTACTACTTACTGATGTAAGTATGTAGTCGTTACATGAGCCATGTCAGCCTCTGGCGGCTCAATAATAACGCTGACACCAGGGTTGATGAGGTTGGTAATTCACCTCACAACTCACACGATAGAAGAAGAGAAGAATGGTACAAAGAATTTTCTGGTCACGGATCAAATCAAAAACAAATTGAAACCAAACTAGGAAAACCCAGGCTTCTATTAATGTGCCCTTATGATAGGCAAATAAATAGTATTTATTATATTTCAAAACTTTGGCCAAGCAAATCCATCCATATATATCTTAGGACTTCGTATCAACAGTGGCTGCAAGTTGTCTTTGATTACTTGTGGCTCTGCCCACCCCATTTGGGATTACGGGCGTGAGTTTATGTATGTATGTGTTGGCCAAGCAATTCCAGTACTAACCAACATAAATAAAAATGAGTCTCGTAATGAGTCCATTCAGAGGTGGTGTTCTTCTTCAAGCCGTCGACCAAATTCTTAAAAGTCGTGTAGCAAACCTCCCATTGATCCGAAGTACCCTTCACACATTCCGCTAAATCGGTATATTCTAAGGGAATAATATGAAAAGGAATAAACAAAATCTATGTCAAGGTGGGGTAAAATGCATGCGAATCAAAAAAGTGAAGATATAGAGATATGTATAGATAGATAGAGAGAAAGAGATGGCGTAAGTCCAACAGTATAGATGTCTGTGAATATGTATGATAAAATTGTATAGGATACTGTTGATATTCGTAAAATGAAATTAATGTAAAAATGGCCGCATGATAATAATAGAGACAGTCAAGGCAGCTACTTTCATGCCGCGTCTTAAGGGGGTACCGGTACTATTCGCAACGATCATGATAGGTTTCGCCGTAATGTAAAATCTGTGATGGCGCTTGCTGAGAACGTCTTGTTGGCCCGAACTGACTGCACGAACGCTCGATATATACATCGTAACACCGATCAGAACCCACCTTTAGGAGTCATAAGCGAAAAATCACTTGTGCAGGACGGCCTGCGTAACCCAGAAGTTAAGCGTTGGTCCTCAGTTTCAAATTCTAGTGAGGATATATCACCAGAGTTACTTTGTAAGCCCAGGTTTGGTTAAGACATTGCAGACTGATCAGCCGATCGTCCGAAAAAATAAATCCATGCTTCGGACCTTTCGGAAGGCACGTTAAGCCGTTGGTCCCTGTTACTACTTTGATGTAAGTATGTCGTAACATGAGCCATATCAGGGGCCTGTGCGGCTGAATAATAACCCTGACATCAGGGTTGATTTGGTTGGTAATCCGCCTCACAACCCACACGACAGAAGAAATACTAGTGTAAGAAGATATTTAAGATATTTCAAAAAAGTCACAAGCAACATCTTAGTGTTACATACATGGTATTAGATACATGTGACGCCCTGCAACAGCAACGTAAGAGGTGACAGCATCTTCTACATGAGTACTTACGTTCAACGAAGCCTTTATCATCACAGATGTTATTGACGACATAGGAATGACCGTTGATGCTTTCTTCGTTAAAATGGCTGTCTGTTACATCTCGACAGTCCAGGTTCCATTCCAACGCACAATTTGTAAGATACTTCACGGCACTGAAAATAAAGAATATACACTTCTCATCAAAAAAATCGAAACACTTCCGTTTTCATTGTTTCTGTCCGAATTTAACACAAAAAAGAATTCATACGATGAAAAAAAATACATAAATGTATAGCTGGCAGTTTGGCCATTACAGTAATAAGCGAAAATTCAAAATTCAAAATTAGAATTTCATTTGTTTATCTTATAAACGAAATGAATCACTGTTTTGAGACAAATGTGTGTTTAGGGTTGGAGTACATTTAGCGTTTAAAAACTAAAAATTGGCGCCTATCCTTAAACTTTTTGTTTTTTATTTCAATACTGTGACTTTGGGACGTCTGAAAAAAGGTTTTTTTTCTAAAACGTATGGATACTTCGCCCACAGAAGCCGCCCAAGTTGTGGCATTGCTGGATTCTGGCCTTAGTCAGCGTGTTGTGGCTGCAAGACTGCATCTAAGCCTGTCATCTGTTCATAGAGTCTATAAACGTTATCGGGAGACTGGTTTGTTCACGCGCCGTTCAGGATCTGGCAGGAATCGGGTCACTTCTGAGCGAGATGATCGATTTATTGTAACAACTTCTTTAAGAAATCGACGCCTTAACGCTTTTCAACTGCAGCAGCGGCTTCGTGTTGTACGAAGGGTGGCTGTAAGTGATTCTACAATTAGAAGAAGGTTGAAGGATCGTGGACTGGTACCGCATAAGCCAGCAAATGGGCCGAAATTAACTGCAGACCATCGAAGAGCGCGCCTTAACTTTGCACGTGAGCACCTAAATTGGTCATACCTACAGTGGAGCAAAGTTCTCTTTTCTGATGAGTGTAAAATTATGCTGTATGGTAACGACGGAAGGAACAAGGTCTACAGAAGAGACGGAGAACGCTATGCACAATGCTGCATTGAAGAAAAGGTCAGCTATGGTGGCGGTTCGTGGACGGTTTGGGGAGGAATCAGCGCCGACGGTAAGACAGAGCTTGCTTTCGTGTCTGGGCCACGTCTGCCTGCACTAAACTGTCATCGGTACGTCGAAGAGTGTCTCGAGCCTCATGTGATGCCCTATGCACATTTTATTGGCAACGGCTTCATATTCATGCACGACAATGCTAGGGCTCACACCGCGGGCGTCGTACGAGATTATCTTAACAAAGTCGATATCTCTATTATGAAATGGCCAGCAAGAAGCCCGGACATGAATCCCATTGAACATCTGTGGGATGAATTAAAGAGACGAATTCGAGCAAGAGATCCTGCCCCAGAAACACTTAGCCAGCTGCAAGATGCAATCCAAGAGGAATGGGACAATATACCACAGCATGTGATAGTGACTCTCATCCGATCGATGAAGAACCGTATGGAAGCAGTAATTAGAGCTCGGGGAGGGAATACAAGTTATTAAATAAACGTTTTTTAGCTTTTTTTTCATTTACGTGTGTTGTTTTATCCATTTCCTTTATACTCCATACGGAATAAAAATGACTCATTTAACAAAATACGAAACCTATGAAAAATTCATTTAAATTTAGAACATTAACATTAAGATTTGAAAAGCTCATATTACTCACTATTAAACGACATTTAACATTTATTCCTAAATGTACACATTTTTCTGATAATCCTGACAAAACGTAAACTTGCAAGGTGTTTCGATTTTTTTGATGAGAAGTGTATTTCCATGTTAATTACAATTTGAAAATACTCCATTAAGAACAATGAATTCTAAATCTACTAAGTACTTAAACTTCTCCATGTTAGTACTTGTAAACTACCCAAAATCAGGCCTTATGTGATCTATTAACGAACCAATTTTCATTAAAATCGATGGAGTGACTCAGATGTAAAAAAGCATCAAGTCATCTGACAAAAACATTTTCGCATTTATAATACAAGTTTGAATATTAAGTTTGCAGTGTGCGTACCTGCACCACATAACATAAGGTCACGACTTTATACCAATTAGGGTAGTCAGAAGTACATCCATCGCAAGATGACCAAAGAACCCACAACTCACCGAGCTTTCTGTTAGACCAACAGAATAGGTGACAAGCCATATCGTTGTCTATAATGGTCGAGGCAATGTTGTTAGTGAAAAATTGCACTTAAGATAAATTAATAACACATTGGTGCGTTTTTTCGACCTAACTTATTGTGAACACTTATTGTAACTTATTGAGTTGCCGCAGATGGCATTAACATAACAAATACTTTATTGCACAAACATGAAAAAACAAAATACAAAAGAAAAGAGAAATAAAATAGGCGTTAACTTAACATTAACTTCTTAGGCATTAACTTCTTGGCCAGAATTAATTTCTTGACCGGATCACATTAGTGCAAGTCCATCACCGGAGTTCAAATCACCACCTACCTGCACCACTCGTCAATCTTCGCAGGCAACGGTGGAGATTTCTTATTGGAATTGTACATCATTGCAGCACTCATCGTACAATTGAGTGCATACTCAGAGAAGCTGTCGCAGTTTATATTGCGTCGTACATCTAGCTTCGCTTTAGGTATGATATCCTTCACCTGTTCTTCGTCAACCGTAATGGCCACGGTTTTACCTTTACCCGCAAATGCGTCTTCATCGTCCGGGTCTGGAATAAAATCATTAATGTCACAATTATTTTCATCCTGAGAGCCCTCAGCCATTTTCATTTGTACGGCCAAGTTGTTAGTGCCATTTGCTGCAAATCTACAATAAGTCAAGTCAATAAACAAAGGTCATCAACAAGATGCCAAGTGATATTAGTCGATCTGACATTTCAGCTCGTAATGAAAACCAGTTCCAATTGCTCCCAATGAAGGACTTTCCTGGTTATGTCCCTCAAAAAATAATATAGATGGCGTTGTATAGATTAAACGTGATAATAAAATTACGCGCATTGCTCGTTTACATAATTATTCAAAAATATATTGTAATGGCAGAAGCATATATACAAAGATATTAGTTGCTTGATATTTGGATCAGATATGGTATAAAATTATGTTGCTACCTACTCGTATATTGTTTCTGTTTATTTTGACCAGAATATTAATGGGTGGATGATGTATTGTGCCTGGGTGTAATAACAAGCGTCATCATTTATACCCAAAAACCATATCCTTGAAATTAGACGGTTAAACGAAGGCAAATCTATTCAGCGTCATCTATATTTTTTTGGGAATGGGACCTGGAAAGATTTTTTTGGGAATGGGACCTGGAAAGTCCCTCATAATTATTTCTAACGACTTACTTACTTAAATGAATAGCCAACCCAACCAACGGCTTATCGTGCCTTCCTAAAAGGAATCATATCGCATTTTGTGATAAACAAGTGATTGAATTGAGTGGGACAATCTCACAGTCAGTAACAACCTTGACATGAACACCAGTCACATATATTTTGAAGCGCTTAAGTGACTCAACCACAGCCAGCGTCTCCAATCCGTAGCTGTGATAAACCATTTCCTCTTTAGTGGTCACTCTGCTAAAGTATATGACAGGCTTCAAATCACCGTTTGGTTGTTTTTGTAAAAGAATGCCTGTAAGTCCGAAGTGTTATTCGTTTCTTGACGATATCACTACCCTGATCGTAAGCGGGACGCAAGATCACAAGACCAAGAAAGGTATAAAAACAAAAGCAATGAGTAACCTGAAGTGGCCAATTGCGGCTTGTGCTTACCCGCTGCAAAAGTTACTTTCCAAAAACATGCCAAAAATATGAATTGCCCTATATATCTTTTACGCATTTTACGCGAACACGATTCAAACCATGTTTCTTTTGAACATCACACCAACATTATTCAGAATTTAATAATCATTATAAAACACGAAAAATGTAAAATAAAGAAAATCAATTTCTCAACATTTGACAGTTAAGAGGACATGACAGATGATAACTATCTTTGACAGCGGGATGATAAAAAAACATTGTGCTGTAAATGAGGAATTATTATGCGTCTCAACAAGAAGTCCATACAACAAATAGTACGGCGACTGAAAATTCAACTTGATATCAACTCAGAATCACGATCAGAATCATCCCTCAAAGTTTTCGTTACGATGTCACCAACACCCGGTATAGGCTATTTATGTTATGTTATGGTAAGGATGAATTATATGTCTAATATTGTATGTGTAAGTATTTCAGATCTAATCATTGCTATCAAAACCCAATGCATGATCACGATGTCCATACCTAATATGGTTAATAAAGCGATGATCGCTTCACCGTCTTATCTAATTGGCCAACCACTATTGTTCGACACAAGATAGATAGATAGATAGATAAAATACTTTGTTGAGCACAATGGACTCAAAATACAGAGATAAAGACAAAGACAAAAACAAAAAAAGACATAGACAGTCAGAACAGACACAGGTAGACAGAGATAGAGACATAATATATTTATTTCAGACAGATAGGTATAAATCGTTGATGTGCGAAATAAGGGTGGGGGGGATAAGGAAGGGGGGGGATAAGGGGGGGGGGAATCAACCAAGACTGGTTTACCCTGGGCAAATTAACTTAACATTCCTTTCTCAATCTTAGTCACTAAGGGTGGTATTAATAAACTAATCTCAGTTTCGAGACTGCCCTCAAGATCATGTCAATGTGACAGTTCTCAGAGATTGGTTTATTAATACCACCCTAAATATGCTGTTCTGAGGGCCAAGTACCACTTTGTCCCTTTGGCCTTCGAGACCACGGGATGTTGGGGATCGGACGCCCTTGACTTTGTGAAGGAGATCGGGCGTCGGTTACGAGAGAGGGGATGTGATGCTCGCTCCGGGTCCTCAGGTATCATTTTTTAATATTATTTGACAGATTGTATATTATGTGTTATTTAAGATGTAAATAAATAGATAATGATAATTAAATAGATATCGTCTTTTACATCTCTCTCTTATCACACTGTTTCTCACTCTAGCACTCAATTTGACACTCAATTTAACACTCAACGAATTCATTTCTACGGCATTGATCCTACTTTCATGCTTCTTCTTTCATACCCAACATTCACTACCGTACTTCAAGCTAGAGTACTTTAAACATCATAAGTCGACTTGCTGAAGTCTTCAACAAGTCAACTTTATGACTTTGAATTACTGTTTGGATTATTATATGTTTGGATTACTTATAGATAATTATTATTTATTCATTTACTTGTACACAATACAACAGACAAAAAACATCCAAAGAAAACAGACAGTACTGGTAACCTTACCTCTAAGAAACACATTTCTTCCAGCTTCTTCTTCTTGTTAGGTGGAATACCAACCTCATCAACCCTAGTGTCAGGGTTACTATTGAGCCGCCAAACGCCCGTGACATGGCTCATGTAATGACTACTTATATCAGTATGTACTAACCCGGACCAACGGCTTTCGGACAATCAGTTGATCAGCCTGTAATGTCCTAACCAAACCACAAAGTAATATTTGTGATATGTCCCCACCGGGAATCGAACCCAGGACCTCCGGATCGTGAGCCCAACGCTCAACCACTGGACCACGGTGGTCGTCTTCCAGCTGACCTAAGTCCTTTTTACCGACTTCAAAAAAGGAGGAGGTTCTCAATTCGACCGTATATTTTTTTTTTTTTTTTTTTTTTTTTTTATGTTTGTTCGGGCATATCTTCGTCGTATATGAACCGATTTTGATAATTCTTTTTTTGTTTGAAAGGAGATATACCCAAGGGGGTCCCATGTCAAGGAAGTCAGGATCTGATGATGGAAGACCAGAGAAATCGAGGGGAATTTTCAAAAATCGTAGGAGCGACTAGTGCGTTTGTAAAGTCATATTGATCGGATCGATCTTTAGGCTTCGGGAAAACTTCCCGACCTTCGAAAACTGGTCAGCATCAGGGAGATACCCTATGGCCTGGCAAAACTATACAACCTGGAGCAATTTTTCTTTTACGAAACGTATTTAAATCTTGATCAAATTCAATCGCCGGTGCAAAAAAACAAAATGGCGGAAAAAAAAGATGGCCGCCATACAAAATTTTGTCGATTTTGGAAGAAGCCCGTTTGGGTAAAAATAATGTATGGGGCGCTTACTCAAAACGTCATGTAGAGTACGGAAATACTTTCTGGTCACTTAAAACTGCTCCGCATCAGAGAGATACTCTACGGCCTGGCAAAACTATCGCACGTGAACCAATATTTCTTTCAGAGCACTTATTTAAATCTTGGTCAAATTCCATAGCGCGTAAAAAAAAAACAAAATGGCGGAAAATCAAGATGGCCGCCATACACAATTTTGTTTTTTCAGAAAATGTCTCGGGATATAAAATATATATCGGGGTTGTGATCGGATCGTCATGTTAAGTATGGAAATACTTCCCGATTTTCGAAAACTGCTCCGCATCAGGGTGACACCCTACGGCCTGGCGAAACTATCACACCTGAACCAATTTTTCTTTCACGAAACCTATTTAAATCTTGGTCGAATTTAATGGCCGGTGAAAAAAATACAAAATGGCGAAAAAACAAGATGGCCGCCATACAAAATTTTGTTTTTTTTTTTTTTTCAGAAAATGTCTTGGGGGTAAAAATGATGTATAGGGGTGTGATCGGAACGTCATCTTGGAAAACTGCTCCCAATCAGGGAGACATCCTACGGTCTGGCAAACCTATTGCACCTGGATTTTGTTTGTTTCCACGACACCCATTTAAATCTTGGTCAAATTCTGTCGCCGGTGAAATAAAACAAAATGGCGGAAAAACAAGATGGCCGCCATACGAAGAGGGACAGTTTCGAATAAACAGGACACGCGAGCTGCTTTAGCAGCGAGCGAACCACGCGAAATCTACTGTATCTATATGTATGCGTGAGTGTGTATGATAGCAGCTTCCACTGACAACCACATGTGTGTATGTACACATACACATGTGTGTGTGTGTGTGTGCGTGTGTGTGCGCGCGCGCGCGCGCGCGTGTGTGTGTGTGTGTGTGTGTGTGTGTGTGCGTGTGTCTGTGTGTGTGCGTGTATCTGTGTGTGTGCGTGTGTACGTGCGCGTGTGCTCGTGTGCGTTAGCGCGTGTGTGAGTGTGTGTGTGTAAACATGTTCATCAATAATAATTGTGATCACTACTAATAATATATTATATTATTATATATGAATATAAATCAGAAAATCTGTCTGTCTGCATCCTTGCTCGGTCTAACCATCACTTAAAATCGTAAAATAAAATAAAATTTTTAACAAAAAAAAACCGACTTCAAACGCAAAACTAAAAAGCAATAAATAAATTTACTTCGCACAAAGTAATTAGTACGTATTTTCAATTAGTTAATTAATTTATAATTCTGAAGTCGGTGCCAAGTAAATGCTACAACAACCCTACTACAATATCAAATTACTATGTACACACAATATTGTTTAATACCTATATCAAAGCAATTACAAAACAATGTCAAACAAAAAATTACAAAACAATCAGTATTGAAAAATATATGAATCGGTACTTCGTTGTAGCATTTCCTTGGCACCGACTTCAGAATTATAAATTAATTAACTAATTGAAAATACGTACTAATTACTTTGTGCGAAGTAAATTTATTTATTGCTTTTTAGTTTTGCGTTTGAAGTCGGTTTTTTTTTAATGTCCACATATCATATTTTATTATGTAAAATATATGACATATACGTATATGTATTTGAGCGTTACACTGCAGTCTGTTTGTGTGCATCTACCTTTATAATAAATATATCGTAGGTTGTCTGGAGGAGATCGCTTTTAGCGGTAAGGCCGCCTTTCCCCATTTTAGTTCTTCCACGTACGTATTCTGTGTTTGTGTGTAGGATAAAGTACGCGCATTAAAATTATCATTTATTCATTAAATATCTCATTTAACTGGTGTGACAAAACAGGAGCCTATTGAAACATTATTCATTAGTGTGATTATATAGTGTGTATAATGCGTTAGATCAAATTACATTCTAAACAGCAATTGTATGTGTAATTAAACGCATTATTATCGTAATAGATTATCATGTTATCTGTGTACATTAGGTCCTCGTATTATTGGTATGGCTTATAGCATAATGTTTTATCATCCATTGTTAATACCTTCTTCTTATCGCGTGGGTTGTGATGTGGAATACCAGCCTCGTCAACCCTGGTGTCAGGGTTATGATTGAGCCGCGAAATGCCCCTGACATGGCTCATGTAACAATTACTCACTTACAAAAAGTAACCGGGACCAAAGGCTTAACGTGCCTTCCGAAGCACGGAACATCTTACTTTCGGTGATCAGCCAGTAATGTCCTAACCAAACTAGGGATCACAAAGTTATTTATATTACTATTTATTAATTTTTTATATTATAAAGACTTATTATTGCCATACGAGAACTTGACATATTTAACAAGTATTACATAGCATAAGCTCACGGCTATATCTGTATTGGGGTAGGCAGAGATACATCCATCGCAAGATGAACTAAGTACCCATAACTCACAGAGCTTTCTGTTAGACCGTGATAACTGGTGAGACATATCGCCGTCTGTAATGGTCAAGCCAACCGTGTTAGTGAAAACTGCCGTTACCGCGATTCGAACTTGCGCTCCCCGTTTAAGAAGCAAGCTGGTAAACAACAGGACCACAGTGCTTTTATTTTATTTTATTTTATTCGGGGAGCTTACAGCATTATTTACACAATCAAAACCATAATAATAAATAAAGGCTAATTACAAGCTACCACAGATAAATAAAAGACAGTTAACGGAAGTGAGAACACCACATAATAATTATGTAAACAAAATAAAAAACATAAAACAAAACCAAAAACAAAACATAAGCAAACCTAAAAAATAAAACAAAACACAATATAAGTACCTAAACAAAATAATATACCTAACTAGGACCTGCAATGACCACTGGCAAGCAATGATTTAATAGATCTACTGCTACTGCAAAACAGATCACTCTCAACATTGATGCTATTAAATAAACTCGTGCACCGAGGCAGATATTAGCTATTGCTTCTGTAGTTCGTGCGACAACGAGAAACGTGAAGAAGCGAAGTTAAGTGTCGTTAAAATATGTATTTCATGTTTTAATTCTGTTTTTTGGTTGAAGTAAATAATTAAATAGTAAATAATTATCCATTTCCCAAGCGTTAAAAGAAATGAAAAACAAAAAAAATTAAAAAAAAAACGAAAAAAAAAAAACAGGGCAAACAATACGCGTTTGTTGTATGGTAGCCCCCTTAATTGTTTATTTTATTTTGTTTTTAGTATTTTTTTGTTATAGCGGCAACAGAATTACACAATTTGTGATTTTAAGTCTAGTTTTCGTGGTTTTTGAAATACAGCCTTGTGACAGACAGACGAACAAACGAACGTAGTCCTAGTTATAGGGTCCCGTTACCCTTTGGGTACGGAACCCTAAAATTACAACAAAATATAAAGCTTCCCACAAAAAGCCGTAAATTCAACGGGGCAGCCGCGGCGTAATTTTGTAGGGGCTAAATTGTGAATGCAAACCTCCGTAGCTCTTATTTGCATGGTATTAAGGGCGGCTTATGCGCAACGCGCTGTGGTAAGATGCTGGAACTGTTCCTGTTCTAGTTGTGAAGTTTTAATTGTTGTTCACGATATTTGATAACTTATGACTTTATACAATTATCACAGAATGCAGTAAGTACAGAGTAGGCAGCGTCTTTGCAGCTGGTGAAATTTGAAGACTAAATCTATCTATTTATTTATTTATTATTAGGGAGATCAACAGCATTCACTTACAGTCTAATCCTTAAATTAGTAACACACTGGCCCCGATTCCTGCAGACACCGCCTAATTTTATTTTAGGTTATATCCGTCATTTTCGTATCCGTCGAAAAGGAAAGGGACGGATGATTCACAGCTCTTAATTTTAGGAAGAATGAGTAAATGAATGAATAACCCGGGCGAATCAAAAGGTACGTCGCTGGTATGCAATCCGTTTGACGTGCTGTCTACTTAACTGTGTCGGGTTATTGACGGATGTAAAATTTTTAGACGGTTGGTTTAGATTTGTGCTTAAAATTGACGTGTGTTCCATAAATTTTATGCTTGTCGATTACCTGTCCCTTTCCTTTTCGGCGGATAAGAAAATGACAGATATAACTTAAAATAAAATTAGATGGTATTTACAGGAATTAGCACCACTATGAAATATAGGCAAGCTCTTCTTCAGCACAAAAGATAAAGTCTATGTGGGTAGATTTTTGAAAACCTTGATTACCAACGTCTTTGGTATTTTTGCAAATATCCAGTTGGAATTTATTTAAATTTACAACATAACGTTCTAAATGGATATTTGCAAAAAAAAAAAAAAGATTTTAGGATTTTGCGTTCACTACCCATAAGCATACGCTTATTTTGGCTGGTTGATTGCCAATTTTCTTTTCAGTAACCATTTAAAAAAAAAAAACATAAACCCTTTCCACTGCTGGCATAGGCGTCCCCTCAATCAACCGGACGGGGTATGGAGCATACTCCACCACGCTGCTCCAATAGCCGGAACCATCGGCTTAACGTGCTCTCCGAAGCACGGAATCATCTTACTTTTTCAGACCATAAAGTAAAAAGTGTTTACCAAACAAAGGACAGTCTCACAAATTGATTTCTAAAATGTCCCCATCGGGAATCAAACGCGGAACTCCAGATCGTGAGCCTAACGCTCTAACCACTAGACCACGGAGGCTGTTTCATTTTTTTTTTTTCAATAGATATAAAAAGCGCGACAAATTATACCAGTAGGCAGTATATTACCCCCTGGAACCGCATCGCAGGTGGGCTCGCGCGGTCTCGACACAGCTTTCGTAATAAATAGCCTTAACTGGATTACCATGCGTTTAACTTTGATTCCACTCAAGTGGCCTCAGAACTAAGTTACTACTTAATAACGACTTAGTTAGGGAATACAATCACGACTCGAGATCGCAAATTCGAGATCCCGCGGGATTGGAAATATCAATCCCGCGAGTTCCCGCAATTTTCGGGATCTCGTCTAGTTCATAAAAATGAAAAGTTAGGATGCCTGAAAATGAAAAACGAAAACTGCTTTGTAATATTGAGGTTAATTATTCAAATTCAAATTATTTATTTCAGATTAATATCCATAATTATAAGTAAAAAAAAAATTATAAATAAAAAAAAAACTGGCCTCTTGATCGCAAGCCCAAAACTCCAACCACTATACAATTTACTTACTATTTTTTTTTTATAATGACCAAGTATGTTGACTGGACTATGCCTGATGGTAAGCATAGAGAAGCCCTAATTACAGTAGCAACTTACAAGCAACGCAATGAGTCAATTTCAAATCAGATGCGACTGCCATACTGGCCTACTAAATGCTTCTTCACGCTTCGCCTGAAGGACCCTATGTTGTAAGAATGAGGGAACACCTGATATATATTGTATTTCATACATGTCTCGTAAATACTAGTCTAATCTAGGGTAGACCCCTTATAACTAGTAGTAATCTCTCCGTAGTATGGCGATATTACCGCGCAAACATAATTCCACGCATGAATAATACAGGCCTGTCTTACTAAGTAAACCTACAACCTCAGCCTATGACCCTTACCATGGAGTAGAAGAAAGATGATGGATAGGCCGTAACGCGCATTTTGAATGAGAACCGCTATCGCCGGTTCAACCCCACTCTCTTTTACTACTATTCCTACAAACAGATAACTACAATAGCTCTACTGCTTCTCAAATTCTAAAGTCACTTTACCGATAATGCATATTTTATCATTACTTTTCGTAAGATACTGCAAACAAAAGTAATATTTTGATTAATAGAAGATCACAGTAAGATTTTCACCTTTCCTGTGATAAGGAGGGATTTCCTTGCATGATAGTTGATATTTGATTATTTGCCCTGCCCGTTATGACGTACAAGACGACTTTTTTAGGGTTCCGTAGCCTAAAGGCAAAAAATGGAACCCTATAGATTCGTCATGTCTGTCTGTCCGTCCGTCCGTCCATCCGTCCGTATGTCACAGCCACTTTTCTCCGAAACTATAATAGCTATACTGTTGAAACTTGATAAATATGTGTATTCTGTGAACCGCATTAAGATTTTTACGCAATGATTTTTTGGGGGTTCCCATACATAGAAATGAAACTCAAAAAAAATTTTTCATCGAACCCATACGTGTGGGGTATCTTTGGAAAGGTCTTCCAAAATGGTATTGAGGTTTCTAATATAATTTTTTGCAAAACTGAATAGTTTGCGCGAGAGACACTTCCAAGGTGGTAAAATGTGTCCCCCACCCCCCTGGAACTTTTAAACTAAGAGGAGGATAAAACTAAAAAAAATATATGATGTAGATTAGCATGCAAACTACCACCGAAAATTAGTTTCAACCAGATCTAGTAAGTAGTTTTTTTTAATACATCATAAATCGTAAACCGTAATTTACTTTTATATTATGTTACTTGCTGTTACGGAACCCTTCATGGACGAGTCCGACTCGCACTTGGCCGCTTTTTTACTATCGTGGAGCTCCGTGGGTCGTAAAGTTTGCGGACGAATAGAGTGTTGAAGTATGAACTATTTGCTCATACTTGTAAAGCGCGCATTTAGAGCTCACTTGGCTCTTCCAACCTCATTCTTCAATTCCGTGACCTTTACCCTGATATTACACAAGACTAGAAGTCATTAGTAAACAAACTTAAATCATATAGTAGTTGTCTCAGTTGATAAATATGCTCGTGTAAATCACCCTTTATCTCAGCCTATCGGCCCGTTTCCAGCTTCGCACGGCTGGATATTTATTTTTAACCGTTTTCAAAAGAGAAAGACGTTATCAATTTGACCCGTACGTATTTGGTAATGAGGATAAAACTAGAAGCTCAAAATATATAGGCGGCAGCGCTATTGAGTGTTCATTTTGGACAGTTCTCCATACTGTCCAGCTAAAATTCGTGATAAATTGCTGTAAAATGTTTAGCAACGTGGAGTGTATCCCAATTGAAAGATGAGTTACGAAAAAGTAATTAAGTATGTAATAATAATGATATTATGGGTGGGTGTAATAATTGTGTTGTATAATTAATATTATTGCCTGAAATAAACAATTTTTATTTATTTATTTATTTAAAAGAAAAACAATTTTGATTAAAAATATTTTTTTCTAAGTTTTCTTATTAATTAAATTATTATTTCCGATCTTTAGAGAATAAATATAACGCTATGGTTTTGCAATTAAACGCGGGGAAAAGGTTAAGAGTGTCAACATATAACTAAAAAAATATAACTCCCGGCAAACTTCTTGAGCATCGATCTTGACTGCGCACAAACGAATTTTAGATCTCTTTGGTGGTGCGGTATGGGGCGCGGGGGCGGGTGAGTCCCGCATCGACCGGCTATTGGTAGATCAGTCGATACTTCCCCCGCGCACTCTGTCTTTGTCCCTTTGACTCCCGAATACACTTGCGTGCAGTGAAATTGTCACGTTTTTGTAGTTTGGGGAACTGTCAAAATTATACATATATCGCTTCTAGTGACACCTCATTTGCTAAATTCTGAAAGGTGGTTTAGATGTTAGGTAGGAACGGACGTTCGTACACACATACATACATAGCGGTCAAACACATAACCCGCCTTTTTGCTTCGTTGCAAATAACTTGGCATCGTCTCCGCGTACGGTCACGAGCATTAATATGTGTATACACTTTGGTACCATGTCGCATTAACTTTTTTGACAAATTGGACTGTAAGTCTCACTAAATGTCAAATATGTTAGTGCGACAGAGTCGTGGGTACATTATATTGCTCATGACTGTACACGAAAAATACCTTCATAAGCTTCCAGCTACGAAAACGTATGAAATCCTAAAATTATTTAACAAAACTAGCCCCTGAATGTAACAATCTCATATCTAATCCGTATAAATGTAAATTGGTTCTCTAACAAACTCCTGAATTCAGATATTCTGTAAATTTATACAGTGAAATAACTGCTTTACTGTTTTAGTCTACTGTTTTATAAATATGACTTTAGGAACAACTCTATTTACATACACAGTTGCTTTTTTGCTGGATTGAGTTTCCGGCCAAGTAGTGAATGCTCTTTTTGGAAAACGTGTGACTTACAATTATTATCTTCACACGGTTTCGAATCCTCTAAACTCCTCTAAATCAGTGAATTCGACTTTAAAGTCCAAACACTTCAGAACCCCGATACCGACTCCGTAGGCGTGGTCGACGATTTCCCTCATTCAGCGCTTATCGCTATCGACCCACTAGGGTCGATTAATTTTTTCAAATATTTTTCCTCTCAGACTAGGTACGCCTTGAGCCGAGGTTCGCGCACTCGGACTTCTTGTTTTAAATTTTGTACCGGGTGAGAGCCCTCTGCGCTCCCCATTTGTCCGGCCAAGTAGTCAATGCCATCTTGCTGCAGATGATCTACAATAAAAATATCTTTATTCAGTACGTAACTTACTTACATTTCGAATCGTCAATACAAAATAAACGAGTACATTTTACTTTTCGCTTTTTTTGTGCCAGCCAGAAATATATTGCATCAAATCCGCACTCTAAACTCACGCGTACTATTTCAGTTCATATGAAATTCCATCACAAAAAGTTCGAAAATTTAAATCCAGAATTTTTGCCAACAATTAGGACGAAAGCGCTCATTTGGAACCACGTGGAAATGTTTTTGTTCATTCACAGGATATTTTTTTATAAAATGCACAAAATGTTGGACGTCCCTGCTGTGTGGCAGGGTTGACAGCTTGTGAACGTGTTAAATTGTAAAAACTATTTCAATAGCAAAATTTTATTTTAATTTTGAAGATTCTTTTCATCAGTTCAATCTACGTTATGAAAAAAATCAACAGACAGTAAAAAGTTTTTTAAACCTTATTCTTCTCTTCTATCGTGTGGGTTAACGACCTCCGTGGCCCAGTGGTTGAGTGTTGGGCTCACGATCCGGTCCCGGGTTCGATTCCCGATGGGGACATTGTCGAAATCACTTTGTGTGACTTTTCCTTGTTTGGAAAGGATTTTGCATGCTTGAATTACCTGATTGCCCGAAAAAGTAAGACGGTCCCGGCAATTGACCGTAAAAACACCACCGGCAGTGGAGCAGTGTGGTGGAGTATGCTCCGTACTCCCTCCGGTTGATTGAAGGGAGGCCTCTGCCCAGCAGTGGGACATATAACTTTAATAAAATCAAAACCATACTGCAGGTTTCACCAAACTGTTTCCCCTTTAACAAATTCCACCCAACATAGACACAATTATTACCTGATACCACGAAAATCCTCTCTGAGAGGACTCTCCCGATCCTCCCGTCGCTGGCGAGAGCTCGAGTATTTGCAACAATTATTCAAAATTATGCAGCATGAACCCTCTCCACCGAAGACCACTTAAAACCCTTAGTCACCTGTAGTACTTATTAACATTTATATGTATATCTCCAGAACAATGCTCGCTGGTTCACATGAGGGGATTGTTCGTCTAATATACTCACGTGAACGTACCTAATTGCTTTAAAATTATTAATGTCTGGAGTTAGAACTCTCGTTATATTTAGTATGTGTTACCCAACTGTCTTTTACGTCGTCATCAGCAGATTAGCATTACCCCTTTTTTCACAGGGTCCGCTTACCTAACCTGAAAATTTGACAAGTCCGGTTTTTTACAGAAGCGTCTGCCTGTCTGACCTTCCAACCTGCGAAGGAAAAACCAGCCCTCCGAAAATGCATTTCTCGGGAATGTGGGTTTCCTCACGATATTTTCCTTAATCCAAACATGACTTCGACAAACAAATTCGACAATGATTGGTTTAGACCTGTGCTGGATTCCTATTACCTATCCTATTTCCTCAAAATGAGAGGTAAGCATTCTAACTAACTGGGCTGCAATGGCTCCTCCAAGTTACTTTTATGTGACGTCAGTAAAATTCTATCCCAAAACAACATCCACTCCAATATTGCAGCACGATGGATGGTGTGATGGTGGTGGTGATGGAGTCCCGACGTGCCGGCAGAGTAGTAGCAGAAGAGTAAGATGAGTAGTAACAGCGAAGGAAACAGTAAACACCAACAGGAATACACAGTTTGTTAATTAGCACTTCACAAACAAGAACTTAACGAAATTATAACGATGCTATATAAAATACAATAAAGAATAATTTAGTCGGAGATGCAATGCGTCAGAGTAGAATTAAAGGAATTGCGGCATGGAATGAGAATTTCGAAATTTAAAATGACGGTAAGAAGGAGAGGCCAGTATGTGCACAACATTACATTACAACGGTAACTCTCCACCGCGCGACAAATCGGGTGCCGCCTGAACCAGTCTCATGCACTCTTTTCCGACATACCTCACAATGTCATCCAACTATCGGTCAGGTTGCCTACCTCGATATCGTATATCATCCCTAGGTCATTTTCTGTCTTCCCGTCTTGCCAAGTATATATTATCTACGACATATTAAATCGACATCTACCCCCAAACGACTTAAAACATGACCTGAGCATTCAAACACGGAAATACGAAGCACATTCCGCTTCGTATACGAGAAAATGATCGCATCCTACAATACCTAGACTTCCTAGGACTCCTATTGTTCCAGCAATAAAGCCTAGACTAGAATCTCATTAGCGGCTGACCTGAATCGATGGCACGGGTAACTGCACGGTTTTGCCACAGTGTATAGAACTGGTAGTTATGTAGCTTAATTAGATGCCACTAGCGTGCAAATTCAAATTTAAAAATATCTTTATTCAGTAGGTAACATAGTTACACTTTGAATCGTCAATTTTTACATGACGAACGTCTCATCCGCCTAAAACTACTGCAGCTTCTCACAACCTGTATAGCCGGGGAAAAGAAGCTGCAAGAAAAACCTCGGCACAGGGCCCTAGACATTCTTTAAAAAAAACATCAAATATTGTTATACAATTGATTAATTTAGCTGCCTAATATCAGTTCTCAGACAGTTAATCCCATTCATATCTTCTAAATAATCACTAACCATATTATAACCTTTTTTGCGACCTACTTATACGTAATACGTTGTCTACAAAACGAAATACTTTTTATTTCACAAAAAGAACACGCATCACAAAAATAACAATTCTTCTTGTAACGTATGGGTTATGAAGTGGATTACTAATCTTGGCAACCCTGATGTCAAGGTTATTTTTGAGCTGCCAAAGACCCTAAACAACAAAACAATAGCAATAATAATAATATGTAGTAAAAAATCGACAAAATATATTTCTCATTTCTTGCTCTCTCTCCAGTCATTTTCTTTCAAGAAAACTATTTCAAATCGGTTAATACCACATGAACTATTTCAAATCGGTTTTTCATATCTCTTTAAAAAGTTTAAAGAAAGCTTACCTAATTAACTGTGCGACAAACTTTATCTATTCCGCCTCTGTGGGCCATCGCGGCGTAATTAGTGATAGGGTGAATGACCTGGTTGCGGTATCGGCTAATGTTATACGCAATTTATCGTCAATGAAAACTGTAATTGCGTTTGCGCTTATTAAAGTTATTATAAATTCAAACTACTATTTGTGAACCAACTTTTGCGGTCAGCTATGTAAATGGACTTGGAATTTCAATGAGCACTCCTGTTATAGAATATTTAAATGACAATGGGCACTTTTGTATGAAACTTGGTCCAAGAACCTCCACTGATGAGACTTATATGTAATGAAAGCTTATGCTTTCCCTATGATTCTGGCAAAGTTCTATCAAATTCTGTCCCGGGGTTCTTTTTTTACGGCCATGTTTGTCCTGGCTAAAAATGTGATAAAATACAGTGGGAGCTAAAATCGACTCAAGATTTGTTGCTGGATAACTAAGTCTACATAAATAATTATGTATCATATTGTATATCATTTTAAAGAGAATCTTTTCCAGAATCCGAAACATAAAAAAAAAAACAAAAAAAAACTTTTTGTAAGCGAATTATAGTCAATTTATATCTGCAGCGCCATTGTTTCTCGGTAGCTATGTTCAAGTTTCATGCCTTTTACCCCTTCCAAAAGTATCTTACCGATTTTTTTTATATTGCTTCCGGAATTTGATCTGAGTGATAATAACAAGAAAAATAAATAGACACCTCTCCGATAGAGACCGCCTAAGCTATTGCCTATTGCAAGAAATCGTCATCATTAGCAAGTCATTACGGTATTGCATATTATAAGCTTATCAGCAATTTGGAACTTGGTCCAAGAACCTCCACTGGTGAGACTTGCATGTAATGATAGCTTATACTTGTCCTATGATTCTGGCAAAGTTCTATCAAACTCTGTCTTAGGGTTTTTTTACGGCCATATTTGTCCTGAGTGTACAGTAGTGGACTGCAAAATCACCTCAGGATTTGTTGTCGAAAAACTATTTAACTAAGTCTATATACATAATTATATATCATAATGTATATCAGTTTTAAAGGGGAAGGTTATCAGAATCAGAAACACAAATAAAAAAAATGCATTAAGTATGTAAACGACTTTTAGCCAACTCACGTCCGTAGCACCATTTTTCTCAGCAGCTACGTACGAGTTTCGCGCCTTCCAACCTTTCCAAAGGAGCCCAATCATTTTTTCCTTCTTCTGATATTGCATTCTTAACCTGACAAGTGACAACAACAAGAAATAAAATAGATACCATTCCGATAGAGGCCGCGTAAGCTATGGACCTATTGCAAGATAACGTACTCAAAGGCTAGTCATTATAATCCAACAGACGTAACATGATTAGAATGCGGCGGGACGGAAATGTAGTACATCGCCTTATGCGAAAGAGACGAAATATGTGTCTCTTTAACACTAACAGTATACAGCTTAGTACGAGAGAAACAAGAAATAAGTCATTCTAATCAAGATGCAATACAATGACTCTATTGTATACAAAAGAAACACATTTATTAAACAAGTTCAGGCAATAACTGGTGCAAAAGGCGGCTTTATTGCCAAGGTAGCAATTACTACCAGGCAACCTTACGTTTACGATACGTTTGTTGTACCATTCGGCATTGTTTATAAGACAAGATATAAGCCTGGATTAATAAAACAAGATTGTGGTGAAAGAAAACATACTACATTTGCGTCCTCCCGCATTCTAATCATGTTACGTCTGTTGGATTATAATGACTAGCCTTTGAGTACGTTATCTTGCAATAGGTCCATAGCTTACGCGGCCTCTATCGGAATGGTATCTATTTTATTTCTTGTTGTTGTCACTTGTCAGGTTAAGAATGCAATATCAGAAGAAGGAAAAAATGATTGGGCTTCTTTGGAAAGGTTGGAAGGCGCGAAACTCGTACGTAGCTGCTGAGAAAAATGGTGCTACGGACGTGAGTTGGCTAAAAGTCGTTTACATACTTAATGCATTTTTTTTATTTGTGTTTCTGATTCTGATAACATTCCCCTTTAAAATTGATATACATTATGATATATAAATTATGTATATAGACTTAGTTAAATAGTTTTTGACAACAAATCCTGAGGTGATTTTGCAGTCCACTACTGTACACTCAGGACAAACATGGCCGTAAAAAAACCCTAGGACAGAGTTTGATAGAACTTTGCCAGAATCATAGGACAAGTATAAGCTGTCATTACATGCAAGTCTCACCAGTGGAGGTTCTTGGACCAAGTTCCAAGTTGCTGATAAGCTTATAATATGCAATACCGTAATGACTTGCTAATGATGACGATTTCTTGCAATAGGCAATAGCTTAGGCGGTCTCTATCGGAGAGGTGTCTATTTATTTTTCTTGTTATTATCACTCAGATCGAATTCCGGAAGCAATATAAAAAAATCGGTAAGATACTTTTGGAAGGGGTAAAAGGCATGAAACTTGAACTTAGCTACCGAGAAACAATGGCGCTGCAGATGCAAATTGACTATAATTCGCTTACATAAAGACTTTTTTGTTTTTTTTTTTTATGTTTCGGATTCTGGAAAAGATCCTCTTTAAAATGATATACAATATGATACATAATTATTTATGTAGACTTAGTTATCCAGCAACAAATCTTGAGTCGATTTTAGCTCCCACTGTATTTTATCACATTTTTAGCCAGGACAAACATGGCCGTAAAAAAAGAACCCCGGGACAGAATTTGATAGAACTTTGCCAGAATCATAGGGAAAGCATAAGCTTTCATTACATATAAGTCTCATCAGTGGAGGTTCTTGGACCAGATTCGCCCATTCTCCTTTCTATTTCATATTCCGGTATCGGTGGTAGGTGAATTAATATCGGTTTTCGGCGCAAAAAAGGGGTCCGGCTTAAAATTTTGTAATTTACAACAATATTACGTGATTCCAAGTTTATGGTGTAGGTGTAACAGTGATTTATAATCGAATTTCAGTTTTGTTTTATTATTATATTTTACGCCATGGAATAGGGTGGGTGGTATTTTAAGAGCGTGAAACAAAATTAAATTATATTACTATGTAAGTAGGTACATACAAAATCTCACAGACAACCTAGGTTTTTGACCCCCATTTGAGTTCTCAACCATATACGTTTCGTAGTGGCTTAAAAAAGTAGAAAAGAATATATGAGAGAAATGGTCTAGAGAAACGGACAGACGGACGGACACTTAAGTTTTTTTGAAATACCGTAAAACAGTACAAACGTACAAAAATAATGACACGTGCATAGGGTTAAGGGCTCTTCAATCCAATATGTACATCCTGCTTACATTGTTCCACGGTTGTATTATGCTAACTTATCTGTGTTTTCTCACAGATAATATCAACAGCTTGGAGATATTCCGAAATTTCTTTTCCAAGGCGCCGTAACAAGGGAATTTTGCTAAATTAAAGTACAAATTTCGGGGGCACGGCGTTGGAAGGTACGCGATTCTTATCGACGTATGTCACAAGTGTAAACAGATGCTAATGTGAGCACGGGAACAGCAATTTAACGCTGAACAGTTCGGGGCTAGGAAACTGGCGTTGAATAAGAACCTAAGTGGGTCGTCTTATTTCTAAAAATAATCTGATTTCGTTTTTTCTTTTCCTTTCAATTGTGGAATGTTTGGTTTACAATTTACGTCCATTTTTATTTGATTCGATTTCTAATATTTAAATGTTTTTTCTTCATTCTGGATTTCTCTGGTTCGTTTCGGTTTCTTCTAGTTTCTTCAGCTGCATTTTCTTCATGAGTTTCATTTTCTTCTTCGTGCTGACGTTGAGTTCCTGAAAATTTAAGAGAAAAGAATTGGTTAGTACTTACAAGAAATTTTACATTCTTCTTCTATCGTGTGGGTTGTGAGGTGGATTACCAACTTCATCAACCCTGGTGTCAAGGTTATTATTGAGCCGCCAAAGACTCCTGACATGGCTCGTGTAACAACTACTTTCTCTTTTTCTTTTTGATTGTTTTCATTGGGTCGTGTAGTAGGTTCAAGATAAATTATGAAATTCTGATTACTAAATAAAGACACATCTAAAACTAACGAAAAACATTTTTTTTTTCTATTTAACTTATTTATTAATTTTAAATAGGAAAAACGTATTAATTAGTCCGAAATACAGCCTTAGTTTGACGTCATCGTCAAAATCTGAAGCGTCAGAGTCAGATTTTTTTTTTCGTTAAATTTTCTCTTTGTGCGTTTTCCTAAGCAAGAACCCTTATTTTTTTTAGATACTAAATTACTTGTGTGCAATAAAGTATAGGTATGTCTGTGTGTCGTAGTAGTAGTAAGTATGTGTTGTATTGTATTATCTGGTAATTGTCTTGACGGATCGTGGATCTGTTCGTAGGGTTCCTATTGAGCCGGTATTTTTTTATGGTTTTGGTGTCTCAAGGTTGTTTTATATATTCTAGCAATTTCACAGAATACGTCAAAAGACAAAAGTCACCTATGCGTATCCGCCGTTTTCATAGCCGCACTAAACGATTCTTCGAAAGCATGTTCGCGGCCCTTATTGTGAATTTTCTGTCGCAGGCTGTAATATTAACTTGAACAACTGCCTTGAGAATTTGATATGCGACTTGAGAACGAAATCGCATTACGCTGGCTCTAAATATGTACAATTTTCTCAATCCGATAAATACAGGGTGTTAGTGACATCGTAACGAATACTCAAGGGGATGATTCAGACCATGATTCTGGGTTAATATCAAGTGGAATTTTCCGTCGCAAAATTCATGATTTTATTTTTTACCTTTTTAAAATTATTTTCAATTCTATACATTTGCGATGGAAAATTCCACTTGATATTAACTCAGAATAATCAGATTAATCATCCCTCTCAGTATTCGTTACGATGACACTTACACCCCGTACAAGTACATACGGTAGCCATACAAGTAGGTATCATGGCCTGGATTATCCCTCAAAGTTTTCGTTACGATGTCACTAACACCCTGTATACTAAACACTATTATTATTATTATCGCGTATGGCAAACGAAAATAAAATATCCTGCGTGGATCATATATCCAGCTCAAGCTCCCTCAACCAAGTCCCTGCCGCATCCGCACACAATGCAGCTCGGCTGTGCCACCTGGGAACGGGTGTAGAGGGCACTCATTCACTATGTGAGATGGGGTTGATCCGGGTGACCTCATTCACAGTATAGCGACTCCGTTAAGCCCCATAAGTGATGGTTCGACTTTCCATGGTTGGTTCTACACCGATTCAGTCGGGTCCAGATTTTTTGTTTGGAGTTAAAGCCAGGGCCCTACACACTATACTAAACACTGTAGGACTTCGTTACCGACTCCGCCGGTGAGGTCCACAATTTCCCTCATTCAGTGCTTAGGGCTATTGACCCTCTCTCTCTCTCTCTATTTAAGAGCTGCGCTCTTGTCGGTGGAGTAACCGCCATTCCTCTCTTCTTCCCACCAAAACCTTCACCTCCCGATACGACACGACCTGCACCTTCTCTTTTATTTGTTTCATAAATGTTATCCTAGGTCTACCCCTTCCTCTCTTCCCTTCCCCTCTACCCTCTATTGACCCTCTAGAGTCAATTATTTATTTTCAATATAATCCTATCAGACGACGTCCTGAATCTAGATTCACGCCCAACTGAACACCATCAGGCCTGTTGTCTTAAAATTGGTACCGGGTGAGAGGCCTCAGCGCTCCTCATTTGTTCGGCCAAGTTGTCTCTTATTTTTCCAATAGTGATTACGATCCTAGATAAATCTCCATTAACATAATATAAGCTCACGAATATATCCCAATGGGGTAGTTGAAGGTACATTCATCGCAATATAAACTAAGTACCCACATCTTGCCTAACTTTCTTTGTTAACAAGGAGAAAATTAATACTAAAACGTCTCGGATAGGACTTGAACCCGCAGCTCTTTTCTAGCCGAGACGAGCGTGTTAACCACCACACACACATCATCATCATCAGCCGTACGACGCCCACTGCTGGGCATAGGCCTCACCCAAGGATCTCCACGACGATCGGTCCTGCGCTGCCCGCATCCAGCGGCTTCTCGCGACCTTCACACACACATCACACACACATAATATTACCACAAAGCGTGTTTTTTGTTATTGTGTTCAAACGCCTCAGTAGGTAGGTATTTGTGACCTAAACTTTTTTGTAATAATAAAATATTCAAAATATATATGAGTATATATATCCTTTTGCTAAATGGTATCATGATGTATCATCGCACCCTATTGTCATTTTACCTTAAACATAATACATTGTCACTACACCTTTTTCTTGTTCAATAAACAAAACCTATTCATCTCCTTTTTAGAGATAATTTTTAAGTGAACCAAAACTTCTTATGTGTTGTTAATATTGTAGAGAAGGCTAAAAGCTGCTAAAAGTTATTTTGAGAAAATCCTTGCTCGATTTCCACCAAAAAAACTATTTATTTATTTATTGTTCAGGTAATCAACAGCTTATATAGTATACATAGTAGTGATATAATATTTTAAGTAACAAGAAAGCCAATTATAGATTACGCCGGGTTACATATGAAACGTGTAGGTATCACTTAGTTTACAATTATACATAGAAAACCTTCGATATATGTATTTTATGATCGAAGTAGGAGAATTTGATGTAAGAAACAGAATTTCCTATTACTTCTTGTTGCGGACGCCGCTAGAGTGAGACGAAGATGGCTACAAAAAGGTTCTGTGTTTGAATAAGGCCACATAAGCAAAGGAGATCATCGGATTTCGGCCCAGAAGTCAAAGTGCCGGCCAAAAAATAATTTTGCTATATTCCGTTAGATCTTATCCGTCTGAGTATTTATTACTATGGCACCAAAGCTGTAGGGTCAATATCTTCGGTTTTATTCGAATTAAAAGAACTGTATTTTTCATACATTTTTGGTGAAAATGTAAAGTGCCGGCCAATTAACAAAAATGGTATATCCCGTTAAAACTTATCCATTTGACCATTTATTATTATGGCACCAAACGTCTATGACCATTATTTTGGCTTTTATTGGACTTTACGTTTTAGTTTCTATGTGAAAAGTGCCGGTCAGCAAAAACACATGTCAAAACTATCGAGAAGATACCTGTAAACATTGTTCACTGTAACAATAAACGTGTATGACCATTAGTTTGGCTGTTGTTGGATTTTTAACACCTCGATTTTTGATTTATTTTGTTATAAAATAAAATATGACAGGCGCGTTATTTAAAGGATCGTCAGAATGTTTATTACTATGACATTAAACGTCTATGACCACTATTTTGAACTCAATTAGATTTCTCCAAAATCTGGAGATTTCATAGATACCTACACTTTGGCGAAAAAAGTTTTATCTGGCGATAATGCAGGAAAAAGCGTAATATAGTGGTCGTCATTGGACACATTTTTATAAATCAAAAATAGGTTTTCGTTTGACCACTATCTCACCTGATGGTGATACACGCTTTAGAAGCTTATTTTTTTTTAAGAAATGTGAGGTACTGTACTATATCGGCCGAGTAGCACCAGGACATTGTGATCGGCATACATGCAAAGTATAACTGCCCGACTCCTGTCTTCCCTAACAGCTTCTTCAGACGTCATGCTAAAATACGAGTTTCGTCACTAGATGGCAAGCTTATCTTTGGAGGGTGGTAACCATCTACGATCAAGATGAATCAATACCATAATTCAACCTAAACTTAGGCTGTAACGTTGAGTCTAATGCAAACACTACAGCCAACGTCGTATCTAAAATCAGATAGTATTCATATAGAAGTTCACCTAACAACACACAAAACAATAACACAAAGTATTTATCTGACTAATAACTAGTCATTGGGAAAGCTCTGCTTGTTGTCATTGTTAAAATGTATATAAAAAAAGATTTTTTTAAAAGTCCAATAAACGCCAAAGTCTACATTTGGTAATATAGTAAAAAAAAAAATACGTTTCAAGTAATTTACCAAAAGATTTGACTTATTTTGTTTCGCTGGCTGACATTTTTCCATTTGAACCAAAACGGAAAGAGAGACGAATAAAAGTCATAATAATGGTCAAAAATGTTTCGCGCCAGATTATTAAATGTTCTAAAGGTCCTTTGTACCGCATTTTTTGCCCAAAGCACTTTATTTTTAATCAAAATAAATAAGAAATCAAGATTTTTAAAATAAACTAAAAGCCAAACTAATGATTGTACACGTTTGGTGCTATAGAAAAAAATGTTAATAGGCATCTACTCGATACTCTCTACATGGTATTTTTGCTGGTCGGCACTTTTCACATTTGAACTAAAACGTAAATTCCAATAAAAGTCAAAATAATGGTCATAGATGTTTGGTGTCATATTAAAAAATATTGAGAAGCAACTAACTATTAGACGGATTCGACGTATTCTTTTCGATTGCCGGCATTTTAACATATTTACCAAAACGAAAAGTCCAATAAACGTCAAAATAATGGTCATAGAAGTTTGGCGCCATACTAATAAATGTTCTAACGGTTCTTTGTAATACGCCTGTATCCCTTTTTTTCCAAACGGACATAATATTTTTTTTTACAAAATGTATGAAAAATCGTGATTTTTAAAATCCAATTAAAGCCAAACTAATGGTCATACACGTTTGGTGTCATAGTAAAAAATGTTCAGAGCAATCTACTCGAAAGGTTCGACACATTTTTTTTCTCTGGCCGGCACTTTCAAATTTGGGCCGGCCAAAGTATGGAGAGCCGATGATCTCCTTTACATTATCATCATCATCAGCAAATTAACGTCCCCACTGCTGGGGCACGGGCCTTCCCTATGGATGGATAGGGAGATCGGGCCTTAAACCATCACGCGAGCCCAGTGCGGATTGATGGTTGTTAACGACTGCTAATGCAGCCAAATTTGATATAATATACATATATTTATCTTAATGTTAACATTTTTAAAGAAAAAGTGGACCAAGAACAAAAAGACGCCCTAATTTACTCTGAACAAACCCTGGTCCTAGTATCTTGAACCAACTCAAAACAACTCCTCCGGGTGCTGTTTATGTGCGCGATAATGAATTAACTTCGTACCATTCTGTATAAGTGTTGTATAACTTTCTACACCCTGTATAACTTTGAAAATGTCCCGCAGTTTGTACATAAAACTGGCGCGTTTTGCTGCAGTGACCTCTTCTCTTACGTTGTATCAAAGTTACATAGAGAATATAATTATAACAGTACTTATATCAAAATGTATAATAATCATATTAGGTATATTTCAACACGTTCTCTGTGTGATGCTCTGTCGCGGGGCCACCACCTCCAATTATTTTGAAGACGATATAGATTAATGTACGTACCATTTACATAGTGTACGTGAAAAAAAATGATGTGTACGTGCTATAATTAGAAAGAAAACAACAAATTAAAGTGGCTTCGCTGTTATCTTAATCTGTTAAATTCATTACTTAAAAGCTAAATATAGTGACTAATTATAAGTAAACACTGCATGCAATTGTGTAGAAAAAAGTAAACAAAAAAGGGTAAGGGTAGGGTAGGGTTTACTTAAGTCTTAGTTATTTAAGACTTAAGTAAAGTATAGCTGAAAATCAGAGTTTTGTTCATGAGAGCAAAAACTTGCGCTAAGCTATGACCGATTTGCGCTGCTGCAGCACACATACATACC
This sequence comes from Pectinophora gossypiella, assembly GCF_024362695.1. NCBI lineage: Eukaryota > Metazoa > Arthropoda > Insecta > Lepidoptera > Gelechiidae > Pectinophora > Pectinophora gossypiella. The sequence continues at coordinate 3,730,059 of NC_065426.1, forward strand.
TGGCGTGTTTAATACAGAGTTTCGTCTTTGTTGATTGGTTGTCTGTATGTAATCTTTTTCTTTTTGTATGCATGTGTCTCTATCTACATATTCATCATCATCATCATCAGCCCATTACCGTCCCCACTGCTGGGGCACGGGCCTTCCCTATTGGATAGATAGGGAGAACGGGCCTTAAACCATCACGCGGGCCCAGTGCGGATTGATGATTATTAACGACTGCTAATGCAGCCGGGACCAACGGCTTAACGTGCCTTCCGAAGCACGGAGGAGCTCGAAATGAAAACCACCGGCCTTTGCGAAAGTTGCTTAACTTCAACAATCGCAGACCGAGCGCGTTAACAGCAGCACTACCGAGCTCCTCTACCGCTATCTACATGTATTTTATTATACAGTAAAGAAAATTGTATAATTTATTTATTAATTGTGTAATTACGGTCTGTTTTCTAATAACCTGTAGTTTATCTCAGCCATATGGGATTAACAGGCGTGTGTTATATTTATGTCGAAAGTCTTTTGTAACCTTTCAAGTTTTCAATTTTTTATTGCTTTTGGAAATTGCCACTATAAAAATAATTTCATCTTTTCGTACCTATGTTTGGCACTAAGAAAACTATTTAACTTAAATATTTTCTCAGGCATCCTAAACCAACAGTTACTAGTCCCAATTACAAAATCAATATTATACTCATGGACTTAGAAGGCATCTGTATAAAAACGAAGGAATTTCTACTAAAATATACTATAAGTTCTATAGACTGGAAATATTAACTCCGTATTTTATAAGGGGCTTATTAGTTTATACAAAGTGCTAGTGACATAGTAACGAAAACTTTGAGGGATGATTCAGACCAAGATTCTGAGTTATTATAAAGTATGACATAATCATAACCACCCTATGACCCTAACCTAGCTAGCTATGGTTAGGGTTACTATATTATGCTTAACTTAAACTTCTTCTATTGTGTGGGTTGTGAGGTGGATTACTGAACTCAGTAACCATAGTGTCAGAGTTACTATTGAGCCGCCAAAGGCCTCTGACATGGCTCATGTAACGACTACTAACTTACATCAGTAAGTAGCAACCGGGACCAACGGCTTTACGTGCCTTCTGAAGCACAGATCATCTTACTTTTGAACAACAACTAGAACTAACTAACTAACACACACACACACTAGTAACTAATTAACTTAAACTTTTCAGGCTAAACTCTGATTGTTTCAAAATGAGCTAATTTCGTGCTTTGAAAGTACTTTAAGCCATTTTTATACTGCTCCAACGCTCCAATGGAGATACACAAAGACCAATCCAATAAAAAAAAAAACAATTATTAAAGAAATAAATAAAACCGGGACTTGGCAAGCAATTACTCGATTACGAATCGAACTGAAGATTTCCGGTTTGGTTATCATAATGTCTAGTTACGTCATAGATCCATTCTGATATTAAACATTAAAATATTAAATCCACTTTCACTTAAACTGGTATAAATAAAACCGCCCCTTACCTTTATAGTTCGGAGGCAAGTTTTTTCCATTTTTCCTCATTTTTTCCTCAACCGTAGTGGTTCTCATAAAGTGTCCGTTTTGCTCTATCATTCCTCTTTTTCAGTCTGTCTTGAGACACCCCATTAATCTCTTGCAAGAGCGATTCCCCTAGTTAATTAATTTACTGCCAGAATGTATAAAATATTGTCCGAGACGAACTGAAGAGTCGTTTTACCGGTCCTTTTTTACGTGACTTATTGTAGATTTGCGTCAGATGGAATTCACTACTTGGCCGGACAAATGGGGAGAGCAAGTTTCGAGGAAAATAAAAACAATATTCTTGAGGAGGCTTTTGAAATTAAATTTTAATTTGAATTTGAACATTATATTCGTAATCACAAGTAAAAATTAGGAGAGTTTTTGATTTTATTCATAATCGGTCTATGACGAAGTGGGACAGAAAAAAAATAGGGTAAACGTACGGCTTAAAGCGCTACATAATTTAAAAGCTTTTAAGACTAAAAGCCTTTTATCAGTTTTTATGTCTTTCTGCTTAGATAATATGAAAGTGGTCATAGAAAGGATTTGACCACAAAATAAAATTATAATTATGTCTATTATTATTATGTAGTTTATGTAGTCCAAAGTATATTTATTTTTATACGTACAAGTATTCCCATGCTGCACTATCCCGCTATATTACATAATATTAAATATCTCCTTTACTTAAAGGTTGCCTGGAAGAGATTGCTACTTAGCAATAAGGCCGCCTATTGTACTCATTCTATTTCTCTTTTGTTTTGTATTTTATTTTTCCCTGTTTGTGCAATAAAGTATTTGTTTTGTTATATTATGTTAAACTTGAAAAAACGATTATGTTTTTAACTGCCTCTGTGGTTTAGTGGTCATGCGTCAGACTAGTGATCTGGAGATCCCGAATTCAAATCCTCACCCCCTTTGGGTCTTAAGGAGCAGAGCCCACCTAGGCAGACACACTACAGAAGTAGCTTTGATCTTCTCTCGTGTGGGTTGTGAGGTGTATTACCAACCCCATCAACCGTTTTGTAACGAATGACTTTTTGATTTGGAAAGAATAATTGTTATATTCGTTAATTAATTTTAATTTAATAATTTAATATCTTCTTGTCATTATTCTTTGCATGTCATAATTTTCATAACTAAAAATGTTGACCTAATTCTAAATGCTGACCATCTGCAAACTGTACCTTCCATTTTTAAGGCGAATAAATGTATTATGAACCCCGGTGTCAGAGTAACTTGAGCCGCCCAAGGCTCCTTAACTCTGACTCATGCTTTCAGATGATCATAAGTATATCTGCGGATAAAGGAAGTGTGAATACGCTTCAAGTCACACGAAACACACCACTTCAACGTAATGTCGTGTCAAACACGTGACTTTTGGAAATAAGTAGCTTTACTTCTCTTCAATATGAGCAGCTCTTTGTTGTCGACAAAACCGACGGTATCGACGTTTGCTGTCTACACGTCAATCAACCATTATCGACAGCAGCAGTTGGCCCCATCAACAGCAAATCCTGATCGTTTGTAAGAAGCCTAAAGTTTGCTTATTTTTTATGGACGTGACATAATTGCTTTTCATATGGCATTTTGATCAGTTTTTGGGGGCCGTGTTAGCCCAGTAGGTAGAACGCTTGCCTCTCAATTTGAGGTCGCAGGTTCGAATCCAGAACAAGCCTAAAGCAATGATTGAACAGGAAAACAGACTATTGTCATACCCCAGATACTTTAATCAATCAATAATACTTTATTGCACAACAACATAATACAAAGGACATAAAGATACGAATAAAACATAAGCACAAAACACCAAACACCAATACTTCATACAAAACACCTCTTTTTACACAGACACAACACACTGACGTTATCGTACGCGCGTATCTGTGTGTGTGATGTCTGACGCCCATACGACTGAAGAATAAAGTAAGATAGATTGATAGATAAAATACTTTATTGAGCTCAATGTACACTAGTTAAACAAAAACTTTACAAAAAAAGTTATTATAAAGTTAGTGATTATTTCGAAGATATGAATGTATGGGATTAACTGTCTGAGAACTGATATTAGGCAGAATACAATTGAGTAATTTAGCTGCCTAATATCAGTTCTCAGACAGTTAATCCCATATTTTATGTTTATTTTCATTTTTTTTAAAGAACGTCTTCTTTTCCCCGGCTATAAAGGTTGTGAGAAGCTGCAGTAGTTTTAGGCGGATGAGACGTTCATTGTGTAAAACTTGACGATTCAAAGTGTAACTATGTTACCTACTGAATAAAGATATTTTTGAATTTGAATTTGAGCTGCCGTTCTGTACGTAGTATTATTCCTTATTCTATGCTACTCGTATTGTATCCGATGGTACCTATTTGATTCGTGTCCCGCGGCCCGTTTTGAAGCGGCTATTGTTCCATAGTGTCGGGTATTGTTTCAACTTCACCACTTGTTCCATTGATGAATAATGAGCTCTGATCGGAGTAGGCACGGCTGTGTTTAGGAGGAAACCGGGGCTCAACGGAGAGCACAAAATTCTTCTTCTTTTCAGTGGGTAAGATCAAGGACCGAGCCGTGGTAACCCAGTCGGTAGTGCGCTTACCTCTCACTTTGATGTCGCAGGTTCGAATCCAGCACAGGCCTAAACGAATGATTGTCGAATTTGATTTCGAATGCATGTTTGGATCATAAATGAGAAGGCAAGTGAGGAAATTCAATTTCTTTTTTCGAAAAAATACTTTTTACGAGACGTCAAAACGAAAGTTTTCTTTGGAGTTTGTATGGAAATACTGTCCTGTGACGTCATCAATACGACGCGGTCAAACGTCGTACTTATTGTTGCTTAATTCATAAATAAAATTCAAAAATAAGTCGAAAAGTAAAATGAGATTGAGTTTTGATCATCTTAGACTGGCTTCTTTTTCTAGATTAGCATTTTACAATGTATCTTCGATCCAATCAAAGAGCCACATAGGTCACAATTTTATTCCTCTGTGAGTTTTTGCAACAGTAAACAGCTGCGCTCGTCCTTTGTTTTTATTCTCTTCTAGTCCAGTACAGCGACATACATAAACAAAAACAGTCTATATACGTCCCACTGCTGGGCACAGACCTCCCCTCAATCAACCGGAGGGGGTATGGAGCATACTCCAACACGCTGCTCCACTGCGGGTTGGTGGAGGTGATTTTACGGCTAATAGCCGGGACCAACGGCTTAACGTGCCCTCCGAAGCACGGAATCATCTTACTTTTTCGGACAATCAGGTGATTCAAGCCTGAAATGTCCTTACAAAACAAAGGACAGTCTCACAAACTGATTTCGACAATGTCCCCATCGGGAATCGAACCCGGACCTCCAGAACGTGAGTCTAACGCTCTAACCACTAGACCACGGAGGCTGTTTGCCAGTATAGCCACATCGTTCACAAATCGAATTCGTGTCCCCTTGACTCGACTATTATTGTCCCGTGACGTCACAGCATTGTTTCTAGTCCCCTGGTTTGGCCTCTGTCAATGATACCCGATTAACTGGCAATTGTTCATTAAGGAGATAAGCAGAATTGAGGTTTAGTAACACTAAATAGAGAGTGATATGTCCCTATCGCTACATACACAACTTACAAAAGGAATTAATTAGGTACCTAATCCTTACGTAATTATCATGTACCTAGCATTATCTCGTTTTTCACAGGGTCCGCTTACCTAACCTGAAGATTTGGTGATTTTATTTTTTGATTAAAATTCATAAATAAGTTAAATAGAATAATGAAAACGTGTTTGTCACCTTTAGATCTGTCTTTATTTAGTAATCAGAATTTCATAATAGGCTAGTTTCCAACTAGTCAAATCAGTTACTTTTTAATAAACGTTTAAACACGAATTTACTATTGAATTTGCATGAAAAAGCATCCTATGACGTCATACGAAAACATGATAAAATGTCGCACTTATTATTAGATTTTTCTTAATTAAAATTCATAAATAAATAGAAAGAATAAATAAAACAATATAATGAATATATGAATAGTAGTGGCTGCAAGTTGTCTTTGATTACTTGTGGCTCTGCCCACCACATTTGGGATTACGTGCGTGAGTTTATGTGTGTATGTATGTATGTATGTAAATAAATATAAAAATGGAGACTTTTTTGTCACCTTTAGATCTAACTGTCTTTATTTAGTAATCAGATTTTCATATTTTTCATAGTCGTAGAAACTACCCAATTATAACAATCTTCTTCTTATCGTGTGGGTTCTGAGGTGGAATACCATCCTCACCAACCCTGGTGTCAGGGTTACTATTGAGCCGCCAAAGACCCCTGACATGACTCATGTAACGACTACTTACTTACATCAGTAAGTAGTAACCGGGACCAACGGCTTCACGGATCATCTTACTTTCGGACAATCAGGTGATCAGCCTGTAATGTCCTAACCAAACTAGGGATCACAAAGTGATTTTTGTGATATGTCCCCACCGGGATTCGAACCCGGGGCCTCCGTATCGTGAGCCCAACGCTCAACCACTGGACCGCAGATGCCGTTATATAACAATTAACCGTTATTAATAACCGTTATTATAACAATAAAACTGGACAAAACACGAAAACACCTGTGTGTGTGTGTGTACTTTATAGAACCTAGCAACATAGAGGAAAAACGTCGCAATCTTCCTGCCATCAAATAAATAAAACTGCCCATACTGACGTTAAGGAAAATTGTTGCTCTTACATAAATACATACATACATAAACTCACGCCTATTTCCCACGGGGGTAAGCAGAGACTATAGAATTCCATTTGCTTCGATCCACACTTCTCATGCTTCCTCCACATTCATCAATCGCTTCATACACGCACGCTGGTCCAGAGTAGATCGTACTGACCCTTTTCTAAGGCCATCTCCAATTTGTGTCAATGTGACTTCTAGGTCTTCCTCTGCCAGCCCTACCATCAACCTTCATTTATTGCCTATAGTGGAGTCAATTGAAGGTTTCACTTCCAACTTGCCTGGGAATTGTCCGATTTTGATAGTTTTTTTTTCTTTTGTAGGTGTAATTTTATATAACATTTAACATTTTAAATAGATATGAAGACTAAATAATACCTCATATCGTGGCGCAGACTGTATTTTGAACCTGGTATATTATCTTTCGGAGGAGCTCGATGGCGCAGCGGTTAATGCGCTCGGTCTGCGATTGTTGAAGTTAAGCAACTTCGGCAAAGGCCGGTCATAGGATGGGTGACCACAAAAAAAAGTTTTCATCTCGATCTCCTCCGTGCTTCGGAAGGCACGTTAAGCCTTAATAACCGTCAATCCGCACTGGGCCCGCGTGATGGTTTAAGGCCCGATCTCCCTACCCATTCATAGGGAAGGCCCGTGCCCCAGCAGTGGGGACGTTAATGGGCTGATGATGATGATATTATCTTTAGTCCCCGTTTTGTACTGAAGCGGTGTACAAATTAATCTTAAATTAACTTGTGTAAACAGTTCCACTACAACTTGCTTAATTATTGATCAACACTAATCCTTTGATATTCAATTCAGAATCGATGAGGCTTACATCGAGAGCACTTTATAATACGTGCATAGTTCGTACTCTGTGAAGCCAAACAGTGACAAGAGTCTCCTACAATTAGTGGCATGTCACAGAATATAAATACTAGCAGTTTCACAACTACTAATAATTGGGTAGTTTTCTAGGTCGAAGCTACATAATGAAAGTCTGATTATTAAATAAAGACAGACCTAAATGTGACAAAACATTTTCTTTTTCTATTTTACCAATTTATGATGACTGTGTGTTTGTTTTGGCGTGCTGATTGGCCGCTTCTGTGGCTATAATAATCCGGTGGTGCGGTAAAATAAAAAATAAATGCGAGTGTTTGCGCAGATTTTTTTTTACTAGCCTAAATCGTCTCACTGCTGAGCAAAGGCCTCACTTCTAAGCTTCCACTTCTCCCTGTAAAAAAAATGAATAAATAAATTGCACACAGATAGAGAAAACATCTCATTTATTGATTTTAGCCCCAATATACATTAAGTAAAAACCCCCGTGGTCTAGTGGTTAGAGCGTTAGGCTCACGATCTGGACGTCCGGGTTCGATTCCCGATGGGGACATTGTTGAAATCACTTTGTGAGACTTTTCAGGCTTGAATCACCTGATTGTCCGAAAAAAAGTAAGATGATTCCGTGCTTCGCAGGGCACGTTAAGCCGTTGGTCCCGGCTATTAGCCGTAAAAACACCTCCACCAACCGCATTGGAGCAGCGTGGTGGAGTATGTTCCATACCCCCTCCGGTTGATTGAGGGGAGGCCTTTGCCCAGTGGTGGGACGTATAGGCTGTTTATGTATACATTTAGTGTTATCAAACTGTTTGTAGCAGTAACTACGTACCAGTTGAGTACTGCTCTCGAACACAAATTGATTTGCACCCCTAAGGCATTACTACCATTTACGTTAATTGGAATCTAATGTAAACCAAATGAACCTCACCTAACTAATGTGTTTTCAGTTTGTTTGTTAGTATACAGCCTTAGGGATTAGTATCTCAAACACATCTTTACTTTATTCAATTTGCCTAAGTATACAAACATCGAGATTTCAGTTTTGACTTGGGAGTCATAAATGTTTGTGTTTTGTAATACACAGAATTATATTGATAATACCATAAGATAATACTCAGATACCAGTGCTGATGAACCTCGCAATCTACAGGACAGAAAAAGAAGAATAGTTTTGATATTTGAAAAATACTTCCGTTTTTATATAGTTTTTGATCGCTCTGTTAAAGAGAAGTAAATTAGATTTAGTTGTCTCTAAGCTTCTATTTTCGTAATGTCCGCCGCAACCATTGTTTTCCCGAATAGACACGAATGCTAATTTCCATGTTCATCAAATATGCACCTATTAATTTACCGTTTATCAAAATTTGAAATCAGAATTTAAAAATATTTTTTGTTTTGTTTTGATTCCCGCGTGAAACAAGAACAATAAAGTTATTTAAATAATTCTGAATTTAAATTCTGATACACGATAATTCTAAATAAAAATTGATGAAATGAATATTAGCATTTGTTTGTATTCGGAAAAACGATGGTTCTTCTTCTATCGTGTGGGTTGTGAGGAGAATCACCAACCTCATCAACCCTGGTGTCAGAGTTATTATTGAACCGTCAAAGGCGTCTGACATGGCTACTTACTGATATAAGTAAATAGTCGTTACATGACTACTTACTTATATCAATAAGTAGTAACCGAGACCAAAGGCATAACGTGCCTTCCGAAGTACGGATCTTCTTACTTTTTGGACATCACCTGTCCTAACCAAACTAGGGATCACAAAGTGATTTTTGTGATATGTCCCCACCGGGATTCGAACCCGGGACCTCCGGATCGTGAGCCCAACGTTCAACAACTGGACCACGGAGACCCAGGAGACATTAAGAAAATAGAAGCACTTAAGCTTTGGTGCACCGACAAGAGCGTGGCTCTTAAATTGATGATGATGATGAACCTTTGATATCGTTTCTTATTAGGTGTATTATGCACAAAATAGCACAATATGAGCTATAAATAGGGAAACTAATGCATGTTACCATCTACCTAACGTACAACGCTAATTAAGTATACTCCAGAGATTGTTCTAATATGAACCATGACTAGACAAGTAAGGAAATAGATTTTCCTTCCCCATTTTCCCGTTGGGTGATTTTCTTCTTCGATAGATTTTTCTGTGAGTAAATTACTACAGCCGTTTTGGCGTCTTTGGGGAAAGTGTTTTTGTTGTCTGTTTATATTATTACAACATAAGATAAGCTCATGACTACATCCTAAAATTGGGATAGTCAGTAGGGCTTGTGATATGAAAGTAACCTGAGAAATGTCACGCCGAGTAGGTAGCTAGGAAATTGTGCTAATTCCTGTAAACACCGTATAATTTTATTTTAAATTATATCTGTCATTTTCTTATCCGTTTAAAAAAGGGACGAATAATCAACAAGCATAAAATTTATGGAACACACGTCAATTTTAAGCGCAAATCTAAAACAACCGTCTAAAAATTTTGCATTGGCCAATAACCCGACAGAATTATGTTGACAGCACACGTCAAACGGTTTGCATACCAGCGAGATACTTTTTGATTCGGCCGGGTTATTCATTCATTTACTCGTTCTTCCTAAAATTAAGCGCTGTCAATCATCCGTCCCTTTCCTTTTCGACGGATAAGAAAATGACAGGTATAACTTTACGTAAAATTAGGAGGTGTCTGCAGGAATCGGGGGCAATTTTATTCTTAAATAATATAGCCTCGGATAGGAGGCGAGCCTTTTGCCGTTAACTGGATACGTCAAATCCTGAACACCACGTGATATCAATTATCTATTACGGCCTCCGTGGTCCAGTGGTTGAACGTTGGGCTCACAATCCGGAGGTCCCGGGTTCGAATCCCGGTGGGGACATATCACAAATATCGTTTTAAGTTTACGCGGTTATTATCATAATTAAAACACATAATAACGGGTTCTTACCGCGTTTAAAGCAGGGATATGAGAGCAACAACAAAAACAATAGAAACAGTGTGAATTGCAACAGTGTAAAAATATCAGGAGTCTCATATCCCTGCTTTAAACGCTCTAAGAATCCGTTATTATGTGTTTTAATTATCACAAATGACACTTTGTAATCCCTAGTTTGGTTAGGAAATTACAGGCTGATCACCTGATTGTCCAAAAGATGATCCGTGCTTCAGAAGGCACATTAAGCCGTTGGTCCCGGTTAGATAGATAGATAGATAGATAAAATACTTTATTGAGCACAATGGACACAAAATACAGAGAGGTTACTACTTAATGATTTAGTAAGTAGTCGTTACATGAGCCATGTCAGGGGCCTTTATCGGCTCAATAATAACCCTAACACCAGGGTTGTTGTGGTTGGTAATTCATCTCACAACCGACACGCTAGAAGAAGATTAGTCGAGTTTTATAAAACGGCAACTGATGGTTAACCTTGAAATGTTAGTTGTTACTTTTGAGCATACCTTCTTTTATTATACCATGATGACAAGCACACATGTCAAAATGTCAGAGCGAGCATATGCCTGACATGACATGAGCCCAACTCAATAAAGAGGTCCTTATGTCAGCGACTCAGAGAGGGTCTTAGAGTAAGACTCTCAGCTGACATTATTAGTTTATTCTTGACATTCTTTCAACATTCAAGACGAAGGATAATGGCTTTTGGGGTAATTGGAAAAATCTTACGTAATACATAACATAACATCACGCTTGTATCTTTAAAGGGGTATGCAGAAATGCACTTCAGCTATGTTTGAGTCCCATGTAGGTATACCATGATGGTTATGTAGGTGTGTAGTGTGTACATACAGGCTTAATGTTATGTAATGTTACAGGGTTTTTCTTTAAAATTATATCAAAATAATCATGAATATATAATTATTAGTTCTTATACAATACAATACAAAAACTCTTTATTGCATTTAAAACAAAAATTAAAAAATAAACATTTACACAATAATAAATGATTAATAATTATCTATTTACAATTTTACAATTATTAATACTTATATAATTTATTAATTTACATTTGTATAATTTATAGTTATTTCTGTACCAATTATTATTGAAATCGGTCTAGCGGTTATGGTGTAAAAAGGTAACCGAGAATCACTTTCGTTTTTATAACCATACCACCACCATTTGTATCTACCATTTTTAAAGCGAATAAATGAATTATGACTTAAAGTACCTAATATTAGTGCGTATGTAAGTATGCCAGCGTCCATTCGTAACTTGTCTGGGATGCTATATTTTTGCTGAATAATGTTAAATGAATTAACTTTCAGCATGATAAATTAATTTGCGGCAGATTTGAATGAGTAGTTTCGCCATAAATATTGGTTGTTTGCACTCGATAAATATTCTTTAATGAAAATAATTTAATTCGTTCATTACCTACATATATTAACATTACATTAGCAGCTGTTTTACCCATCACCTACCACATTGGTGTAACAGAAATCTCGGTGAAGTGTGGGTACTTCATCTTGTGATGGATATATCTCTGACTACCCCTTCAATTCAATTTTTCTTCAATTCATTTTCATTTATTCCGTAAACAATATACATTGTGTTGGAATGTCTTACAAAATGAATAGATTACAAATTACAATTTAGGAATCACACTGTAAGAATATAAATATCAACTTAAAAATATCAAATCAAATCAAATATACTTTATTGCACAGAACTACATTTAAACAATCAGACATTAACACATGAATACAGTACAATTTGGGCGGCCTAAATATCAGAATCATGCGAGATTAATACACGGAATTTAGAATAATTATTATAATTATGTATTACTTCATTGTCAACAATATTAAAACATAAAAAATAAATAAAAATACAGCGATGTCCATGTGAAAATAGAAATAATAAATGTAAAAAAAACAAGCAAAACTAAAAAAATGGGATATCAGCATATGTGTGTTTCGAGTCGCGTCATCACCGCCCTTGGGGTATAGTCGTGAGCTTCTTTTCTGTATGTTGTTATGTTACTTCTAAATTATATATTTACAAACAAGTCACACATAAAGCCATATACTTTAATCTTGAATACACAAACGCCGCCAAAGTTTTATATTGAAATACTTTACCCAAACATGTCTAACATACAACTTTATTGTGCTAAAGTAATTTCAACTCTATCCAGCCAGTCTTAACCTGTAAAGTTTTACGATTATAAATATAAATACAAATGAATACCTCATGTATTATAAAGAAAATAATGCTAAACAATAAAAATAAGGTGACATTGCGAAAGTTATGAGTGAAAAGCGAATTTTCATGTATTCTAAACGAATGAAGGATCCGATAATATTTTTTATAATGATTATTTAACAATAGCCACAATGCAATGGTAACACAATAAATTAATTTTCAGGCTACGTTCACCAAAAACAATATAGATGGGGTTGTACAGCTTTAACGTGATAATTACCTATTTTCTCATTACTCGAGTACATAACTATGCCAAATACAATGTTATGGCAGAAGCATATGTAAAAATAATTGTTTCTTGATATTTGGATCACGATGTATAGAATTGGGTCGTGTACTAGGTTCAAGATAAATTATGAAATTCTGATTACTAAATAAAGACACATCTAAAACTAACGAAAAACATTTTCTTTTTTCTATTAAACTTATTTATGAATTTTAATCAAGAAAAACGTAATAATAAGTCCGACATTTTGTCACGTTTTTCTATGACGTCACAGAGTGCTTTTTCATACAAATTCCATAGTAATTTCGTGTTTTGACGTTTAGTAAAAAGTAACTGATTTGACTAGTTGGAAACTAGCCTATTATGTTGCTACCAATTCTGCTTCTCTTTATTTTGATCAGAACAATTGTTGGCGTCAGATCTGGCAACCCCGTTGCCTAGGTATTGTTGATTGTATGGCGCATAGCAACGGGGGTGTAAGTTAGGTTTTTTACATTACTATTTTTGTGATCTTTTACTCTTTATTATACGTTAATACTGAGTTGGTCATCTTTGATTTCGCTCGCTAATAATAATAATGGGTGGAAGATGTACCTAATTGTGCCTAAGTCACAGGTCCTAGGTTAAAAAAGGTCATCATTTATACCCAAAAACAAAGATAAAAGATATATCTGCTATCCATTATATTAGAAGAATTAACGAAGAAAAATCTGTACAGCGCTATCTATAATCATTTTTGAGGAATGTAGCCAGGAAAGTCTCTCATTAACCTCGTATATAAATACAATGGTCAAGATAGAAATACAATGGAAAAGATCATAGCATTAATTACACATAAGTACATATCGTGAGAGGAGCTCGGTGGCGCAGCGGTTAACGCGCTCGGTCTGCGATTGTTGAAGTAAAGCAACTTTTGCAAAGGCCGGTCATAGGATGGGTGACCACAAAAAAAAAAGTTTTCATCTCGAGCTCCTCCGAGCTTCGGAACGCACGTTAAGCCGTTGGTCCCGGCTGCATTAGCAGTCGTTAATAACCATCAATCCGCACTGGGCCCGCGTGATGGTTTTAGGCCCGATCTCCCTATCCATCCATAGAGAAGGCCCCAGCAGTGGAGACGTTAATGGGCTGATGATGATGAAGTATATATTTATTTATTTTTTTCTTTTTAGCAATTGGTATTTTAATTTAATGGGCTTTTTTGCTTTTTGTATATTTTATTCGAAAAAAGAAATTGGCACACAGTTGGCTCGACCATTATAGACGGCGATACGGCTCTCCACTTATCACGTTGGTTTATCAGAAAGCTCGGTGAGGTGTGGGTAGGTACTTAATTCATCTTGCGATGCATGTACCACTGACTAATTGGGATATAGTCGTAAGCTTATGTGTTGTGTAAAAAAAAATGTCTTTACAGTAATAATAACATAACATGTCTCATTATTAACTTTTTGCAATCTTTTGCCGAGTATAACATAAAAAAGCTTTTACCTCGGCAAGAAACGAAGCTAACCCTAAAGCTAGACCTAAAAAATACAACCACAAATGCTATGGAAACACACGCACAAAGAGAACCAGTAGATAATATAATAATATATAAAACTGTGGTACTTTATGAGAATAAGGCATGAAGCCAAAAACGTTCCAGCGTACGGACGATATTTTACAACAGTGTGCTAAAGATGCCTTGTTCCGACACTGTTTTATATTTTAAGCGCTTTTAAAATATTATCCTTACGCGTTGGCATATGCTGGGTTTAAGTAACCTCAAAATTCGCTTTAGGCGAGCGCTGAAAATGTATTGTATAATGTTCTACATGAGCAGGGATGAAAAGAAAATCTTAGTGGCTCTAGTATCTTGACGTTACACCAATGCGTTATTTTAACCAAGCTGTTCATGAAAGGTTGTTCTATACAAGGTGTTAGTGATATCGTAACGAAAAAACAAACAGAACGTCAACTTGATTGTACTAAAATGATTTTTGGTGTTTTTCTTGTCGGATTTTCAGATGCTGCGCCGCAATGTAAATCGAACAACGCGGACAGTCGCTCGCTAGACTACATAGGTTGGTTGTTGTATTGTACATTGATGATTTTTAATAATTTGTTTCTTTTTTATTATTATTTATTTATTTGTGTTTTATAGCTTAAAGCACAATATGGGACTGAAAACAATAAAAAAACTCTAAAATATTTTGCGCAGAGAATAGGCCTGGCAGTTCAGAGGGGAATTGCTGCCAGCGTTTTGGGCGCTCTGCCTCAGTGTGGCGCGCTGGAGGAGGTTTTCTATTTATAATTAACTCGTGTTGTTGTTTTTGTAATTTTTGTATTGTAGGATAACATTAAATGGATCTAAAATATTAATTCATTTTCCGACAGAAAATTCCACATGTTTTACACAGAATAATAATCTGTTTAAAACATGTAACTATGACATCTTTTTTTGGACTGTACAATTGCAATAAAACACTTCTGATTTTGTTTTTTGATTTTGAATTATCCCCCGAAGTATTCGTTACGGTGTCACTAACACCCTGTATATTTTATTTTATACCAGCTTTCCGCCCGCGAATTTTTGTTCCCGCGGAATTCGGTTATCGGCACGTTTTTCCATCCCCTTTTCATCCCCTTAGGGGATGATTTCTGGAACAAAAACTATTCTATGTTCTTTTATAGGTCTCAATCTATACCCATACCAAATTTAAGCGTGAAAATGCTTCATAAGATAAGTGAAGAAAAATGATCAACGCCGCCGCGCTCATATTTATAGTGGTGCATCATGTTCGAAAGGACAGAACCCCTCTGTCGTTTTTTACGACATGTCGGAGAAGATAAGTAAGCGTTCGTTCTTTTAATTTATTCGATCGATTACGCACCTTTCAAATTCAAAAATATATTTATTCAATAGGTAACATAGTTACACTTTGAATCGTCAATTTTTACATAGGTAACGAGCGTCTCATCCGCCTAAAATACTGCAGCTTCTCACAACCTGTATAGCCGGGGAAAAATCATCACTGATTGATTATTATTGATTTGATTGATTTATTTTATTGACTATGTAAACTGATCAATTGATATCGGTAAATACATTGGAGGTTATCGATTTTCGGTTCTTTTGTTCATACATTTTGAACATTGCCCTTTGTAAAACCATTTCCCACACTGATAACTCTAATAGTCCCCAAAAGGTGCGATTTATTCTCCAATTCTGATCCTTCCCTAGAATATTTTACCAATAAAAATGGAGATACCGTTTTTTACACAGAAATCGCTTCTCTTATGACTTTCAGCGTTTCTAATTCTGAGCTAGGTGAAAAGCCATCTCTTTTACGATTGCCGTAAAAAGATATTATAATGTGTACATTACGTCCTTTGAAATGTACTATTAAATTTTCTTTTTTTGTTCGTACAAGGCCTGTGGATTTAGAGAGCAGGCCAGAGATGTAATGAGGTACTATTCAGGCTACGTTCCTCAAAAACAATATAGATAGCGTTGTACGGTCACGAGTCTGAAACCATGTCACATTTACTTTTATTACAAATCAAACCGTTAGTCTCATTAAATGTCAAATATGATAGTGTGACAGGGTTCTAAAGTGGGTAATTACATGATATTGCTCATGACTGTACATATGCATTTTTTATCTTTGTTTTTGGGTATAAATGATGACCCTTTTTATTACACCCAGGCGTATCTTCCACCCATCAAAATAAAGAGAAGCAATATAAGTAACAAAATAATTCTATCTCAAGCCACAATTATTTTTATAATATAATAATACTTCTGTCATTACATTAAATTTTGGAATAAGAAGCTTTTGTAAAATTTAATGTTAATGAAATATAATCACTAATGAGGATAAAAACTGCTTATCTGTCCCGTCAGGTGTCGCTACTGTTGAGTGTTCTTAAATGTTGACAGTTCCCAATATTATTTCAGTAAATAAACATATTTTTTTGCTAATATTATTTTTACATAGTATATTTTAGCTGGACATTATGGAGAACTGTCAAAATGTAACAGTATTGATGCCTACATTTGAGCTTCTAGTTTGTATCCTCATTGTGCTCAACTAGTAGTCCGGTTTAATAGTAAGTAGGTACATCACTCGTTACGATATCGCGCGAAAATTGCGTTGCGTTCTGGAGAAATTATGTGGACCCATTCACACGATCTAGAAAAGTCCACCCCTGACACCCTTTCAGCCGATTCAGCGAAATTGATTTCGTGGTTTTCTGTTAATGAGAAAAAGTTTTGTTTTTTTATTACTTTCTCAATATTGGAACACAAAAAGTACAATTTTGCTACACATTCAAGTGTTTACACGTTTTTAGGTGAAATTCCAAGAAAATATTTTCGTTAAGTATTTTTGTTTTTTCTATTTTGTAGTACTTTCACTTTGACTACATATCTGATATTATACTGAACTAAAATGGCAATATCTACTTTTACATAGTCTGAATTTTTAAAATCGCAATTAAGGTAATATATACTTTTTAAATGTTAGTTTTAAGTATCGAGTCTAGCGATATGTATCTCTTAAGACGTCGCATGATAACGGACAACATTGATAAGACTTCGGCCGACGACTACGAGGAATTACTTCTCTCTCTAACATCGTATAAGACTAAGTTGGGGGATAAGATGTCCTGCGCTGCGACATCGTCCGATATTTTCGGAGAAACATGTCGCTCGACAAAATAAATATCTACTAACGGGGATGAGGCTTTACACTAAGCTACGAAAAAGAATTGAACACACAAAACTTTACAGCCAACTATCAAGCTAAGCTCGCTCTTACCTTCTCCTCTAATAGAAACTTAAAACTTATTAAGACATAAATAATAACCTTACTAACAGTTTAGCTATCACTTTATTGAAATTGAACCTAAATTGGACCATTACACAAACGAGAATGAACCTTGTTGAATTCTCTAAACTACATTTTTTACCAACTTTACTCTTACAGTTCACACAATACTTCGCTTTTAGCGACTAAGGTTGAAAATCTTATAGCATGGTTAAATCCTTATCTTTGCTGGAGATCAGAAACCATTTTCTGGCCAAAAGTGTCCTTCCAAAAGTCATCAAAAGGGACAAACGTTGGTCTCAATTGTTATACCCTGCGATTTATGGGAAGACAAGTGTCTTTTTATTGGTCAGAACATCCAACCTTTCCGTGGCTATGTCCTTTATGAAACTGTTTATGAGATACAGGGTGGATACAGGCCAGAAATAGGACATAGTTTATTGAAACACATTTTTGAAAATGTTTGTCCTATATGTACTAACTACTAACGAAATACTAGCCATAGAGGAATCCTATCAGCTAGCGATAACAAAATTTAACAACTTCAGCAGGGTCTGCATGACAATCGCGCCGCCCGGGGCGCGATTTTTATCGAGGGCTTCAACCAATAAACGCAGCTAATGCTATTTACGTAGATGAAAGTCGAATGGCTATTGGTCGAAGGCCGGAATATAAATAGCTCCGCGCGCGACGCGATTTTCGTGCGCAGCCTGCAGGTCCTCGATACACGAATTATGGCATTGACAGACGTCAAAACAAATGAAATCAAATACGTTTATTGCACACGTCGTGTTTTTTAACGTCGATTCCCGCTACGGTGAGTCTCTTTACGGCGAGTGGCTTGAAGTCGCACTTATCTACGGTGTGTACGGAGACTTGGTGTCAAAATAATAATTCCATATAACATAAACCATAAATATTTAAGGTGTTTTTACTAACCCTTAATTAATTTATTTATTTAAAAGGTACACAAAGCAGGTACAAAATAAAATAACATTATTTACTTATAAATTCATGCGATAAGTTTAGAATGTTCATATTATGTGACAAGCGGCCTTTGCCCAACAGTGGGACTTATAATTATAGGCTATTTATAACGTAACATAAGCTTACTACCATATCCTAATAGGGGTAATCAGAGGTATGTCCACCGCAAGATGAACTAAGAAGCCACACCTCACCGAATATATCTATACATGTAAATTTCGATTAAATATATTTTTTTTTGTAACACAAAAAACTTAGATCTAAAAAGGCGCAGACGAACTTTTCACTAAAAAAATCTAGAACGGCCTAAATTAAATGTCAGGTGGAAGACAAATCTACGCCCAAAAAGCCCTTAGGCTACTCCCAATCTGCATATATACTAGATTCATCCAGTCTCTCGACTTGAATACAAGATTTACATTCTGCGTGGATTGCCTAAATAGCCCGGCATCAAGTAGGTCAGGGAGGTTACATTATAGCATAGAATAAGGAATAATACTACGTATAGAACGGCAACTCTCCGCTCCCCACCAGCGTCTAAGCTAGGGTTACCTCACCCCCCCTCGAACATAGTTTACACTTGAATCGTGAAGACAACCCGCGGACTGTTGTTTTTATTTTTTATCAGTTTAGTTTATACCTATTGTTCAAAATTTCTTGTTTGTGATTTGTGTGGTAAATAAATAAATAAGTATTAACTGATTATTATAAACTCTACGTACCTAGTAAGTAATGACGGTTAAATTAGGTATTGTAATAGGGTAGTTTCCAACTAGACAAATCAGTCACTTTTAACTACCGAAAAACACGAAATTACTATGGAAATTGTATGAAAAAGCAACCTGTGACGTCATAGAGAAACGTGGCAATATGTCGCACTTATTATTACATTCTTTATTAAAATTCAAAAATAGGTTGAATAGAAAAAAGCTAGTAAGTGTACTGCGCAACGGAAGGCGATTGGGGCAACCACCGTTCTACACGCCCTATCTATGGAGTAATGAAAATGGAGGCGATTACTCCACTGACAAGAGCGCAGCTCTTAAATAAAGAGAGAGAGAGAGAGAGAGAGAGAGAGAAAAAAAAGAAAACTTTTTTTGTCACCTTTAGATCCGTCTTTATTTAGAAATCAGAATTCCGTAATTTATCTTTGACTTAGAAAACTACCCAATTGGCAGCCCTCGAACGTCACACACACACACAGTTGCGCGTGTTGATAATGTCAATGTGTAGTGTCTGTGTAATACAAGGTTGTTTGTATGAAGTGTCCGGGGTGTGATTATAGGTTATGTTCCCAGTTTGTGAACGTTACGGGGAACAGTACATCACTGTGCGTCAACAAAGTTGTACTTTGTAAGTTTTACTACAATTATAACTGTCGACCTCTGAATATTGGCAATAAAGTGCTCAGTTTAATACAAATTGTTTTATTGGCCATATTATTAGCATTGACTAATAAACTAAGTTTAACCAGCAACATTTTGACACACATATGTACATAAACTCACGCCCGGCACCTCTAACAGGGTGAGCAGTGGGGAGCTACAAGTAAATCAACAACAACCTGCAGCCGTTGATACGAAGTTATAAGATGAGTAGTTATAAGACGGGTTCGAATCCCGGTGAGGAAATATCACAAAAATCACTTTGTGATCCCTAGTTTGGTCAGGACATTACAGGCTGATCACCTGATTATCCGAAAGTAAGATGATCCGTATTTCGGAAGGCACGTTAAGCCGTTGGTCCCGGTTACTACTTACTGATGTAAGTAAGTAGTCGTTACGTGAGCCATGTGAGGGGCCTTTGGCGGCTCAATAATAACCCATGACACCAGGGTTGATGAGGTTGGTACTCTACCGCACAACCCACACGATAATAGACCATGAGTATAATGTATCCTATGGTAACAAAGGATCAGTTTTAAAGGATAGAACCCGGGACTTTATTCACCTTATGTTACCAACTTTTAACCATAAGGTACCTACTACCTACGCAAGCATCAGAAATCAGAAATCGAAATCATTTGCTCTACGTTATTATCATAGATAAACTCATTGAAGAACAATTTAACATTTTTGAATATACTTTTTTTTAATCAAGTGTTGCAACATAATCGATTTAATCGATAGTATTGCAATTATTTATTATTTTTACAATCGATTGTATCGGTATAATCGACTACGTAGATAAATCTCCAAATTATAAGATTAAGATCGATATAATTATAGAATTCCAATATCATATCGATATTTAGACCACATCGATGGGTGACCACAAAAAAAAGTTTTCATCTCGAGCTCCTCCGTAAGACGATCCGTGCTTCGGAAGGCACGTTAAGCCGTTGATCCCGGCTGCATTAGCAGGTTGTTCGTTAATAACCATCAATCCGCACTGGGCCCGCGTGGTGGTTAATGCCCGATCTCCCTATCCATCCATAGGGAAGGCCCGTGCCTCAGCAGTAGGGACGTTAATTGGCTGATGATGATGATGATCGATATTTGGAATTTTTAGGGGTACCTAAATAATCCATTAATCGTTTATTCGGCAAAACTCGTTTGTATGTATTTGTGTAAATGACTAACACTTCAAACCAATCATTCTACAGACCTAGAGCAGTCTAGAGTTGCTGATTCCGTAGAGCGCAAACAAGGAATGTAGATACAAAGCCTGCAACTCACGTTCAGATAATTGCGTTCCTGGCTACAACTCACTAAAGGCCAGATTCGCAGATTTGTTTGATGGAGTGGCATCCTCACACGCGGACTATTAGCTCTATGATTCCCAAAGGCGATTCTGCACAACACGGGTTTTACAGCATTTTTATTAGCAGGAAGCTCGGTGAGGTGTGAGTACTAAGTTCATCTTGCGAAGAGTACACCAATTGGGTCGTGAACTACTTTCAAGATAAACTATGAAATTCTGATTATTAAATAAAAACAGTCTGAGGAGCTCGGTGGCGCAGCGGTAAACGCGCTCGGTCTGCGATTGTTGAAGTTAAGCAACTTTCGCAAAGGCCGGTCATAGGATGGGTGACCACAAAAAAAAAGTTTTCATCTCGAGCTCCTCCGTGCTTCAGATGGCATGTAAAGCCGTTGGTCCCGGCTGCATTAGCAGTCGTTAATAACCATCAATCCGCACTGGGCCCGCGTGATGGTTTAAGGCCCGATCTCCCTATCCATCCATAGGGAAGGCCCGTGCCCCAGCAGTGGGGACGTTAATGGGCTGATGATGATGAAATAAAATCAGATCTAAAAGTAACAAAAAATATTTTCCTTTTTATATTTAACTTATTTATGAATTTTAACCAAGAAATACGTAATAATACGTCCGACATTTTATCACGTTTTCTATGACGTCTGAGTGTGCTTCATACGAATTCCATAGTAATGTCGTGTTTTTACATTTAGTAACTGATTTGACTAGTTGGAAATAGCCTGGAATTATTCTTTTTGTATGCTTCTTAATCGAAGACGGCCGGTTCGAACTGGACTTGCACCAATGAGTTAATGGCTCGACCATTATAGAAGACCATTATAGGCGATACGGCTCACCACCTATCATGTTGGTCTAACAGAAAGCTCGGTAGTTAGTTCATCAAGCGATGGATGTACCTCTGACTATTTCAATTGGTATATACAGACGCTAGCTTATGTTATATTAAATGTGACGCAAATATATATAACGAAAACGTAAACACTACTTCTATAGTGTGTGTTGTGAAGTGGATTACCAGCCTCATCAACCCTTGTGTCATGGTTATTATCAAACACTGTCTTAATAACAAAAAGCTCAAAAAACAATCATACTACAAATTGCTTGTCACTAATTAAGAGATTAAACGAACTTACCTGTAAGTGAAGTTCTATCTCAATTATACGAAGCTCCTTGTTCGAGACGGTTAACAATGTAGTTTTTGTCTTAGAGCATAAGATGTAGACTACACTGTTAACCGTCTCGAACAAGGAGCGAGTATAATTTAAGAGCCACGGTCTTTTCGGAGTAGCTCCATGCTACTTTTTTATGGAAAAATAGGGCAGTGGAGAAATTGCTACAAAACAATAAATAATGAAATACAATGATCAACATTCAAGATCTCGTTTGAAATTTACGAGATATCGTAAAAACATCGTAACTCACAAATATAAGCGGTAATCAAAATGCTTTGTTAGATAATAACAGCTTTATCAATTTGCAGCAGCTCTTGTATTTTATTTGACGATAAATTTTACTTTAGGAATGCTGTTCAAAGGTACGTAACAGCTCTCTTAGTAATAAGCTCTCGATATTTATATAATTGTTAGCGCATATAATACCCTATATTATTTTATTGTACGAGTATCCTTGATAATAACGATCGGCTGAGGAATCTAACGTGTTAACAAATAACATTATATAAGGGTGCTGTTTCCAGTACATTCATGAGTAATATCATGTACCCACTTTAGAACCCTGTCACACTATCATATTTGACATTTAATGAGACTTACGGTTTAATTTGTCGAAAAAGTTAATGTGACATAATATCAAAGTGGATACATAGTACTCGTGACCGTACATACCATCAAATTTTATTTTAAGCGCACGAGAGATTTTTGTGATACATCTCCACCGGGATTCGAGGCCGGGACCTCCGGATCGTGAGCCCAATGCGCAACCACTGGAGCACGGAGGCTTAAAGTCTAAAGACCTCCAGTCGTTGAAATGTACAATATACCCAGCCATTCCTATTGCTATCCAATCTAGGGTTGTCATATTTATCTAGACACAGGGCTAACCGGGATTCAATCCTGTAAGCCATCATGTTACACAGACTGCGGACAGAGTTTGATGTGACGTCATTGCGTGGTGGTCACGCCAACGGCAGTGCGTAAACAACGGTGACTTCAACACTCATGCAGCAAGCTGTCTTCAGAAAGCTTATTCCTTTGCCCACGTTAGTGCTTACCTCCCGGAGTGACTTAAACAAAAAACGAATAAAAAATTTACTTCTGCGACGTAAAACTATCTTTCACGATCATGTTAAACCTTTATTTGTTTTTCATTCCGCCTTTTTCATTTCTTCTTTTTTCGTTTTCCGTCTCATAAACGTCGATTATTGAGTTACCGAGAACTTAGCGTACGTCATTATGGTCTGTCCATACTCCTGAAGTGATTTCTCCAAGTAGGATGAATGATTGAATTACCGCCATCTGAAATTTCCATGTGTTTTTTTTTTGTAGGAATTATTACATACATAAGCTAATTATATTCATAAGCTCAGCACTACGTTAAGTTGGTTTGGACACGTGGAACGGATGAAGGATAATAGGATTACGAAAACGGTATATATATAAATTGAAGGTTCATGGTAGGGCTGGCAGAGGAAGACCTAGAAGGACGTATATTTACCAATCTAAAAAAAAATACGATCTTCTCCGAACCGGCGTGCGTGTATGAAACGATTGATGAATGTAGAGGTAGCAAGAGAAGTGTGTTAGGATCGAAGCAAATGGAATTCCATAGTCGTTGCTTACCCCGGTGGGAAATAGGCGTGAGTTTATGTATGTATGTATGCTCACCAGAATATTCCCAAATGTTAGAAGCACACCCATTGTAAGATGAACTGAGTACCCCACGCTTCACCGATTTTTCTGTTAGACCAACGTCAACAAAAAAAAACATATTGACGGAAATACTATAGTAATTTGCTCCAAAATCAATTCTGGGTAATTTTGTGGAAACTATACTGAACTTCAGATGTGGCAAATGATCTCAACTCCGCACATAAATTCTGGCCACCATTCATCAATTAGGCAGGGGCTAAGCGCGCATTATATTGGCAGCAAGGAGTTAGGATTTAATTAGAGTGGATTCGGCAAAATAACATTATTATACATCATTGTGATGCGGTATATAAGGTTCAAATAAGGTACTAAGTACATAACACACCAAGGCATAAAAACACTTAATATAATAATATTGGAAGAAAACTTTTCATGACAAAACATTTTCATGTAAAATGTTGCCAAGACGAGGTCATTTCGAACGCAATGTCAAAAAGCTATCTGATCTCATGTAGAGCCAAGCTTCTAATTCTACACGCCCTAACTATACAAACCCTAAGTTCACTAACTCTACATTTTAGGCAAAATGTGGGGCATGGCCATTTTGCCACCATCACATGTGCAAAAGGTGGATAAAACTATTTCGCTTCTGTCACCTGAGCGTAAAGCAACAAATTTATTAACTGTTCACTGCCATTATGTTGTATAGTTCTAGTAGCAACGAAATCCATATCGCCCCATATTTTACCTAAAGTGTAGAGTTTGTAAACTTAGTGTTTGTATAGTTAGGGCGTGTAGAGTTAGAAGCTTGGCTCTACATGAGATCTGATATCTTTTTGACATTGCGATCGATATAATTTCACCTTGTCACCATTTTACATGAAAATATTTTGTTGGGTTTTTTATATCTTTTGCCCGTTTAATAAAGTACATCTATCTAATCTTACAAAGAAGAAGAAAATGAGCTTATACGGAACAAATTAAACAGAAGCCGAACGTCATGTCAAAGAATAGGCCTTCGATAATCAAGAGTGGAGAATTATACACCGACAAGAGCGTGGCTCTTAAATTATTGATGATCTTATCAAACATAAATAAAAAGCAAAACGACACACAAACACATAGAATACAGAAACGCAACACAAAGCCTAACGGAAAGCTCGTTGAGGTCTGGGTACTTAGGTCCTTTTGCAATGTATGTACCTACCCCAATTGGAACATAGTTGAGAGCTTATGTTATCTTATGTTAACAGAGCTATATTTATAAAGTATTCAATTTGTCCAGTGCTTGCCACAAGCATATCTCTTCAACACCTTTAACTTTCAATATCCCGTATCCAGTATTTATGTCCCCTAATTCTCATACTATCTTCCTCTATAATATGGCATTATTCGATGTTCTTTAAAAGCCATCTACCAAACGCACGTGTCCTCAGCCCTCGAAGCCCCCTCTAACTTTCTAACGCGGGTGTAGTGACGTCATAAATCGTGGCTTTATCGCTTTCCGCGCCACTTGACGCCGCTCGCGACCGTTCAGCGGACAATTGGTAGACCTGCTACGGTTTGGTTATAGCCGCTGTGGTAGCGATTAGGAGGTAAGCGGCTGAACTAATGGCAGTTTTACTTATATACCGTTACTGGGTTCGAGTGAATGTTTTACAATATTTCTAGATATAATAATAATATCTAAGTTTCGAAGGACACATTAAGCCGTTGGTCCCAGATATTGGCCTTAAAACATCTTCTACAACCCGCAGTGGTACGGCGCGTGAGCAGCGCCATGGATTATGCTTCATACCCTCTCTGGTTGACTGAAGACAGACTTGTGCTCAGCAGTGGGACGTACGTATGTTATGTATAGATAAAAAAGCCGTGGTACCCCAGTTAGTAGAACGATTGCATTTCACTTTAAGGTCGCAGGTTCGAATCCAGCACAGACCTAAACCAATTTGTTTTCAAATTCATGTTTGGGTCGTAAATGATTATCAAGTGCCCAGTGATGAAGGAAAAACATCGTGAGGAAACCCACATTCCCGAGAAATACATTTTCGGAGGTATGTGACCTAACCTAGTATTAGGCCGGGTTTCCCTTCGCGGGCGGAAGGTCAGATAGGCAGTCGCTTCTGTAAAAAACCGGACCTGTCAAATTTTCAAGTGCAAAATGGGAAAATGAGATGAGCTAGGGAGACTATGATGTATTATAGTCATAGTCATAGTCATTTATTGATAATAATAATTACACGTCACAGATATTACAAAATTCAATATATAGATGTACGTATGTTAAAATTTAAGATACATTGAAAATAAACGTTTTTCTTTCGATTACAGATCGCATAAAGCGATAAGACCGCCATTTGCCATGTACTTAGTTAACAGTCTTTTTGTAATTATTTCTTTTTATTTTGGTGCAATAAAGGGTATTTGTATTGTATTGTATTGTATACGTTAGTTAGCGACGTCAAGGACGATATAAACAGTAGATGTGGTTTTGTATGGCGCAACCCTTGCACCTTCTCGCTAATCGCCGACAGTAAAACGGTCACTTTCAGTCGACAATTGTTGCGAGCCCACAACGTTAGTACCATTTTATTATACCACCACTATAGTGCTGGTAACCCTATTTGTTTAATGGTGTATGTGTTTTGCAGTAGCAGGTAAAGCAGGAGGATTCCATTCGCTTTACAGTGAAACGATATTGGTAATGCAAATCTGCTGGGCTAACATGCGCAAAGTGATAAAATAATCAATGGTGTAATCGTCCCAACAACTGAATCATAGTGGGCCCAGTTACCCACTATCAAATTAGAAAAGGGCAAACTTGTCCCTGGGCCCAGTTTAAGACTGGGACGAGATGTCCCATAAGCCAAATTATCGATCGATTCTGTTGCGAACTCCTCGCAGGTTTTATAATCTTTTTATAATGTTTTTTATATTCTTCTTTTTAAAGTTTTTTATCTTGGTTTTGTTCATTCTTACGTCTTGTGCTTTTTTGATGAACTTTGGTGAAAATACATTAAAAATCTCTAACAAAGCTAAGTAATAAGTCCACAACATGTTCATCACCTACCATCGTAGCTCATAGATTCAATAAATTTTGTTGAAATCAATAAGTTTGTATTTTCTCTAAGTTGACCTAACCTAAAAAAAATTGACAGAACGATATGACTTATTTAGGTTCACATATTAGCACCAATCAATAAAAATATCGTCAGAATCGATAAAATACACAAACATACCTTCCCCCCCCCCCCCTTTACTCAACCCTGTTTCCCACCGGGGTAAGCAGAGACTATAGAATTCCATTTGCTTCGATCCTGACACACTTGCTACCTCCACATTCATCAATCGCTTCATACACGCACGCCGGTTCAGAGTATATCGTACTAAACCTTTTCTAAGGACATCTCCAATTTGGTCAATGTAAGTGTTTCTAGGTCTTAATCGATAAAATGACCGTGACAAAATTTTATCACGTTGCGCTCTACTGGTATACAACAGCAGTAAAATTTGATAAAGGTAAAGGCGTTACCGGGCGCGGATCGTGCCGGGATATAAGATAATGATGCGGATTTCATCGACTCCACTCCTCTACTCTGAGAGGCTTATAAGCTTTAGGTCTATCAAGAGCTGTGTACCCATTGCACTCGAGCTGAGCTGCTTCATGCGTGCGATGTAAGAGGGGGAAGGGAAAGGGTGTTCTGACTCAGGCTAACGAAGTCGATCAAACAAATCAATCAAATTTTTTATATTTCAGTTACATCAATCATTATTGTATCCGCAGAAAAGGAAAGCCATGGGTCTCTCCTTCTATCGTGTGGGTTGTGAGGTGGAGTACCAATCTCATCAACCCTGGTGTCAGGGTAACTATTGAGCCGCCAAAGGCCCCTGACATGGCTCACGTACTTACTTACATCAGTAAGTACTAACCGGGACCAACGGCTTAACGTGCCTTCCGAAGCACGGATCATCTTACTTTCGGTCAGCCAGTAATATCCTAACCAAACTAGGGACCACAAAGTAATTTTTGTGATGTATCCCCACCGGGAATCGAACCCGGTAACCCCGGATCGTGAGCCCAACGCTCAACCACTGGACCACAGAGGTCGTTCACACACACAAAGGAACGGGTAATAGACAGGCATAAACACGTCAATTTCAAGCAAAAAAAACTTAAGATAAATTAATAACTCATTGGTGCGAAACCGGTACCGGTTAAAATTAAAAACAATAATAAATTAAAAACAATAATAAATTAAAAACAATAATAAGTAAAATATATCTTCCAGCAAATATTTGCTCCTATTAGTACTGCGCGCGTTTCGTGCTCACTTGGCCTTCTAACGTCGTTCTTCTACTCCGAGCATATGACGTAGGTAAGCAATAATATATGAGCTGGATATAAGTAAAGATATGGCAGAATCCTGTCTACATACCCGCGGGTGTTAATTAGTCACTTGTGTAATATACCGTAATGTTATTTCACCGGTGTGGCCACTAAACCACAGGTTTCCATGACTCACGTATCATCTACCTAGCATTATCCCGTTTTTCACAGGGGCCGCATATCTAACCCGATAATTTGACAGGCCCGGTTTTTTACAGAAGCGACTGCCTGTCTGACCTTCCAACCAGTGAAGGGAAAATCACCCCAATACAGGTTACGTCACATACCTCCGAAAATGCATTTCTAGGAAATATTGGTTTTCTCACAGTAATTTCCTTCGCCGCTGAGTACGTGATAATCATTTATGATCCAAACAAGAATTAGGAAAACAAATTGCACATCAACAGCGTGAGTTTATATATGTATTTATGCAGTGGCGGCCCTAGCAAAATATTTAGTGAGACCAAATAGCGGCACTCCTCAGCCCCTAAAAATAAAAAAAAACGATTAGTTTACGGTCACCCGGTATGAACCTTGTATGGTACCCGGTTTGCGGCCAGAGTTAACCAGTCTTGGTAGATATTGGCGCGCGATTTTGAATTTGAATTAAAATGTCTCTACCGCTAACTTTGAAGCTCCATTTTCAAAACCTGTTTTATCTAAGAGAAAATAAATTACGTAGGTACACGTAATCTTCACATTCAACTGAAGATAGCTTTTAATACATTTTATAACAAACAGACTAAATCACACACGTTTTTTTTTTCAGACTTTATAATTATAATCTCGATATCATATTTCATCTACAGTATGTGGAAAGAAAGTAACACTTTCTTAATTTCTTCAAGAGTTGCCGTTGTCGAGAAAAACAAAACACTTACAGACAAACAACCAACTTTTACAACACATAGGCACAAAAAAACTCCATCAAATCACTCTACAGTGGTATTTTTAGGGTTCCATAAGCAAAGGGTAAAAACGGGACCCTATTACTAAGACTTATCTGTCTGTCTGTCCGTCTGTTTGTCACCAGCTAGACGGTATCTCAAGAACTGCGATAGCTAGTTAGGTACCTAAAATTTTCACAAATTATGTATTTCTGTTGCCGCTATAACAACAAATACTAAAGACAAGATAAAAAATATTAAAATCACGTTTGTTGTATGGAAGCCCACAGAACAAACGCGATTATTTTTCCCTTTTTACTTTATCTACAGTTTTTTTGGTACGAAACCATTCGTGGTGAGGCCGACTCGCACTTGCCTGGTTTATTTGCTGTAAAAACTGCATGCATGCACTCTAGGAGGAATCTAGGACTTCTTTTAGCACCTAAATTAGGTTTCCCGAGCCACTGTCACGTACTAAGTCTGAACCTAGTACCTAGTAGGTCTCGAGAGCTAGTCTGGAATTTGAAGTAGGAACAAAGTTTGTTTCATCGTCTGTGAACCTGTGAATATCTAACTATGACTATGAAGTATATTGCCGTTTATCTTACTGATTTGTTAGGTTAGGTTAGGTTAGGAAAATTGCATAATATTTTTTATTTCAATAGCAATAAGTATAGCTGATTATTGTGCACAATTTTAGAAGATGTGACACTTTGTGTGTTCAAACATATAGCGATGCATTAACGATGCAAACATATTAAACATATTATGTTTACACAGCACATACGCACACACCGAGACACACACACACACACACACACACACACACACACAGGTCGTCGGTCCTACGCGCAGATCACGAAATGCATCGTAGGTGGTTGACGCGCGAATCCAACGCCTGCTGTTTATACAGGATGTTAGTGACATCGTAATGAATGCTGAGGGGGACATTTGAGATGGAAATTTCTGACACAAAATTCATGTTCTTTTAATAAATTTTATTAAATTATTTTAATTTCTTTACTTCTGCGATGGAAAATTTCACTTGATATTACGAGTAATTCAGATTAATGAGCTAAATCATCCTGCTCAGTATTTGTTACAATATTACATACACTCCATAAAGTACGTACAGGTAGCCATTCGAGTACGTATAGGTGTTAGTGACATCGTAACGAATACTGAGGGATGATTCAGACCATGATTCTGAGTTGATATCAAGTGAAGTTTCCTGCCGCAAAATTCACGAAAATAGTACTGCTTTTTAATTATTTTTAGTTGCATACTTTTGCGACAGAAATTACCACTTGATATCAACTCAGAACCAAGGGCACAACTATCCCTCAAATTTTTATTTTTTATAATTTTTTATTATTTTAATTTTAATTTGGTACTGACGAAGCCTGTGGTGGATTTACATTCTGTTTTTTTATTATTTATGAATAAATCAATCCATATATTTTTTATGTAAAAATTGACAATAAAAAGTGGAATTTGTTACTTTATTAGAAAGCAGAAAACATTTTTTGTCATCAGGTCTGTCCTTGTTTAGTAATAAAAATTTCATAATTTGTCTTTGACCTAGAACCCAATTATAAGTTTCAGTCTGTCTTTCAGTTTGAGTAACCACGTTGGCTGCATATCCTCACTGGAAGAATAAAAGTTTGCTGTGAAAAACCCTGGTGTGTTGAGCTTGAATATTTACATTTCATCCAACGATTATGTTAATATCAGATGCAAGAGTTAGTTGCCACGCGTATTTGCATACGGGGTTTAGTTGACCAGCACTGGGATGAAATTATTATTTAAAAAATATAATATCGGTTGCTAGGTTTTTGTAAACAATTTTTTTTTTAAACTGGCGCTTTCTAGGTTCTATAAAATTCATCGAACTACATGTCACTAAAAGTCGGTGAGGCTACCGAATGGTGCCTGTCCCACTAACCTAAATATTTATATTGTATATTTTTTACCTACCTAGTATTTTATTATTTACTAAGATAGTTTTAAGGGCATTGTTACTAACACTCTATGGACTTAAGTTGTCTGAAAATAAACAATTTTTATTTTTATTTTATTTAAAGCCACTGTATGCGTCCAATTTCTGCGCACTACACATCCTTGCGACGACGTCGAAGTAACATTTACGACACCCGGCTTCTGCTCATCAAAAGTTCTATCCACTCTGCTAACGATTACGGAGGGGTTAAAAAGGTCACAGCAAAGCAATCCTTCAGCAAGTCTTACCGAGTAGTCTTACCGAGTAGTCTTACCTAGTAGTCTTACCGAGTAGTCTTACCGAGTAGTCTTACCGAGTAGTCTTACCGAGTAGTCTTACCGAGTAGTCTTACCGAGTAGTCTTACCGAGTAGTCTTACCGAGTAGTCTTACCGAGTAGTCTTACCGAGTAGTCTTACCGAGTAGTCTTACCGAGTAGTCTTACCGAGTAGTCTTACCGAGTAGTCTTACCGAGTAGTCTTACCGAGTAGTCTTACCGAGTAGTCTTACCGAGTAGTCTTACCGAGTAGTCTTACCGAGTAGTCTTACCGAGTAGTCTTACCGAGTAGTCTTACCGAGTAGTCTTACCGAGTAGTCTTACCGAGTAGTCTTACCGAGTAGTCTTACCGAGTAGTCTTACCGAGTAGTCTTACCGAGTAGTCTTACCGAGTAGTCTTACCGAGTAGTCTTACCAGTTGAACTACTGGGAATTTCCTTCTCAATAGAGTTACTGAATGGTAAGTTGACATGAAAAATAAGTGCGCAAAGTCAATAAAGGAGAATGGGCGAATCTGGTCCAAGAACCTCCACTGATGAGACTTATATGTAATGAAAGCTTATGCTTTCTCTATGAATCTGGCAAAGTTCTATCAGATTCTGTCCCGGGGTTCTTTTTTTACGGCCATGTTTGTCCTGGCTAAAAATGTGATAAAATACAGTGGGAGCTAAAATCGGCTCAAGATTTGTTGCTGGATAACTAAGTCTACATAAATAATTATGTATCATATTGTATATCATTTTAAAGAGGATCTTTTCCAGAATCCGAAACATAAAAAAAAACAAAAAAAAATCTTTTTGTAAGCGAATTATAGTCAATTTATATCTGCAGCGCCATTGTTTCTCGGTAGCTAAGTTCAAGTTTCATGCCTTTTACCCCTTCCAAAAGTATCTTACCGATTTTTTTTATATTGCTTCCGGAATTTGATCTAAGTGATAATAACAAGAAAAATAAATAAACACCTCTCCGATAGAGACCGGCTAAGCTATTGCCTATTGCAAGAAATCGTCATCATTAGCAAGTCATTACGGTATTGCATATTATAAGCTTATCAGCAACTTGGAACTTGATCCAAGAACCTCCACTGGTGAGACTTGCATGTAATGATAGCTTATACTTGTCCTATGATTCTGGCAAAGTTCTATCAAACTCTGTCCTAGGGTTTTTTTACGGCCATGTTTGTCCTGAGTGTACAGTAGTGGACTGCAAAATCACCTCAGGATTTGTTGTCGAAAAACTATTTAACTAAGTCTATATACATAATTATATATCATAATGTATATCAATTTTAAAGGGGAAGGTTATCAGAATCTGAAACACAAATAAAAAAAATGCATTATGTAAACGACTTTTAGCCAACTCACGTCCGTAGCAGCATTTTTCTCAGCAGCTACGTACGAGTTTCGCGCCTTCCAACCTTTCCAAAGGAGCCCAATCATTTTTTTCCTTCTTCTGATATTGCATTCTTAACCTGACAAGTGACAACAAAGAAAAAAAAAAATAGATACCATTCCGATAGAGGCCGCGTAAGCTATGGACCTATTGCAAGATAACGTACTCAAAGGCTAGTCATTATAATCCAACAGACGTAACATGATTAGAATGCGGCGGGACGGAAATGTAGTACATCGCCTTATGCGAAAGAGACGAAATATGTGTCTCTTTAACACTAACAGCAATACAACTATTCAACTATACAGCTTAGTACGAGAGAAACAAGAAATAAGTCATTCTAATCAAGATGCAATACAATGACTCTATTGTATACAAAAGAAACACATTTATTAAACAAGTTCAGGCAATAACTGGTGCAAAAGGCGGCTTTATTGCCAAGGTAGCAATTACTACCAGGCAACCTTACGTTTACGATACGTTTGTTGTACCATTCGGCATTGTTTATAAGACAAGATATAAGCCTGGATTAATAAAACAAGATTGTGGTGAAAGAAAACATACTACATTTGCGTCCTCCCGCATTCTAATCATGTTACGTCTGTTGGATTATAATGACTAGCCTTTGAGTACGTTATCTTGCAATAGGTCCATAGCTTACGCGGCCTCTATCGGAATGGTATCTATTTTATTTCTTGTTGTTGTCACTTAGTCTTGTCAGGTTAAGAATGCAATATCAGAAGGAAAAAATGATTGGGCTTCTTTGGAAAGGTTGGAAGGCGCGAAACTCGTACGTAGCTGCTGAGAAAAATGATGCTACGGACGTGAGTTGGCTAAAAGTCGTTTACATACTTAATGCATTTTTTTATTTGTGTTTCAGATTCTGATAACCTTCCCCTTTAAAATTGATATAAGTACATTATGATATATAATTATGTATATAGACTTAGTTAAATAGTTTTTCGACAACAAATCCTGAGGTGATTTTGCAGTCCACTACTGTACACTCAGGACAAACATGGCCGTAAAAAAACCCTAGGACAGAGTTTGATAGAACTTTGCCAGAATCATAGGACAAGTATAAGCTATCATTACATGCAAGTCTCACCAGTGGAGGTTCTTGGACCAAGTTCCAAGTTGCTGATAAGCTTATAATATATGCAATACCGTAATGACTTGCTAATGATGACGATTTCTTGCAATAGGCAATAGCTTAGCCGGTCTCTATCGGAGAGGTGTTTATTTATTTTTCTTGTTATTATCACTCAGATCAAATTCCGGAAGCAATATAAAAAAAAATCGGTAAGATACTTTTGGAAGGGGTAAAAGGCATGAAACTTGAACTTAGCTACCGAGAAACAATGGCGCTGCAGATATAAATTGACTATAATTCGCTTACAAAAAGATTTTTTTTTGTTTTTTTTTATGTTTCGGATTCTGGAAAAGATCCTCTTTAAAATGATATACAATATGATACATAATTATTTATGTAGACTTAGTTATCCAGCAACAAATCTTGAGTCGATTTTAGCTCCCACTGTATTTTATCACATTTTTAGCCAGGACAAACATGGCCGTAAAAAAAGAACCCCGGGACAGAATCTGATAGGACTTTGCCAGAATCATAGGGAAAGCATAAGCTTTCATTACATATAAGTCTCATCAGTGGAGGTTCTTGGACCAAGTTTCATACAAAAGTGCCCATTGTCATTTCAAATAGCTTTTTTTGTTTTTTT
The DNA here is from genome assembly GCF_024362695.1 of Pectinophora gossypiella. Lineage (NCBI taxonomy): Eukaryota > Metazoa > Arthropoda > Insecta > Lepidoptera > Gelechiidae > Pectinophora > Pectinophora gossypiella. The sequence goes on from NC_065426.1 coordinate 3,764,632, forward strand.
TTTAGATGAATTACTTATAAGTGGTCTTTTTAATCCCCCAGTTCGTCATTAACGTTCACACCACTCTATAAATGATTCTTATTCAGAAAAGAAAACGTGTAAGCACATTACACTTAACAAAGGGCAAAAAATCGCAAAATATTGCCTCTCTAACCCATTCAGAACTAGAGGCAGGCGTTGTAGTGGCTATAAAATTATAGCTGCACAAAATATACGGGCTCCGTTTTTCCTCTTTTGCCTCAAAAAATAATTTATTGCTGGCCGATATGGAGTTCCTTTGTTTTCCACATTTTTCTATTTCCGAAGCCATGAGGGCACTTTTTTGAGAATCGAAAGGTTACCATGTGTTCGCTTGGGATTTATATTTCTCTTTTTACAATTAAAGATACGTTTATTTTTGTTGAATAATCTTTTTAACGTTACTTATTGTACATTTTCCTCACTCACTGCTCACACAGTCACTCACTCACTCACTCACTGCTCTGCTGCATTCACTGCTTGACAGAAAGTCGATAGTTGGTTGTTACCAAATGATTTTCTATGAGAAAAAAAACAAACAAGAAAACATCGCAATAAAAACGAATAGGTATTTAACTCGAAGAGCATGTACTATCTAAAGGTGAAAGCAGAAACTACTACGCTATTTATAAATATAATGAGAATGGTAAAGTATAACAAATCGTCGCTGATGTCACAAACTGACGTATGTATGTATGAAAAAGCAACCTGTGACATCATAGAAAAACATGACCAAATGGCGCACTTATTATCCTATTTTTCTTTATTCAGATTCTGTGTTTTGTTACCTTTAGATCTGTCTTTATTTAGTAATTAGAATTTCATAATTTATCTTTGACCTAAGTACTACCCAATTATATTATGCCTTTGTCCTATAGCGCAAACCAGCGTATATTGTTATGCCCTGAGTAGGCTTATCACGTATACAGTCAAATGCCATGCCTGAGAATGGCATTGATTTGTCAACTCATAGAGGATAGTCAGCACCGTAGTATGGCAAGCGCGACACGAGATACAACGTGAGTTTCGACCTATCTGACATAATATATCTAGACACCATGATTGCCATAGCATTTATCTACTTTATTTGTCGCGATCTCTTCTTCTTCGTGTTGGTTGTGAGCTGGATTAACTACTTCAGCTATTTTTATAGTTTCTGATTGTCCGTAAAATTAAAAAGATTCCATGCTTCGGAGAGTACAAAAATCATCTCTACCAAGCCGCATTGGATCAACGTGGTGCAATGTGCTCTGTACTCCATCCGCCTTCGGTTGATCGAGGGGAAGCCTAAGGGGCCAAAGGGGAAGTGGAACGTAGTAAATACTATATTTTACTAACTAGTAACTATTATGCATGGATGGGCGACTAGAGCATCATGTGAGAGATGAGATTATTCTACAAGAACAATTTAATTAATTCCCTAGTTGGATTACGCGGCATAATTCTCCATGAATATATTTTACCTTTTTAATTTTGCCCATTTGCATGGAATAATTTACGACCGTAGTTTTCGTTCAACGTTTTGGCGAAAGTTACTAAATTTTAGTTGAGTTAATTTTAGAAATAAAACATTAGAGTGTCTGATAATAAAAATATTATCATTATATAATATTATGACGTTTTCATATCTCGGGCCTATGGAGTCCCGGACTTTTGGAAGGCGAGCAAGGGCCGAAGCCAACACGTAGAGGCAATTTAATTTAAATGTGGTGTAACACCAAGCGGCGATTATCCCTGTACGCACTACTGAGTGCACTCAAAGACAATCCCCGGTTCGTGTAGGACTATCTATTATAATATTAGTAGGTATTATAAAGAATTGTAACACTCTCCTTCATCTCTCGAGTGGGTTGTGAGATCAATGAACGATCTCATCAACCATGATATCAGGGTGAGTATTGATATACCAAATGCCCCTGACACGGCTCATGTAACGACTACATTACATAAGAAATAGTAGCCAGGACTAACTGCTTAAAGTGACGGAGCTCACGAAGCATTTTAACACTTCTTCCCTTCTCCTACACACACACACACACACACACACACACTACACTTAAAACACATTTTTAATTTTAATTCTCTGATCTCTATAATTGTAACATTCTAAAGATTCCTAAAGTTTAAGATGCTTACATGTTTAATTCCTGATCTCTTTTTTAAAATGAATTTTATGTTTCTATAATTATTTAATTGATCGTACGGCCACGAGCATTAATATGTATACACTTTGGTACCATGTCACATTAACTTTTTTGACAAATTGAAGTGAAGTATGTTAGTGCGACAGAGTCCTAAAGTGGGTACATTATATTGCTCATGACTGTACATACATGAGACTCCACCGGACCTTGTATTCTTAATCTTTACGCAAAAAATGTTTTATCATAGGTCTACTGCGATACAGGGGAAACCCTAGTGCAGGGCCCGCTATTATAGCTTGTGTTATTTTTACTTTACTTGGTCAATAAGTAATTTTTACTTTCTTTTTACTTTTGCATTCTTATACAGTGTGTATTTAGGTTACAGCTATCTTTGACTTTAAAACTTCCCCAGCGAAAACAGAACAAAAACTAATTCCGAACAAGAAAATACTTTTTGACGGCACCAAAAGAAGAGTCGTAAATCCCTAACGAACTGAAGCGTATTCCCCAATACGAGACAGTTTTTTATAAGTCCCAAACCTCCAATAAAACGACGGGAACAATCAAACTGTGTATCGATATAAACTATATTGGAAATAACTGTGTCACTTGAGAGTGTGGATTGATACGCTCAGAACATAACAACAACATAGCAGCATCCCGCTTGTATCCTCAATATACAGGGTGTTAGTGACATCGTAACGAAAACTTTGAGAGGTGATTCAGACCATGTAACAACAACATAGCAGCATCCCGCTTGTATCCTCAATATACAGGGTGTTAGTGACATCGTAACGAAAACTTTGAGAGGTGATTCAGACCATGATTCTGAGATGATATCAAATGGAATTTTCCGTCGCAAAAGTATGGAACAGAAAATAATTTACAAAACTTAAGACAACAAGACTGGAGTGCCCAGTTGGATGCGAGCCTCGGCTCAGGGTCCCATCTGAGAGGATTATATTTGAAAGAATCGATCGACTATAGAAAGCTGATAGCTGAATGGGGGAATTCATCTACCGCGCTGGCATTATACCGAAAAGTAAAAATAAAGAAAAAAGAAGTGGACGCTACGTCGTTATATGTAATATAAAAGCAAAAGTATGGAACTGAAAATAATTTAAAAAGAACACAAACATTTTCATGAATTTTCCGACAGGAAATTCCACTTGATATCAACTCAAAATCATGGTCTGAACCATTTCCGGCCAAGTAGTTAATGCCATCTGCGGCAAATCTACAATAAGTCACGTCTGAAAAAACAAAAGTCTGAACCATCCCGCTCATTATTCGTTACGGTGTCATTAACACCGATACCTACTTGTATGGCTACCTGTACGTACTTGTATGGGGTGTAAGCGACATGGAGAGGGATGATTCAGCTGATTATTCTGAGTTAATAAATTATAAAGAGTTTCACCCAATCCCGTCAATCTCGAATAGGATCTCTTCATAATATTATGCTTTGGGATTGATCCCACCTATAACGCTATACCTCGTACTTAAGACAAGTACGCAATCACCAATTGTTCCTTTAAAAAACCTCCGACATATTTATTTTATTACTCAGTGTAGAAGCTTTCTAGACTAAAAGTCTGTTTCAACTTATCTAAACGACCATTTTCAGTCCATAAAATTAGCATATCTGCATACGGTCGCGGATTCCTTTGTACCAAGTTGTTTCAGCATATTAGGGTAAGGCCGCACGGATTTTGCCGGTACGTTGCATCACAGCGTAGCCATTATATCGAAGCTATTATGCGGGTACCATTCCTCACCAATTCCTCTTGTTCGTTACTACTTCAGCAACGCATCGTAAGCTAAATCATTCTGATTTTATATTATTTACATAGAACGACGTAGTAGCGTCCACTTCTTTTTTCTTAATGTACATGGTATTAACTACATAGACGGGACAATGCCGGCGTGGTAGACAAATTGTCTCATTCAGCTATCAGCTTTCTATAGTCGATCGATTCTTTCAAATATCCTCTGAGACGGGACCCTGAGCCGAGGCTCGCATCCAACTGGGCACTGCAGGATTGTTGTCTTAAGTTTTATACTGGGTGAGAACCCCGGCCAAGTAGTTATTGCCATTTGCGGCAAATCTACAATTGTTCATGTCAAAAAAATGTGCATTTAAAATGTTGTAATACGAATCTGTATTAAAATTATAGTCTGTTATTATAATTAACACACTCACTGTGTATGAACCACATTTGAGGCAATCAATTTCAAACTCATACGTACATGTCCCATATGTGGGGCACATTTTCTTCTAGCCATAGTGTGTCTTAGTACATAAATTCCAATGTGTTTATCGAAAAACATTACACGTGAGGAGTTGATATCTAATTTTTAGTTGCACAGTGAACGTGTTATACTGTGCTTTATTCTTAATACAAAATACGATGCGGCAACGCATCGCGTCGTGGGACGTCACCCTTAGTTGTTTAAGCTGACGTCTTACTGTATGTGGCACGCATTGCAACACCTGTGGTTTAAATTGTTCTAGCACTTGCATTTACATTAAGATAGTATTTTAGTTGTTAGCATAATGAAGAGTTTTGGTACAGAATATTCTAGAAGTCAGAGAACTGTCAAAAAGGCTTTATGATATTTTTTTGACGTGAGTTATTGTAGATTTTCAGCAAATGGCATTAACTACTTGGCCGGCCAATAGAGCCTATTGAATAAAGATGTTTTTGAATTTGAATTTGTGTTTCTTTTGTGTGCAATAAAGCGTTATTGTATTGTAATGTTAATTGGATTTTAAAACGACATTCATCCGTACAACTTGAAGCCACGACGCAACATTCTCCGTGTCTGATAAGGATCGCGTTAGCGTGTGTAAATCCAAACTAGCTTCGAAACTGGTGGTATTATGTCCGGAATGCAGTAAACGCCGCTCCGTGCCGTTATAAGGGACTGGAATTCGCGATTCCACATTCTTAGTCCCCATTCCTTTTGCTTTTGGGAGTATGTGTCGAAAAACGGTTGAAGTGGAAGCTTTTCTGTCTTAAGCGCTTTTAACATACAAGCCTGTAAGATTCAGCATTTTGAAGATAGTAAAGAAAGTCGTAGATTAAGTTATTTAGCTTTTTTTTGACGTGACTTATTGTAGATTTTCCGCAGTTGGAATTAACTACTTGGCCGGACAAATGGGGAGCGCTGAAGGCTCTCCGGTACAACGTTTAAGACAACAGGCCTGAGGGTGCCCAGTTGGGCGCGAACCTCGGCTCAGGGCGTCGTCTGAGAGGGAAAGTAAGATGATTCCGTGCTTCGGAGGGCACGTTAAGCCGTTGGTCCCGGCTATTAGCCGTAAAAAAACACCTCCACCAACCCGCAGTGGAGCAGCGTGGTGGAGTATGCTCCATACCCCCTCCGGTTGATTGAGGGGAGGCCTGTGCCCAGCAGTGGGACGTATATAGGCAGTTTATGTTATACCTCTGACTGTCCCAATTGGGATATAGTCGTGAGTACGTTATGTTATGTTGTATCATAATATTACAGATGAAATAATATTATTTGCAAAGTTTTAACTGGGCTTTATTATTGCGCTTTTGAGAATACAGGGCAACAAAAGTCCAACACATCAACAAAATTATGGTCATTCGTAAAAACCCCCAAATAAAACTTTCTCCAAACGTACGGGGAAAGTTAGACACTTTAAATAGGGTTGCACTATTATTTGAAGTATTTAGCAGTTTCAAATGCTATTTAAATATAACCTAGTAGGATACTAGTTATTGACGACCAATAATAAAAACGGTTCTCGTGCAAACAGAAATATAATATATTTCTACAAAAAGAACAAAAGTCATTATCAAAATCAAAGACAATAAAAGAATAAATTATAAAAAAGAGGTAAAACTCTATAAAAAGATGTGCTATCTTGCACACTAGTAGTCAGCCAATTAGGGGAATCCTTACAACACCTAAATGTTCCAAGTTTTATAAGAGTCGTGAGCCTAAACAGGATTAAAAACAATTTGCCCGAAATTATAACAAAGTTTCAACTGTAGATTAGTACCTAGCGAAACCCAGACTGAACACACGCCAGTAACCTCAAAAGAGGTGGATCCAGCCACAAGTAATCAAAAACAGCTTTAATACGAAGATTTAAAATGAATTATCATGAATCTTCTGATGATAGATAGATTGATAAAATTCTTAATATTAAAATTTGAACACATAATTATGAAATGTAAGCTTAAAATTAAAAAGGGTACGCCTATCGCCTGTTACATTAGTCCGTCATTATTAGAAGATTAGATTTACATGCCCAGAAAGACAAGCAGCTGAACGTGTTCTATGTTTAAAAAAGGAACGTAAAAAAGAAACAAATATATTTCAATATCTTCTTCTTATTGTGTCGATGGCAAACTAAATTGTATCGGCCCAAAACTTGGCAACAAGTATGGCGCTATCTGCAGCGCTCATCAGATCCTCCTGCGTACAGGTGTTCGGGCACGCAGGACACGATGTAATAATTTCAATGCCGTTATAGGACGAGAATGCGGTGGAAATTATGCTTACGCCAAGAGCAGCAAACACTGCGTTACCGTGTTTCGGATGTTGGATCTCAGCAATATTAAAAACAATAACAGCTCTACATATCCCAACTCTACCCCCGGTTAATTCTGGTGGCTAATTTCGGACAAATATTTCGGGCCGGTTTTCAACGCTTCTGAATTGGCCAATTTGTTCCTGTGAAATACCCTACGATGTTTACCAGCACATTTTCGGGTAATGAATTTTGTGAGCACCGCCTCGATAGGCAATTGCTCCGAAAGGAACAATTGTTAATGTATGATTTCCGACTTTTTTTTTATTTCTACTTCTTTGGTTGTATTTCTTCTGTAAGAATTACTGTTATAGAATCCTACTTTTTGGCTTGTATTTTTACTTGTCATTATGTTAATTTGTATAAAATGACAAGAAACTGCAATAGCAACACATCTTGGGTTTACATTACGAGTTATTTAATAACTATAGGAACACATTGAACCAGAATTTTAATCTTATAATAAGCTTTTTTACATAAAGTAAGCTTCACGTGAGCTTTAAATTTATTTTCTGAGAAATTTAAAATATTATCTGGTATTTTATTGTAAAAACGTTATAACTCCAAAAAAGATGAATTTAAATTACTTAAAAAAAAATAAAAACTAGAATTTCGAATAACAATTTACTTGGCCGTATTAACAAATATTACTGCTAAAGTGCTACTATAAAATACGGTTAATGCAATTACAAAAGATGAATGTGTATAATGCCCCTGCTGCAATAGTAATGTACAGTTGGCGTAAATTGGGGCAAATGTAATAAAACATTAAATGTAGTACTGTCCGCACTACATTCAGGCAGACTGCATTTTATGACCCCAGTCTCGTTGGAAGCTGAGGTTTCCAAACTTTGTTCCTAATTCACTGAGCTCATGTTCATAATTCTATAGAAAGTTACCAACAATATAATGAAATAAATGATTTAATGTTCATTATAACAATCACTTACTCGTACCTCGTAACCCTATACATACAACAACATACATACATACCTATAAACGTCAACGCATAAAATCATGTACGAACTCTCTAATGGGTTAGATAATGACCTCCATGGTCCAGTGGTTGAGCGTTGGGCTCACGATCCAGAGGTCCCGTGTTCGATTCCCAGTGGGGCTATATTATAAAAATTAATTTGTGGTCCCTAGTTTGGTTCGCACATTACTGGCTGATCACCAGATTGTCCGAAAGTAAGATGATCCGTACTTCGGAAGACACGTTAAGCGACGGTTTAACGTAAGTATCAGTAAGTAGTCGTTACATGAGCCATGTCAGGGGCCTTGACGGATAAACAGTAACTCTGACACCAGGGTTGATGAGGTTGGTACTTTCTACGCCACGCTGTTGCACTGGAACAAACAAGTCCACCACAGTTTGAGACCTCCAGTTCCACAGGTTCCGTAAACAAACTAATATTTCAGCTACACTTTAATTGCTCGCGTCTTCCACACGATAAAGCACGTCTCCGAGCGAAGACGTTACTCAATGTTTTGGGGATTTTCTTGGACGGGTTCATGCAAGAGGTGTCACGAATTAATAGATAGATAAATAAAATATTAATTTACCTACACCAACACATTACAGAACAAATAAAACATAAATTACAGGTAATGAGATGAACAAAGCTTAAATAAATCAGAAGATAACTTGCAGCCGAAGCACACCCAGGCCACTTCATACAACCTCGTTTTACACAGACACGACGACTGACAGAACACACAGACAGACACGCCACACGATTCAAGTCTAAACTATGTTCGAGGGGAGGGGGTGAGGTAAACCTAGCTCAGACGCTGGTGGGGAGCGGAGAGTTGACGTTCTATACTTTAAGGTACAAAGCCTTTGGTACGAAGTATCCAAATTAATATAATGCACCGTATGGTGACAGATGATCAGTAAGTCACTCATTATAATAACTCATTTAAATGAACGAGTGCCCCGTACCCCGATTCCCAGGTAGCATAGCCGAGCTGCAAAGTGGGACGGATGCGGCAGAGACTTGGTTAAGCTTAAACTGGATATTTCGCAGGATATTTTTTACCATACACAGTAATAATAATTATACTGAAGTGGACTTGCAGATACCGCTGACCAGGCTGTGGGAACTTGCTTGTTAGTAAGGTGTTGTGTTAATGTGAACGTTTTCTTGTTATTTGTAATTGTCGAGCCGTATCGTGTGTAAATGTTATTAATTGTTCTATTACTAATAGTAAAGTTGTTTATTGCTTGTTACTAACCTCTATGGATCATGTCCGAAATAAACCCTTTTTATTATTTTTTTATAACATTAATAACCATGTATAATTCCTACTTGCTTCCCTCGAGGATAACCCCGTCCAGCCCATGCGCCGCAACAGGCAGCGCAGATAACGGCGTGCTCCAGAATTAATTAGCCAACTAAAAACTTGGCTCATTCCGCGTAATACCATCCAAGCACAGTCTTAGAACAAGTTGCTGAAGTGATTTTATAGCGAGTGTTGTAGTATGGTTTCAGGAATTATGAGAAAGTCTATTATGACTGTTCTAATTAAGAAGAGACTGAAAATAGATTTTAAAGTTTTCGAAAGGAAGTCTTTGCTAAGCAAGTCGTTTCTCTGATAGACTAGGAATAAACAAAAAAAAAATAGACTAGTTGGTACTCTATATTATTATAATTTTTGTTTTGTGTCGTAAAAACTGATTGAATGATCATGACCTAATGTGACGCTGGTTGCTTATTTAACTATCACTTTTTTTGACGTAACTTATTGTAGGTTTGCCTCAGATACTAACTACTTGGCCGAACAAATGGGGAGCGCTGACAGCTCTCGTCCGGTGTTACTATTACCACAGCCCGAATACACTTATTTAATAATTAGAGGACCACATTTTAATACATTTTTATCATTTAGTTACTTAATCATTAATTTATTTTATTTACGTTTAATTTATTTTACCTCATCATCATCATTAATTTAAGAGCCACGCTCTTGTCGGTGCAGCATTTTCCATGCTACTTTTTTAGGGAAAAATAGGGCAGTGGTTTCCCTCTTGCCTTCCGCCCAAATTTATAATTTATTATTTTACCTATTGGGCTTAATCTCGATTTCTTTTTTAATATTTTTTTTTTGACAAATTCACAATATCATCTGGTATTAGTTTAGTGTAAAAGTTTTGTCTGCCTTACAGGCGAACCATGGCGGCGCGGCCATGTAACTGCTTTACTTGTCTTGTTTATTGCGCAACTAATAAGTCACCAGTGGAGTTAAAAAGCAATATTGGAATTTGACATATACGCATATAAAAGTAAGTGCGAAATGCCAACAAATGTCAAAATAGCAATATTGCTTTTTTAGATAAATTGGGTAGTTTCCTAAGTCAAAGATAAATTATGAAATTATGATTACTAAATAAAGACAGACCTGAAGGCGGCAAAAAAAAAGACTTTTTTTATTTACTTTATTTATGAATTTTAATAAAGAAAAACGTAATAAGTGCGCCATTTTGTCACGTATTTCTATGACATCACAGTTTGCTGTTTCATACACTCCGTATTGCTTTTTCATAATTTCGTGTTTTGACGTTTACTAAAAAGTAACCGATTTGACTTATTGGAAACTAGCCTATTGGCTTTTTAGGCTCCCAGATGATAACTTCGTACATTTATGGTGTAAGTACTAGTGAAAAATACCCTAAACCACGTCCGTAGATAAAAGGTACTTTTTTGTATGTTAAAAGCATAAGGCAAAAGAGTTATTTAATCATAACTTAGCAAAAAAAACTTTGCAAGCGTCTGGCCGGACACGTGAGTAACATAAAATTCTACTTAACCACTTTCTTTACGAAAAAAATACCTAAACCGACTCTTGTAAAAAAGAAAATATTCTTGTACCAGTTAACAGCGGCCATTTTTTTTCAGCAAACTTCTAAATTCTTTATTTACTTAACGCAGGCTAAGTATTAAAGACAAACTTTTCTTCCCAAGCTTATAAGTGAGTGGAAGTTCGTTTATCAAAGTATCACAGGATCGTACAACTTTGATGAAGAAAGGCTCCTAATTTCAGAAAATGGAGTCTGCCTTTATACATATTTATGCAACATAACTTATATATAAATATAACAACGGCCTCTGTTGTCCAGTGGTTAAGAATAGGGCTTACAATACAATCCAGGAGGTGCAGTTTCGATTCCCAATCGGACACGTCTCAAAAACAGTCATATTGTGAAATTATCTCTAGTGTGGTTAGGACTCAGGACACATGAATGTTCGGAAAATAAGATAATTCATCTGACCACTGTGCCGCTGGCCTACCCACTTTTCAAATTTTGTAATGCCCTATCCAAAACCAAACTTGCGACAGTCTAAAAAAGTGATTCTTAACATGAACACATCGAGAACTAAATCTCCAAGGCAAGTAATGATGGAAATTTACGATGGAAGCTTGAAATTGGCCTGCAAATATTTTTTTTATTCAATGTTGAAGCTGTTAGCTCCCCGTAGATAATCATATAAAAAAATAAATAAATTACATAAAGCGCGTAGCTCACATGGTCAAAAGTCGCGGTGGCGTAGTGTCGCTGCAGCGTCGAGTCGCGGCGTCGTCGTGTTGCTGCAGCGTCGAGTCGCGGCGATGTCCTGTCGCAGCGGCGTCGTGTCACGACGACGTCGTGTCGCTGCAGTGTCGAGTCGCGGCGATGTCGTGTCGCGGCGGCGTCGTGTCGCTGCAGTTTCGAGTCGCGGCGATGTCATGTCGCGGCGGCGTCGTTCGCTACAGCATCGTGTCGCGGCGGCGTCGTGTCGCTGCAGCGTCGAGTTGCGGCGGCGTCGTATCGGCGGTGTCGTGTCCCGTCGACTCACGCGGTACTTACACCTCAAGTTCGCCGCACCACCGCCTCAAACCTCGTGTCGCCAACGCGCCTTAAGGAAGTATGAGGCTAAAACAAACTAGCCTTGAAAATGCCCATTAACTTTATCTTTGAAGCTGATTTAACTGTAATTATAGGGAAAAACAAACAACGGAGAAAATCACGCCTAGCTGTCCGCTAAATTAGTTAATTTGTTTTCAGATCCGTGATAGCCTTGTTTGGAAAACACGTGAGTTGCGTAGTAGTGTAATGGGTTCGAATCCCGATCACCGAATTCGACATCAGAGTTTGAATTGATATTTGAATTATAGATAAAACATAAACTGCCTATATACGTCCCACTGCTGGGCACAGGCCTCCCCTCAATCAACCGGAGGGGGTATGGAGCATACTCCACCACGCTGCTCCACTGCGGGTTGGTGGAGGTGTTTTTACGGCTAATAGCCGCGACCAACGGCTTAACGAAATTATAGATAAATAAAGATATTATAGATATAGATATTATAGATTTATATTATAGATACTTGTCTTGTATGTGTGTGTATAGTCTATTATTTTTTATTATAGTTTTCTCAGATTATGGTTAGGTATATTTTTAGTATATATGGATTACATTATATTGAGTATTTATTTATATACTTAATGTACGTATAGTATAGAGTATTCATTATAATAAACTTTAGTTTTACTTTGAGGTATTTATTTTTTTTATTTTTTATTTTTTTGTTGCACCATCCCGCATCCAAGTTGTAAATGTTTGTTTTCTTTTGTTGGTTGCCTGGAAGAAATTGCTCTAGAGCAATAAGGCCGCCCAAATTGTACTGTATTCATGTGTTTTGTCTGATTGTTGAAATTTTAGTTCTGTGCAATAAAGTATATTTGATTTGATTTGATTTGATAAATAATATCACGTGATTTCCAAGATTCATACCGGTTAAGGCAGTAGGCTCGCCTCCTATTACACTATTGAACATAGCTGGCGAAGAGTAGGTGTATATAGTTACTATACGCCATTTCAAAATTCTAGATTAAGTAACCTAAATTCATCTTTTTCGGAGTTATGTATTTTATAATAAAATACCAGATAATATTTTGAATTTGTCAGAAAATAAATTTAAAGCTCATGTCAAGCTTACTTTACGTAAAAAAGCTTATTATAAGATTAATGATTTACAATTTGTCAAAAAGTTAATGTGACATGGTACCAAAGTGTACACATATTAATGCTCGTGACCGTGTGTATATTATATAGCGAAACACATGGACACAGGAGGCCAACTCTCGTTCACCTCTCTGACAGTTTTCACGACATTCTCCGAAAAATAAGTAAGTAGCTGATGTGTTCTATTTTTCGTTCGCTCCCAGAAGACATTTAAAAAGAAATAACAAATAAGGGCCTATAGAACAGGCTTGAGTCTATTTTAGGCATCAGCTGAAATGTTTATTTTATAACTTGTTCCTTACTTATTGTAACTTCAAAATTGTTGTGAAATGGCTTATTGTGGAAATTAAATTTTATTATTATTAAGTATTGAACCTTTCAAGGTGACCTTATTCTGATTAAATTGGAAAGCTTCCTAGCTCCCTTGATATCAAGTTACTAGATAACATAAACAGCCTTTTACGTCCCACTGCTGAGCACAGGCCTCCTCTCATTCAACCGGATTCTCACTGAACCATATCAGGGGCCTTTGGCGACTCAATAGTAACCCTGACTCTAGGGTCTATTGAGTTGGTAATCCACCTCATATCCCACACAGAGGTATGCATATGTCCTTTGTATATGTTGTTGTGCAATAAAGTATTGATTGATTGATTCAAGCATACTCTACCGCGCTGCTCCACTGCGAGTTGGTGAAACAGCTTAAAATGCGCTCTGAAGCATGGATCGTCTTACTTTTTCGGACAATCAGGTGATTCAAGCCTGCAATGTCCTTACCAAACAAAGGACAGTCTCACAAAGTGATTTTGTCAATATCCCCATTGGGAATCGAACCCGGACCTCCAGATCGTGAGCCCAACGCTCTAACCACGAGACCACAGTGGCTGTTACGAAGTGTAATCAAGTTACTAGGCCGCAAACAATCTGTATATTAACTAAGTTATTGGGCTACGCGAAACTTGTAAACCACTTGGCAAGTGTGTTGCTGGCTGAGAACAGCAGGCCAGCAGCTGGTGATTTGTTTTATACTCTTGAGGGACCGGTTTTTAGGTTAGGTTTGTTTCGGCAAGGTGATTAGACACTTAATAAAACACGACGAATGTATTAAAAAATATCATAAAAAGGAAGCTTACAGGAAAAAGATTGAGGGAAAGACCAAGGATAGTTTACATATAACAAAAAGAGAGGACGAACGTCGTGTCTTACAAGGAAGTCAAAGAATTGGCCTTTGATAGACAAGAATGGAGAATGCTACAACGACAAGACCGTGGCTCTTAAATTAATGATGATGATATTTCGTGATTTTTTTTTAAAGTGCCTCTATGAGCAGATAATTTCGGTTGCCTTTTTTTGTTTAACGATATTACAACAGTGATTTTTTGTCCCAATTGGGGTAGTCAGAGACACATCTATCGCAAGATGAATCAAGGACACATCTCACCAAGCTTTCTGTTAGACCAACGTGATAAGTGGTGAGCAGTATCACCGTCTATAATAGGCATTGATAGTAATGATGGGCGAGCAAAATGAGGAAAGTTAAAACGAAAACGTGCAATAACCACTGAAAAATACTCCACTGAAATACGTAAGAGGTATTTTCAAAACTTGACCCATTTACTCCGTCATCATCATCAATTTAAGAGCGCTCTTGTCGGTGCAACATTTTCCATGCTACTTCTTTAGGGAAAAATAGGGCAGTGGTTTCCCTCTTGCCTTCCGCCCCGCAGTACTCTGTCTGACGCAAGTGGGATGGCGCCCAGAGTAGTCTATTACAAAGCCATACTAGGACTCCTGTCCTCCGCCTCTGAATAGTACTGACAGTTACTGCTGCCCTCTGTCAGGTTCCGTTTACTTCGTAGTTTTGAAATTTTTATTAAGTATTCCGAGTTTTCCAGGAAGATAGGCTGCATCGGAGGGGGATTTTGATTATTTTATCTTTTTTCAAAAAATAAAAAAGTGAAGGAGAAACCTATGACACTACTCTTAATATTCTGGGGGTATCATAAAACTTCTATATTAATTAACTAGCAAAAACGCCTGAAACAACAGAAACCCTGATTGAAATGGAATATTGTTTAACCTTCCATCACGACCTTTTTCAAATTTACTCCGGTATAAAATTACTTGTGTAACAATTCCAAACGCTTCCCAAGTGTACATGACTGGGCCGCAAACAATTTGAACATCGACTAATAAAGTTATACGTGAAACTTGTAAACCACTTGGCAAGTCCCGCTGGCTGGAGACCAACAGCTGGCGGAGTTATTTATATGCGTATCACTATAATAAAGAAAAACGTTTTTATTCTTTCACTATACAGGGTGTTAGTGACATCGTAACGAATACTCAGAGGGATGATTCAGACCATGATTATGAGTTAATATCAAGTGGAATTTTCCGTCGCAAAATTCATGTTATTTTTTTTTAGTTTTTTTAAATTATTTTCAATTCTATACTTTTGCGATGGAAAATTCCACTTGATATTAACTCAGAATAATCAGCTGAATCATCCCTCTCAGTATTCGTTACGATGTCACTTACACCCCATACAAGTACATACAGTAGCCATACAAGTAGGTATGGGTGTTAGTGACACTGTAACGAATACTGAAGGGGATGATTCAGACCATGATTCTGAGTCGATATCAAGTGGAATTTCCTGTCGGAGAAGTCATGAAAATTTCAGAGCTTATTTAAATTATTTTCCGTTCCATACTTTTGCGACGGAAAATTCCACTTGATATCAACTCAGAATTATGGCCTGAATCATCCCTCAAAGTTTTCGTTACGATGTCACTAACACCCTGTATTCACCAATGAGTTATTCATTTATCTTAAGTGCAATTTTCACTAACTCATAGCTCGACCATTATAGACGGTGATACGGCGACACCCATCACGTTGATCTAACAGAAAGCTCGGTGAGGTATGACTACTTATTTCATCTATCATCATCATCAGCCCATTAACGTCCCCACTGCTGGGGCACGGGCCTTCCCTATGGATAGATAGGGAGATCAGGCCTTAAACCATCACGCGGGCCCAGTGCGGATTGATGGTTATTAACGACTGCTGATGCAGTCGGGACCAACGGCTTAACGTGCCTTCCGAAGCACGGAGGAGCTCGAGATGAAAACTTTTTTTTTGTGGCCACCCATCGTATGGCCGGCCTTTGCGAAAGTTGCTTAACTTCAACAATCGCAGACCGAGCGCGTATACCGCTGCGCCACCGAGCTCCTCATCTCATCTATAATTACCGTAAATGCGATATAGTCGTCAGTTTATATTATATTTCCTTATGAGCAAACATGGTTAGACTGGTTTCGAATATCAAGAGGAGTCGTTTTCATAATCATAATCATTTATTGCAAGTCACAGTTGTATACTGGATATTGTAGATACGGTCACGAGCATTAATATGTATACACTTTGATACCATGTCACATTAACTTTTTTGACAAATGGAGCTGTAAGTCTCACTAAATGTCAAATATGTTAGTGCGACAGAGTCCTAAAGTGGGTACATTATATTGCTCATGACTGTAAATTAGTGACGCCCCGCTAGGGCACAGCAACTTAAGCATAACATATTTGTTAAGTGGTCACTATTTTCATTCATACAATAAGCTATAAACAATTATCTGTTTAACAATTTATGTAAAATATTATATATATTCAAGTATAAATTATATAAGTAATATTAACATTTTATCAAGAAAGATTTTTTTCAAGTTTTCAGAGTGCCTGGTTAACTTCCCGATCGTAGCATGAACACCGACAGAGAGACTGTCCTATTTAAGATAATGGCTCGTATCGGTAATGACCTGATCATTTGTCACCATACCGGTCATCATGTCTACTTTAGAGCTTAATATCAAAAGTGCCTGCGTTTGATTTTGATCGAAAGTAGCTATTCGAACTGGAAATTTCCAAACTAAAGACAATTAAAAAAGTTAGTTTGCCTGAGGATCGCAACCGAGACTTCTAGTGTAATAGTTCAGAAGTATAGTCATTATTCTTAAATCATTCCAAATATATTCACTTCCGAACAACTTTTTCTTTCTTAAACAAAACATTAACTTTCAACTAGGCTTGGACAGGAGCGTAGTAACGCTTACGCCGACTTTTTAAATGGATCTTAATGACTCGGCAGAGGTCAGAAGCAATTATGGGGCTGACAGGGAAACGTTCCAAGTTTCGGGAAGATTTTGTATTCGTTTAGAAGTAATTAAAAGTTGTTTTTTGGGAATTGAAAGACTAGAGGCACTGGTTTTTGTTGTTGATGAAATTTTGTTTTAACCGACTTCATTTTCGATGAGGATGCTTTTTTTTTTGGTTGTCCTATAAGCACAAATCGTCAGAAATGGCGACTTGGTAAAGCTGTGAGTTTCGTGGCATTTCACAAAAAAACTTCTAGGAGCTAAGTTGGCCTAAATAATAAGGTGAGGTGGATTACCAACTCCATCAACCCTGGTGTCAGGGTTATTACTGAGCCGCCATAGGCCCCTGACATGACTCATGTAACGACTACGTACTTACATCTGAAAGTAATAACCGGGACCAACGGCTTAACGTGCCTTCCGAAGCACGGATAAAACAAACCACGGTAAGATATACTTAAAGCGACTATAGCCCAGCATAGTTATCGTATTTTTCATATAACGAAACAAACACAGGCATCTTCAATAAGTAGATTCGTAGAAATCTCGGCGTACACGACATAGTAGACAAACTTCAAGAAGATATTAGAAGATTCTATTCCCATGAGACGATAGAATAAGATGATTGATCTGAATACTCGGGAGTATTCCAGATCCAGAAGACAAGAAAGACCAAAAATGAGATGGGCAGACGTCATCAAGAAGATCTTAGTTCCTAGAATGTTTCCGTAGACGACACGTCAGACAGAGACAAGTGAAAAGAAAAGACAAGAAGAGCAGACTTGACCATCGTCTGAGGCCAATGCAACGGAGAAAGATAAGAGAGAGATATATTCTTCATATCACCAAAACCATTTTTCTATACCTAGCAGACAACATGCTATTTCATTTAAGCTCTAGCAACGGTCTAACCCGACCACTGTTACATATGCAGCTGTAATCTGAGATCTTGATTTACGAGTACATTACTCGGAACCTATTTACGAACGGGTTTGGGGGTATACACCGGATTAAAACTGAGGTGGGATTCTGGACACGTTTGTAATAAAGTTCTTGGATGCCAAGCTTTAAAATGATAGAATTACTTAATAGAAACTGCCACTCAATTTTCTTATCTTATCTAGCCTAAAGTGTCCTAATACCCAGCATTAGGACACTCCCTCCATTTCTTACAGGACTCTCTCTCCAGTGCTCCCTCCGGCCAGCCTTCCAAGAAAGCATCCAAGTCGTCGCGCCATGTCCGCCTCGGTCTGCCACGCCTGCGTCTGTCTCTATTCGGAGACCATTCTGTGGTGATCTTAGCCCACAGCCCCATACCACTCAATAAATTAGATAATTTATCTCTCCGAGTGTTCTTTTACAATCCAAACCCCATCGTTTAACTATTTATTGTGTCTGGAAACATTCGGCATTTGGAGGTTAACATAACATAAGCTTCCAAACGTAGACTTCTTATTTTTATATCGTGTGGGTTGTAAGGTGCATTACCAACCCCATCAACCCTGCCAAAGGCCCCTGACATGGCTCATGTAACGACTACTTACTTACATCAGAAAGTAGTTACCGGGACCAACAGCTTAACGTGCCTTCAGAAGCACGGATCATCTTATTTTCGGACAATCAGGTGACCAGCCTGTAATATCCTAACCAAACTAGGGATCACAAAGTGATTTTTGTGATATGTCCCCACCGGGATTTGAACCCGAGACCTCCGGATCGTGAGCCCAACGCTCAAACCACTGGACCACGGAGGCCGACGCGGACTGAAATCAGAGAAATCAAGTAAAGAAAGCTTTAGGTACTACAGTGTTCCTCTTCTATTTAAATAACTGGCCATCACAGTGGTCAACCAGCCCGTAATAAAAAAATCATGTGAAAAATTAAGGCATGTAAAAATGCCGGTTGACAATTCGACTACGGGATGAGATAAATTGCTTTATTCGGTGCACAGTGCTCACCAGACCACGAGATCGCGTCAAAATTTCAACGTGGAAAAAAAAGATTGATTGTTCAACCGACACGGCGATCAGTCAAGGCGAGAATGGAAAAATGTTGAGCGACCATTTTTGCTTGCAACATTATATTTTTTATTTTTTATAACACCATTAGTCTTCATATCGGCGTGTATTTTTTAAAATAATATTTTTAATTTGTCAATTTTACGAGCGGAAACATTGCTTTTGCAGTGCTGTAATTTCAGTATGGCATGTTTCAAAAATATTATATTATTTTATTTAAAGGTGAGTATTGTTTTAGATTTCAAAATGTGACAATGGTAATGAAAACGTTTCTTTACGTAATTTTACACTCTACAAGTTAGAAATCTTGTCAAATTTTATGACTTCAATTTTTTATGTCATTGCTCTTTTAATATCTATGAAATAAGCAATGCACCACAGTGTTGTCTTGTCCTTAAAACACAAGGCATGAATTCCATTACACGATCAGTTCACTAACCCCTAAATCCGCAGAACATCGACCTCTTTCGAACCATTCAAAAAAACATTCGTTATTCAAATCAAATCTCGAAGCTCTAGACTAGAACGGTAAAAAATTTTTAACAAAAAAAAAACCGACTTCAAACGCAAAACTAAAAAGCAATAAATAAATTTACTTCGCACAAAGTAATTAGTACGTATTTTCAATTAGTTAATTAATTTATAATTCTGAAGCCGGTGCCAAGGAAATGCTACAACGAAGTACCGATTCATATATTTTTCAATACTGATTGTTTTGTAATTTTTTGTTTGACATTGTTTTGTAATTGCTTTGATATAGGTATTAAACAATATTGTGTGTACATAGTAATTTGATATTGTAGTAGGGTTGTTGTAGCATTTACTTGGCACCGACTTCAGAATTATAAATTAATTAACTAATTGAAAATACGTACTAATTACTTTGTGCGAAGTAAATTTATTTATTGCTTTTTAGTTTTGCGTTTGAAGTCGGTTTTTTTTTTGTTAAAAATTTTATTTTATTTTACGATTTTAAGTGATGGTTAGACCGAGCAAGGATGCAGACAGACAGATTTTCTGATTTATATTCATATATAATAATATAATATATTATTAGTAGTGATCACAATTATTATTGATGAACATGTTTACACACACACACTCACACACGCGCTAACGCACACGAGCACACGCGCACGTACACACGCACACACACAGATACACGCACACACAGACACACGCACACACACACACACACATGTGTATGTGTACATACACACATGTGGTTGTCAGTGGAAGCTGCTATCATACACACTCACGCATACATATAGATACAGTAGATTTCGCGTGGTTCGCTCGCTGCTAAAGCAGCTCGCGTGTCCTGTTTATTCGAAACTGTCCCTCTTCGTATGGCGGCCATCTTGTTTTTCCGCCATTTTGTTTTTTTTTCACCGGCGACAGAATTTGACCAAGATTTAAATGGGTGTCGTGGAAACAAACAAAATCCAGGTGCAATAGGTTTGCCAGACCGTAGGATGTCTCCCTGATTGGGAGCAGTTTTCAAAGATGACGTTCCGATCACACCCCTATACATCATTTTTACCCCCAAGACATTTTATGGAAAAACAAAATTTTGTATGGCGGCCATCTTGTTTTTTCGCCATTTTGTATTTTTTTCACCGGCCATTAAATTCTACCAAGATTTAAATAGGTTTCGTGAAAGAAAAATTGGTTCAGGTGTGATAGTTTCGCCAGGCCGTAGGGTGTCACCCTGATGCGGAGCAGTTTTCGAAAATCGGGAAGTATTTCCATACTTAACATGACGATCCGATCACAACCCCGATATATATTTTATATCCCGAGACATTTTCTGAAAAAACAAAATTGTGTATGGCGGCCATCTTGTTTTTCCGCCATTTTGTTTTTTTTTTTACGCGCTATGGAATTTGACCAAGATTTAAATAAGTGCTCTGAAAGAAATATTGGTTCACGTGCGATAGTTTTGCCAGGCCGTAGAGTATCTCTCTGATGCGGAGCAGTTTTGTGACCAGAAAGTATTTCCGTACTCTACATGACGTTTTGAGTAAGCGCCCCATACATTATTTTTACCCAAACGGGCTTCTTCCAAAATCGACAAAATTTTGTATGGCGGCCATCTTTTTTTTCCGCCATTTTGTTTTTTTGCACCGGCGATTGGATTTGATCAAGATTTAAATACGTTTCGTGAAAGAAAAATTGCTCCAGGTTGTATAGTTTTGCCAGGCCATAGGGTATCTCCCTGATGCTGACCAGTTTTCGAAGGTCGGGAAGTTTTCCCGAAGCCTAAAGATCGATCCGATCAATATGACTTTACAAACGCACTAGTCGCTCCTACGATTTTTGAAAATTCCTCTCGATTTCTCTGGTCTTCCATCATCAGATCCTGACTTCCTTGACATGGGACCCCCTTGGGTATATCTCCTTTCAAACAAAAAAAGAATTATCAAAATCGGTTCATATACGACGAAGATATGCCCGAACAAACATAAAAAAAAAAAAAAAAAAAAAAAATATACGGTCGAATTGAGAACCTCCTCCTTTTTTGAAGTCGGTAAAAAATAATAAATTTCGAATATCAAAATCCTTCGGAAACAAGAGCGGTAATCGAGAGATTCCAAATTTAAATTTCGTCCGGTTGCATTTGCATAGACACAGCTGTCGTCCGCCATTTTGCATTCCAATTCGGTTATCTCGCGCTACCGGCCGGCGTTTGGCAGCCGATAAAATTTACTATATTCCAACTGGCCGTTTAGAATATTCACACTTTTACTTTTTCTATTGTTATTGTTGGTTATTCCGTTTGGTTTAGGGGCGTGGCTAACATATTCGGCGTGATAACATGCGTATAAATGGGCCCCCGCTTGGTAAGCAAGTCAAGAACCCATGCCTGAGAGTACCCAAGCGCAAACGTTGCCTGAACGGCGAAGTATGAGACGATAGTTTTGAAGATAGCAATAAGGGCTTAAAAAAGCTTAGTTTACGTCCCTTTGTTTGCCGCAGGCGTCCCCACAATCAACCGGAGGGGATATGGAGCATAATTATTATTTACCTGGTCCGCTGCCGGTTGATGGAGGTGTTTAGACTAGTAGCCCGGGACTAACAGCTTAAAGGCGTGACGTAGTGTCGGTATTACGGAACAGAAAATTGTGGACCGAAGATTGTGAACTCTACGGCCTGCCATAGATTTACACACATTACATTACGCTTGAGCAATCTGGTCTAACGTCTTGAACATGCAATACTACATACGCGGTCCTGACGTTCACATAACCTCAACACGTCACAACACTGGCTTCTGTATTTTGCTAGATCTAAGTTCAAGCTACTATAACACATTGTCTTTATTCTTCTTCTCTCGAGTAGATTGTGTGATCAATGACTGGCGTCAAGGTTACTATTGAGCCGCCAAAGGCCTCTGACATGGATCATATTACGACTACTTACATACTTTGTTTTAAATTTACGCGGTTATTATCATAATTAAAGCACATAATAACGGGTTCTTACCGCGTTTAAATGGGGATATGAGACTCCCGATATTTCGACACTGTTGCAAGTGCCATGATCACGGGATGACTGATGAGATTGGAGTGGAGTAGGTAGATCCATAATTTTCTACGGGCAGACATATCTGTCTACCCTCTTTCTTTGCCGCTTGTTTATGTTATAACCATTTAAACGCGGTAAGAACCCGTTATTATGTGCTTTAATTACTTACATACTTCATCATCACTAATTTAAGAGCCACGCTCTCATCGGCGTAGCATTCTCCATTCTCGTCTATCAAAGGCCAATTCCTTCACTTCCTTATAAGACACGACGTTTTCCTTCTCTTTAATTTGTTCCATGTAAGCTCTTTTTGAGATTCCCCTTCCTCTCTTTCCTGGCTTCCCCTTCCTCTCTTTCCTGGCTTCCCTTCGATGATGTTTTTAATAAACTCGTCGTGTCTTATTAAGTATCCAATCATCTTGCCTCATCTGTCCTCAACACACTTACACACTTACTTATATTGAAATCATCATCATTATCAGCCGTACGACGACTACTGCTAGGCATAGGCCTCCCCCAAGGATCTCCACGACGATCGATCCTGCGCTGCCCGTATCCAGCGGCTTCCCGCGACCTTCACCAGATCATCGGTCCACCTTACCGTCGGCTTTGTAGCGGGCCTACCCACTGAGCGTCGTCCGACACGGGGTCGCCATTCGAGAACCTTTCCGCCCCAGCGGCCATCGGTTCTCCTCGCTATGTGTCCTGCCCACTGCCACTTCAGCTTGGCAATTCTCTGAGCTATGACTGCGGTGATTTTAGTCCTCCTGCGGATCTCCTCATTTCTGATTCGATCGAGCAGGGAAATATCGAGCAATAAAATCAATATAATAATATTGAAATATAATCACTAATTGTACTGAATTAGACGTTCTGTTCATAACTATGTAAAGAACTGATTTCTTTCAATAAACCATGTACAAAACTTCACCATTTCCCTGGCTTAATTAGAACGTACCTAGGTCACCTTTAGAACTAGAAACTACAGAGCATCCGAAATGATTTGTCGAATGTATTGACGCAGTTCCCGGCACGTTTCCATTAACCACAAACAGGACATTCAAATTAAGGCAGCCTCAAACTCTACGTGAACTGTTTAGTGTAATAGATGAGAGACAGCGGGACAGGCAGTTCGTTACAATGATTACATACTTACACAAGCTAGTTATGCAGCCTACACCTCGTAGAATTGTTATCAATACGGGTGGCCGCCGCTAACTCGAGTCGCGCCATGGCCACCGCAATTTGCCGCGTACTAAGCTTCGTGCTTCTTATTACTGAATGCAAGGTGTGGGATGCATCCGGCTAAGTCCCGATATGCATGATAGATTTAGTTTAGCTTTTAGTCTTGTCATGTAACTAGAATTTAGAGCACAGCTCCATTTTTATTAATATAAAATTTAAACTTCAATTTTGTTTTTTTTTTAAAACGTTCTACCGCGTTCCCAAAATCTTACTATCTTGCGTATGTTGACAATCGTCTATCGTGTGGGTTGTGAGGTGAATAACTAACCTCAACAAATAACAAAGGCCCCTGACATGGCTCATGTAACGATTAGTCACTTACATCAGTAAGTAGTAACCGGGACCAACGACTTAACGTGCCTTCCGAAATACGAAACATCTTACTTTCGGACAATCAGGTTATCAGCATGTAATGTCCTAAGCAAACTAGGGATCACAAAGTGATTTTTTGATATGTCCTCACCGGGATTTGAATCCGGGGCCTCTGGATTGTGATTTAAGACTAAAGAAGACCCAGAGGGGGTGAAGTCGGCGCCCGATACAAATTGGTGCAGAGCGGAGAGTTATCATTCTATACTTCTCCTCGTCTATACGTCTTATGATTCCTGAATGAAAACGGATCTAAAGGTAAAACAAACTTTTTTCTTTTTTTATGAGTTTTAGTAAAGAAAAATGCTTATTCTTAAATAAGTACGGCATTTTGTCACGTTTTTCTATGACGTCACAGGTTTCTTTTTCATACTATAGTTTCATATATATAGTTTTGTGTTTCGACGTTTAGTAAAAAGTAACTGATTTGACTTGTTGGAACCTGCCATATTATTCTTTATTATTGAAGGCGTAGACTTAAATGCAACAAAACGCTTCATTCTGAGAAGACATTCCTTAATTAAAGACACGGATTTTCTAGTTGCACTCAAACAAAAACCTACACCAAAATGACAGATCAGAAAAGTTTAAAAATCCGATGTTGAATAAAAATACGCCAGTTCTGAAACTAAAATAGAACTAGAAGGATGTAAATTACCTCTCTCCATGGTTGCATTTTACATAATTTATTAAAAGTTTCGTTCCGCCATCCTGTTATAACATGAGAAGAGAACTGAATAAAGGGCATCGACGTCCTTTTAATTTGGTTGCGTCAATATTTAATTACTAAATTTCTGATGTGAACTAGGAAGCTGAAAGAACACGTTCGGCTACTTAGAAAATGTCGTAGAAACCGACAGATGGATTGTGTATTCTAACACAATAGACGATAAAGAGAAAAAACTTATTTTTTACTCCTCTATAAATCTCCATTTAATAAATGGCGAGGAATTTTAAAACTAGATATGTATCGTATCACGAAATTAAGGCACCAGTTTCCAAATGCGAAATTCAGAATATTTTCACCCCTCTTTACACCCCGCTGACATCACTATACTTGAAGTTGCTCTACTTTACTACTCCAAACATTCAACAATGAAAGGAGCAAAAGTAAAGTAAATGCTCTCGAAACAGGGTCTG
Organism: Pectinophora gossypiella; assembly: GCF_024362695.1. Lineage (NCBI taxonomy): Eukaryota > Metazoa > Arthropoda > Insecta > Lepidoptera > Gelechiidae > Pectinophora > Pectinophora gossypiella. Next base: position 3,789,829 of record NC_065426.1, read on the forward strand.
GAATTGAATGTAGGTAGGTACAATTACTCAAAATTCAAATTTCAAAAATATCTTTATTCAATAGGTAACATAGTTATACCTTGAATCGTCAATTTTACATAACGAACGTCTCATCCGCTTAAAACTACTGCAGCTTCTCACAACCTGTATAGCCGAGGAAAAGAAGCTGCAAGAAAAACCTACTTCTTGCTTTTATGTAATAAAATATGAATAAATTACTTACTTAATATAATCTAGTCCAGCGTAGTAATTGTTTGTACGGGGACTGTCTAATGCTGATAACACAATTCTTAAGAAAATTAAGCGCATGCGTATATTCTTAAGAATACAATGAGCTGTAACAACTTGCACTTGCACATGATAGGTTGAACAGGACAGATAAAAATCAACCTTGAATTTTGTATAGTTAATTTGAAAAATTCTGCTGACGTCATCATCATAATTTTTGTTATTGTATAATCATTTTTTATAATTATTTATTCTGTTAGCTCGATTTATTGTCGACAGCTTACCGACCGCGAATTCGCCGTAATTTAATATGCTTTACATAGATACAATGATATTCACTATTCAACTGGCCACACCAGGAAGAGTTGGCGTTAGGGGTTCTTATTCGGTATGGAAAAGGAAATAATAATAATTACTTAAGAAATTCATTAATATACTTAAAAACTATTATTTCAGTAAGCCGGAGTGAGATGGTGGCTGAGTTCGGATAGGGACCCAGCCCTATGGGGTATAACGTAGAACCCTTGCCTAGGAAAACGGGTGTAGACCTCAGCGGTTGCAGAGGCGGAGATGGGAGCCATCAGTACGGCAACGCAGGACGGAAGAGGCGAGTCATAGGGACTGTAACCTGGAACCTGACAGAGGACAGCTTTTTTTTGACGTGTCTTATTGTAGATTTGAGATAAGAGATGGCATTAACTACTTGACCGGAAAAATACAGGTCGCAGTAACTGTCTGCACTATTCAGAGGCTGAGGACAGGAGTCCTAGTACGGCTTTGAAATACGAGTAGACTACTCTGGGCGCCATCCCACTCGCGTCAGACAAAGTACTGGGGGGCGGAAGGCAAGACGGAACCCGCTGCCCTATTTTTCCTTAAAAAGTAGCATAGGAGAATGCTACACCGACAAGAGCGTGGCTTTTAAATTAATGACAATGAAAACATTCAAACTTTTAAGAGCAAATACATCTAAGTTACACATCTAAGTACATCTAAGTTTCTTTTAAACAACTTACGAATAAGTACTAGAAATTTTTTAATTGCTGACGAAAAAATACTCACGAAAACCCTTTAAAACTGCCATTTAAAAGTAAATTCGACCTTATAATGATCTTTTTTACTTCCAATTTGAACAACAATGGCATAGCAGTATGCTGGTGGCACAAACTTATCCCATTTTCAAGTGAAATGGCCCAATTTCCCAAGTTAACTCATTTATAATCACAACCAGGGCTTTGCAGATTGTCTCTTTGGGTTTGCTATAGGATTTTGCATCTTGATTGGTAAATTGTATAATCAATATTTTATTTTATTTTTTAAGAACGTCTAAGGCCCTGTGCCGAGGTTTTTTTTGCAGCTTCTTTTCTCTGACTATACAGGTTGTGAGAGCTGCAGTAGTTTTAGACGGATGATACGTTCGTTATGTAAAAAATGACGATTAAAAGTGTAGCTAGGTATTAGGATTAAAAAATAAATGTCACTTTATTAAAAAGTGTTTAATTATTAATGTTCCAAATTCAAAATCCAAATTGAATATCGTATTTGACTGGGTCAAAGATAAAGTGCTAATTTAAAAATAGAAGGCAGTCTAAGATCAAAATAAATCAATCTCATTTTACTTTTCGACTTATTAATCAATCGATCAATAATACTTTATTGCACAACGACATATACAAAGGACATAAACATACGAATAAAAACATAAGTACAATAGGCGGCCTTATTGCTAAATAGCAATTTCTGCCAGGCAACCTTAGGGTGAAAGAAGTTAATGCATTGGAGCACGGGCTGACTTATGTTCTATATATGAGTAAAGTAACAATGAACACGATGTTTGACCAGTTGAGAGACCTCAGAGTATTTTCATACGAACTCCAAAGAAAACGTTCGTTTTCACGTTTCGTAAAATCAATATCTCAAAACTATAGTCCGTTCAAAAATGATCTTCATAAAAGGTAAACAAACCTGTTACTACAAAGAATGTTCGAATTTCACATAAACTATGCAAAGTATTCTTCTAATAACATCCGTAGCACTCAATAGATGTATGATTTCTTAGCTCAATGTCAAATTAACGTAAAATAATTATTAAAAACACATTTTTTCATGTAAAAACAAAAATCAAACAAAACCTCACACAAAAAAGTTGACATCATAAATTCTTGTTAATCTGTGGCTAGCTGTCAATTTGACGATTAGTGATGAGACATTTCATTCAGGTCAGGAAAACGAGTCAGTTCCGTGAATAACTTAAGTGAGTGTACTGTACTTAATAAGCCGAAATGCGCAGAAAAAATGACTTTCAAAGTGAGTTAGTGTAACCACAAAGAAACATACAATATATATTTTAATATTATCATACAAAATATTATGAAGATCATTCTTGAACGGACTATAGGCTGTCAAGTAGCCTATTATAATAATTTCATTAGCAAAACCAAATCGCCAAGCCAACTTAAAGTTAATTAAGTAACAGTCGGTTCTGATAGGTGCCTAGTTCTCTTTAAGCCTCTAAATTGATGTCCCAACTGTCGGGCAGGTAAAGCCTTTGCCAAATCGGTCAAGCACCCAGACTTTTGGAACGAGTCTCTTTAGAGTTGTGCTATAGAATAAAGAATAATACATATAGAATAGACATGCTCTAAGGACCGTGGTCCAGTGGTTAAGCGCTGGGTTCATCGTGAGTCATGATCCGGAGGTCCCAGGTTCGATTCTCTGATTATCTGAAAGTAAGATGATCCGTGCTTCGGAAGGCACATTAGGTCGGTGGCCTTTAGCGGCTCAATAATAACCCTGACACCAGGTTTGATGAGGTTGGTAATTCATCTGACAACCAAGATAGAAGAAGATAGATAATCTCGGTCGGTATTTACGACATACCCGGGAAAATAAGCAGCTGAACATGTTCTATGTTTTTGTTTGCCACCAGGCAGCACAGAAGCAGTACGAAACTGTAAAAACTTTGAAATCCCACATGCAGATACCACAGTACTGTCCACAGAACATTGCAAGTGGTAATCCCGACAATTGTCCTCTAGACATGAAACCATGGCTTAACACTTTCTGCAAACTTATTTCGACAGTTAATTCATGGAAATTCGTCCTTATGGTTAGAGGATGAAGTGTGCTGTAAGTTACAGTGGTTGTTTTGTATTCGCTTGTCGACTAGGATGGATATACGAATAATTATTATTTGGATAATGTGATTTTCTTCACCTCATTGTCTGAAAAAATAAGATGATTCCGTGTTCGGGGGGCACGTTAAGCCTTTGGTCCCGGCTATTAGCCGTAAAAACACCCCCACCAACCCGCATTGGGGCAGCGTGGTGGAGTATGCTCCATACCCCCTCCGGTTGATTGAGGGGAGGCCTGTGCCCAGCAGTGAGACGTATATAAGCTGTTTATGTATGTATGTAATGTGATTTTCTAAATAATGTTTTAAAGGAATCGTTTCACATTTAAATTAGTGTTCCATAATATGATTTTGTTACCACTTAAATTCTCACTTTAATTTTAGCTGCAACTGAGTATTAATTTTAATTGTTGCCGTCTGACGCTACGCCTATTAGGCAGAGTTTTAAATCCAAGTACTATGATTATTATAAATGAAAGGTCAATGACAAGTATTACCTTACATAATATCTGTACCGTCGGTGAAAAGTAATACAACTCGAGTTGTATCACTTTTGAGTTATTAGCACACACTTCATGTTCAAAAAATTCTCTTTCTTTCTGTCTAATTCTCGTAACTGTAGCTATTATAAATACGGAGATAATTTTTGTGTTTAGTGATATAAGTACTGTTTGTGAAGGATTCATGCTGTTATAACACGTGTAACATAATTCATCTTAACTTGCATTAAAGTGAAATGAAGATTTTCACTAAATATTTTGGTGTAAGTAAATGCAACTCAACATATATTAAAAAACACGCAATCCTTGAATTCTCACAGTCCGTGTTTAATTATATAATTTTAGTTGTAACATCAAACACCAAATTTATTATTTCGTGAAAAGTAATATAAATTAATATATATCAAAATATTTCAGAAAATACGATCTTGGATATCAATAACGGGTCGTGTATAATGATACATACAAGTTCGATTCCATGCGCCACCAGTGTGTATTCTAGGGTGACCTCCGCATAAACCTGTCTATGGGAAGACATTTTGTCTAGAGCCACAGCAAACCATATCTGATCCGCATTGCGAATGGGTATAGGTTAAGTTAGTACTTCAGACCACACCGTGTTTTTTCTCTTTCTGCTATAACCACCTTGTAGTACTTAATTACAGTACCTCAATAAGTTGTGGGTCCTGATCATGGCGTCGTTATCACCATGGCAGGGTTAGTCAAGAGGTATTTGAGATTTGTCATAACTGTCGTTAGTCTCCTTCCATAGCTCGAAGAATAGCTGTTTTACATAGTTTTCTTGATTACATGCAGGTTAAGCGGTGGCAGATTGAACGCTGCCTTCATTGGTAAGGAGGTTGTAGACGTGAAATAATGGCTCCAAATATTATCGAGCTCCAATTAATATGCAAGCCATTCAATACACGCTGGTTAGATCTTTTATGCAAGCGCCGGTAGTGGTATTTTTGAACCTACACAGCCGTAGATAACAGCTCGGCATCGGCAGCATCGGGATCTGCCACATCTTCTCAAGAGAAGATTACCAGTTTCTCAAACACGTTGAATGGTGTAAATTTGTCGAGCTTCCTCATTTTTATAAAGGGGTTATTCCCTTCTGCTCTGAACTCTTGAGCACCACCAGTAATATTTGTTTTCTGTATTTTGATTACATAAGAGAGAATTACGCACAGGACTGTGAAAAATGGAAAGAGGAAGGGGAGGCCTTTGCCCAGCAGTGGGATCTTGTAGGATAGATTAGATTAGAATAAATAATTGGCAACACCACGGGCACAACCCTTTAATTAAACCAGGTCACAAAGTTTGTAAAAATCCCAGGAGGTATTTGAGCTTCTGAAAGGAGTTAGTTGGCTTACATAGTCAATAAAAGCACGCATAATGGACCACTTGTGTTTATGCGGAAAACTGAGCCCATTAAAATAACATTACATATGGGACATTCGAGTATTCATTGAGTCAAGTCAGGGGCCTATGGCGGCTCAGCTATAACCCTGACACCAGGGTTGATGGGGTTGGTAATTCACCTCACAATCCACACGATAGAAGAAGAAGAAGATGGGACATTTGCCCATACATGTTGTGCCGACCCCACCTAGAGTGAGATAAGGGCAGGAGGATGATGATGATATAGTGGGAAGTTTGCCCACTTCACAATAGTGGTCCATACGCGAGGATACGCGGAAAGTCCCCCACGTGTGCTTACGTGTAGAGTTTTGCGGAAACGAGCTCATTTAGCTTAACCATATCAGACCATGGTCCATGGTGGTCATGGTCATGGTCTGAGGATAGCCCTGTGTAACCTATAGGTTTGGAGGTGAACCAATGATCTTCATTTTCACTACCTATTCTCATCGTCAACATTGATTCGACTCCGTTTATCGTTCTGTCAATGTTGCGGGCTACCATTAGACCGGGAATTTTGATAATTCGAAATATCGAATTTTACTTTACTTTAGGGGATTGTGAGTGTGGAATGAGTTGTGATCTTTTAAATAGTTTCAGCAAGAAAGAAGTAACACTTACCGGTTTGTGTGATTTTGGTTTAAAAGTACGTAGGTACATCACCTTTATCTCCAGGCCATACTTCCAGGCTAGCCCGAAACATTCCTAATGACCAGTCTTAATATGATTCCTCTTACCTTCATTTGTTAGGGGTGTAAATATTATCATAATTGAATTTGTAAGATTTTGACTGCAAAAATGAACCAAAAGTGGTTTTGATTAGGGGCATAGTGTAGTTGACAAAATGTGTTTGTAGTGGGCAGCAGTGGTGGTTTTGACCGGTTATTTATGAGTTTTGAGAGTAAAATCATAACAAAAATATCTTATTATCGCCACCTTACACTATATATACGTGTACCATCTTTATATGTATTTATTATTAGAAATTCGTAAAAACATGTATCATTTTACACAATAAAACCGACAAAATAAGTCATGTTAAACCACTTGACACAAATTCGTTATAGTTTATCGTTTGTGTCAATTGATATAAGTTACGTTTATTTACTTTTTAAAGAAAATAAATAGAATTTTGCCTTTCTACAACATTATGAAATAAACTTTCTTCCAAGACATTTTGTTTTTTGTAGAATAAGACTGTAAAATTAATAATTGAAATATGATATATCAACGATGACTTTTTTATAGTTATGTGTGTAAAAAGGTATAAGTAGACTTGTATCAATTTACACAATGTAAAAGTTGGTGTCAACTGATACATGTAATTTATTTTGATCCTCTACCATTTCTGTTTAGGTTCTAAATATAACTAAATATTAGAAAAGAAACCTTCCATCATCACCTATCGACACATCTAACTTCTGTTCCATTATTCCTTATAAGTCGCGAGCTAGAATATTTTTAACTTTAAACTCGATTTTCTCAAAACTTGAATTTTGGACTTGTATTACTTTTCACCGACGGTACAGATATCTCATTTAATAATCTAAATAAGATATTGAGAAAAAGTTACAAAGCTTTCTACGTCATGTATTAGGTACTTACAAAAGTCAGAAATCAAATATGAAAATTGTTCCTCTTAAGAACAATCATGAAAATTATGTATGTCTAATTGTCCATAAGACTTGTCCATATTTCCCACTCGTCATGGTCTTCCTACCTGTGTGTTTAAGTTTATGATTTATGCTCTGGACCGCAGTGCGGTGTCTGGTCGAGAATAAAGAGATTTCATGCATTTTTCATACTTATTTTTTTACTAACGCGTAAATTATTGTTAGCGTTTACAATTACCAAGTTATTTTAGTAATTATTTTTTTTAGAATTTCAGATATTATGTCTAAATCTAGCACTTTACACAGTGTGTTACTGACATTTTTCACAACACAATTTTTCATTGTAAAATTAGTATTACTTTTTTTTGCATTTTTAAATTATTTTTAAATCTATACTTTTGCGATGGATTCCACTTGATATTAGCTCAGAATAATGACCCGAATCATAGATCACTTACATCCCGTACAAGTACGTACAGGTAGCCATACAAATAGGTGAGTGTTAGTGACATCGTAACGAATACTGGGGTGGCCGATTGATACTATGATTCTGTGTTGATATCAAGTGGGATTTTTTTTTTGTTTTTTTATTTCTTTTCAGTTTCATACTTTTACGAGAAAAGACACTTAATACTCGGGTGGGAGGCAAGAGAGAAACCACTGCCCTATATTTCCCTAAAAAAATAGCATGGAGAATGCTACACCGACAAGGGCGTGGCTCTTAAATTAATGATCACATTTGCGACGAAAAATTACACTAAACGTGATATCAATTCAGAATCATCCCTCAAAGTTTTCGTTACGATGTCACTTACATTCTATATATTGTAATGTCTACCTACCATATTGTATCGTACTTTAAAACTACTTCAGACTGATTCTACCATCGTTTAATTCACTGTCAGCGCTGTTAGAAACATCTAGTCTTATAATATGCAAGTAGCTCTCATCAGATGCTGTCATCAGGAGTATAACTTGGTAACGGAACCCGACGACGAACTCCAAGTTTCTTGCAGCTAACTTTATTTGCTGGTTACTTGTTAAATTCTGTTACGAGAGCATTGAGTAGAGTTGCTTAGAAACTATGACAGACAAATCTAACCTAAAATCAATGAGGGAATTTCCATGCTACGTTCACCAAAAACAATATGGATGGCATTGTAGAGCTATGACGTGATGATTAGGTACTTATTTTCTCATTACTCGGGTACATACATAAACAGCTATATACGTCCCACTCCTGGGCACAGGCCTCCCTTCAATCAACCGGAGGGGATGTGGAGCATACTCCACCACGCTGCTCCACTGCGGGTTGGTAAAGGTGTTTTTACGGCTAATAGCCGGGACCAACAGCTTAACGTGCCCTCCGCACGGAATCATCTTACTGTTTCAGACAATCAGGTGATTCAAGCCTGAAAAGTCCTTACCAAACAAAGGACAGTCTCACAAAGTGATTTCGACAAAGTCCCCATCGGGAATCGAACCCGGACCTCCAGATCATAAGCCTGACGCTCTAACCACTAGACCACGGAGGCAGGTACATAATTATTCCAAAATACAATGTAATGGCAAAAGCATATTATAAAAATAATTGTTGTTTGATATTTGGATCACATTATGTATAGAATTACGTGTTGCTACTTATATTGCTGCTCTTTATATTGATCAGAATAATAATGGGTGGAAGATGTAATTTTGCGTAGGTGTAATAAACAGGGTCATCATTTATACCCAAGAACAAAATAAAAGATGCATGTGTCTGTTATCCATGAAATTAGAAGGTAAAACGATAAATAAATAAATAGATAAATAAAGAAAAACTGTACAGCTGCATCAATGCCGTAGAAATGAGGTCTTTGCGTAGCATCTGCGGTGTGAAGTTGTCTGATAGAGTGTGATAAGACAGAGATGTGGTGTAAAAGACGATATAGTGACTAGGATTGAGAAAGGAATGTTAGGTTGGTTTGGACACGTAGAGCGGATGAAGGATAATAGAATTGCAAAAGCGGTATATAAAGCGAAAGTTGATGGTAGGGCTGGCAGAGGAAGACCGAGAAGGACTTACGATGACTAAATTGGAGATGTCCTTAGAAAAGGTTCAATACGATCTACTCTGAACCGGCGTGCGTGTATGAGGCGATTGATGAATGTAATAATAATAAATAATAAAATAAGTTTATTCAACCACAAATATTTTACAAAATTGCTTAAATCTAATTACATGTAACACATTATCAGTTGTGGCCGAAAAGGAGGAGCCTCAGCATTGCTGCTGCTTTTCAGTCACCCCCTGTGTAACCAACTGAGTCGCTACACTGGACGCCGCGAGAACATTTTACCAAAACAACAAAAATAATAAAATTTAGACAGAAACATAAATATAAACCATGCTGCAATTTGGTCGACCAACTAGCGAGGAATAAATGAAAGTACTTTTCGGGGAAATCAGGTTGTTATTTCCAATTGCTTGAGGTTTTTTGAACCTCCAGTAGCCACTGTTTACACCTTATTTAAAATAATGGAGTGAATGTGGAGGAAGCAAGAGAAGTGTGTCAGGATCGATGCAAATGGAATTCTATAGTCTCTGCTTACCCCGGTGGGAAATAGGCGTGAGTTTATGTATGTATGTATGTACAGCTGCATCTATATTGTTTTTGAGTAACGTATCCTGGAAGGGCCTTCATCAAGCTTCTGTCCGTTTGTAACTGTCTTTATACTGATCGAGTGGGTCGTTTCGGGCCGCGATGGGAATTGTCCAAGGACTTTTTTGTAACGGGTTTATTCGGTACGCAGTGGGCCCAGGTAGTGAAGATAGTATTTATTTAAATTCTGATTTTACTCAATAGTCGGAACCGACCCATTCCAAAAGGTACCTGTGATTCGCAGTGGCTCCAAACTATACACTGAAAACTTGCACTAGTCGATTCGCACAGCGGTTTGAACCACTTGCAGTCCAAAACGACTAATGATCCAAAGTAAATCTCTTAGTCAGCTTTTAAAACAAACTTCTTACATATTTAGTTTCTTAAAATATTAGACTGGTCTGCATTGTTTATGCAATAATTTAAAATGCTTTAATTAATTGTAATTTTAATTTATAAGTGACTAATAAATTAATTTCTTTAATTAATAAACAAAATTAATAATACAATATATTTATAAACAATTTGCACAATAAAACACGACACTGTACTATTTACTGCATTCACTAATTGTATTTAATTTACGAATAAATTTATTTATTTATCTATTGTAACATACATAAATCTTATTGGAGGAACAAATTAGTATAATTTATTTAAAATTGCATTAATAAAGGAAATGTATCGTTTGATCTGACATCCTTTACGAGGCAAATCTATGGGATTTCTAAAGGTTGCGCGTGCTTTGATATAACATAACATTAAATTTTCAAATACGGAATTATAAATGTACGTATTATTAATATTCACTCACGAATATATGTAATAATATTAAATAATATTATCAAAATCAAGCTCAGGATGATCGCGTATCGGTTTTAATGTGATCAACATAATACTCGAAAATTCCTTCTACGAAGAAGAACGAATGACTTTCACTGTGAGGTCGCAGGTTTGTATCCCGGGCACCAATGACTTTGTTTTAAAATATTTTCATTTTTACATCATAAAAATGCTTATAATAACTCATAAAATACTAATAACTTGACATTTATCACTATATACCTACATGATGCGTAGCTTCACACAATATTACATCGACTAGACCATACCTAATTGTGCGGCTGGTTACAACTGGGCTGATCACCGTTAACCAACGTGTTTATATGCGCCTAACTTCATTGCAAATGCAACGCAGTGATAGTGCAATCGTGCTGGTTAGTTAGTTAGTTACAAAGTTTCACACTTAATAATTATGTGTCTCACTGCTGGGCACAGGCATCCCCTCAATCTCCCAGAGGGGGTACGTAACATACTCCATAAACGCTGCTCTACTGCGGGTTGGTGAAAAAAAATATAAAAAAATATACATTAATTTAGTTTAAAATTAACAGTAAACACCTCCAGTTTTTACGACTAATAGCCGGGCTTAATGTGCCAAAGAAATTACTTTAATGAAATGGTATATCCTCCCTTTACTAACCTCAGACACCTCTCACCACAAGCTCTCACATATTTACAACTAAGCTACAATATTTTCAAACACGTAGACTATGTAGAAATTCACGTTTCATCGCTACATTGCACGTATATACTGAGACCTGAATAAGCTGTAGGTGTAGGTAGCGAATAATAATACTACAAGTTAAAATGAAGTATATAAATAGTGTGGTAGCTTGACATAGTGGCGTAAAACAAATGAGAAAATGTTCTATCCTTTTTTTTGACGTGACTTATTGTAGATTTGCCGCAGATGGCATTAACTACTTGGTCGGACAAATGGGGAGTGCTGTAAGCTCTCACCCGGTGCAACGTTTAAGACAACAGGCCTGAGGGTGCCCAGTTGGGCAAATGTTCTATCCAAAATGACGAAACATACCTAATAAATTTGAGCGAGGCCCTGATAACGTCACCATACACTAAGTACATATTGTAACGAATGTTAAGGGGATGATCCAAATCATGATTCTGAGTTGATATCCAGTGGAGCCGGAAGGTTCGAAAATTCAAGAAAATTTTCAGTTCCATACTTTTGCGACGAAAAATAACAAATTATGAGCTGAATCATCCCTCTCAGTATTCAGTATACTGTGACTAACAGCCTGTATATTCTGCGAGAAGTTAGTGCATAGTGGAGTAAATACAGTTATGTTAGTATGGTAACTTATAAATTGAGAAGATTGCTTTGTTTTGAGCGTGTGGTAGTACGGGCGTCTAGACTTATGCAAGCAATGAAATTTTAGTGAAGTGTATTTTGTGTTCAAAACTGTCTGATAAGCTTACTTTGGTTCCTTGTATTTTATAGGTTGTGTGTTTTAGGCAAACTTTTTAAAAAGTTATAAAACGGATATTATTTACAAAGTTCTTATATCGTGTGGGTTGTCAGGTAGCTTACCAACCCCATCAACCCTGGTGTCAGAGTTACTATTAAGCCGCCAGTAATTAGTAACCGGGACCAACGGCTTAACGTGCCTTCCGAAGCACGGATCATCTTGCATTCGGATAATCAGGTGATCAGCCTGTAATGTTCTATAAACCAAACTAGGAACGGCAAGTGATTTTCGTGATGTGTCCCCACAGGGATTTGAACCCGGGACCTCCGGATCGTGATCCCAACGCTCAAACCACTGGACCACGTAGGCCGTTGCCTAATATAGTGAATACCACGTGTATCTTTTTAAATATTCACGTTCGGATCTCATTTTTGTTAACCAAAACCTCGCATAGACAAGCTTGTTTCAATTCATGACAAAATATGTACCTCAAATCTTCGAGATAAGCTTTTTATTTAAAATAAGATATATACAGAGTGTCCGAAAAAGTAAGATGATTCCGTGCTTCGGAGGGCACGTTTAGCCGTTGGTCCCGGCTATTAGCCGTAAAAACACCTCCACGGGTTGGTGGAGGTGTTGCAGCGGAGCAGCGTGGTGGAGTATGCTCCATACCTCCTCCGGTTGATTGAGGGGAGGCCTGTGCCCAGCAGTGGGACGTATATAGGCAGTTTATGTTATGTTATATACAGAGTGTCAGTGACATCGTAACGAATACTAAATGGGGACGATTCAGACCATGATTCTGGGTTGATATTAAGTGGAATTTCTTCAAGACTTGATTAGCTCAGAATAATGAGCTGAATCATCCCTCTCAGTATTCGTTACGATGTCACTTACACCCCGTACAAGTACATACAGGTAGCCATACAAGTAGGTATGGGTGTTAGTGACACCGTGGCGAATACTGAGTGGGGTGATTCAGACCATGAATCTGAGTTGATATCAAGTTGAATTTCTTTTCGGAATATTGGTGAAAATTTTAGTGTACTTATCTTTTTATTTATTTTCAGCTCCACACTTTTGCGACGGAAAAATCAGATTAATATTAACTCAGAATTATGAGCTGAGTCATTTCACCATTATTTTCGTTACGATGTCACTAACAGCCTATATATTCTGCATGAAGTGGATAGTGGAGTAAATACAGTTCTAATCTCTGCAGGTGGGGATACCTGGTTGATGGTTGCGGTGATTGCGAGTGTGGAGTATCACTAAACTATGGCTCACCTTTTGTGCTGTCTTAAGTGCCCTAACACCTGCACTATTAAAGAACTTTACGAAGCCACTGACAATGCCGTAAGCGTAGCCAATTATTGGTCAGCAAAAATCTAGTTTCGATCGCCATCGACTCGCAAAGAAGAAGAATACAGTTAAGTTGGTATAGTAACTTATAACTTGTAAAGATTGCTTACGTGTGTACTTAAAGTGTAACCATCTGTGTATTGAATCGCAACGCTACATAAATTTTACCTGGTAACACAGTATCGTGTAGAGCACTACAAAAACCTTACTGAGAAAATCCGAGTCTCCCCTTTTATTTGGGTATGTATCTTAGTACAAGCGATGAGCAGGTTTATACAGTACGGTCACGAGCATTAATATGTATACACTTTGGTACCATGTCACATTAACTTTTTTGACAAATTGAACTGTAAGTCTCACCAAATGTCAAATATGTTAGTGCGACAGAGTCCTAAAGTGGGTACATTATATTGCTCATGACTGTACATAGATAAAATCACGCGTGTTTCCCGATGGGGTAGGCAGAAACTACAGAATTCCACTTACTAATAAGATTATTGATTACCTTAATGGTATTAAATTTATTCCATTAGTTATTAAATAACGTGTAATCCATCATTAACTCAAAAGATATGTTGTTATTGCAATTTCTTGTCATTTCTACACGAAGATTGTATTGATTTTATGTAAATAAATAATTTTGTTTTTTTTTCTACTCCTCAACTAATACCATGCGAAAAGACGTAGATTCAAAAATGAGAAATTGATCGTCAACAAGTTTATTCATCATCATCAATTTAAGAGCCACGCTCTTGTCAGTGTAGCATTTTCCCTTCCAGTCTATCAAAGACCAATTCTTTGACTTCCTATAAGACACGACGTTAACCTTTTCTTTAATCTGTTCCATGTAAGCTCGTCTTGGTCCCTTCCAAGTAGATACTACTATTGAGGTTTATTCTTCATCATCAGCCTATTAACGTCCCCACTGCTGGGGCACGGGCCTTCCCTATGGATGGATACGAAGATCGGGCCTTAAACCATCACGCGGGCCCAGTGCGGACTGATGGTTATTAACGACTGCAATGCAGCCGGGACCAACGGCTTTACGTGCCTTCCGAAGCACGGAGGAGCTCGAGATGATTTTTTTTTATTGTGGCCACTGATTTGACTAGTTGGAAACTACCCTATTCTTCAATGTCTTGAAACATAATTTATCATCGCTTACCGCTCATCGCCCGAACTCAGTTTTTCTCCTAAGCGCGTACGTGTCTCGCACCCTGCAACGTTCCGTGATACTGAATAGTAATCAGTCGCGTGAGCTTTTATCATATTTACGATGAGTTACTGCGCATACATAGTAATGTACGACGCGGTAAGAAAACACAACATTTTATGTATGTGGAACACCTGAGCGGAAAGTGGTTAACGCCTACATGTTTTTAATAGCAACGCGCAAGAATTATGTATTTGCTCTGAATATGTTTGCAGGCGTTAAGGTAAATCTTATTAAGAAGTAAAATCAAACAGGTTTCTAAGTCTGTTTTATCCTCGTTAATTTATTAACTGCATTTTTAGATGATCTTTGTACATTCAGGCTTTCCAGTAAACACATGTGTCACGAGTATTTTGTCCTTTCAAGTAATCTGTCTTCCTACAATAAGTCACTTATAAAACAACTTTGTAAATGTCTTCCTATTATTAACTAATAAAAACTTTTTAAAATAAATAATTAAAATAATAATCGCTTTCAACGAATTTCCCTTAGGGTAAATGTTCTAGAAATGTCAGTTCCATGAGTTCCGTCGTAAATATACCATTGTAGTCACATTGCAGCAGTGTCGGTCTGTCGTCGGGTAGACACGTTTGTAATTGCTTTAGCGGTAGGTAACTGTTGCATTTACCCTAACGTGTCCTTTAAGCAGATGTGTAGTTCAGACTCGTAGCTAGGGGATGCGGCGGGTGTCACCCGGCTAGGGATGGAGGTGACACCTGTGAAATAATTAAAACTTATACAAACAACATTGCAAGTTGTTAACGGTAAATAATTACAGGAGCCATTTTAACACAGTAATCCTTCTAACTGCTATCATGCTCGGAACTCAACGAGATTTTTGATGTCAGAAAAAATCTAAATAAAATAATTCTTAAAAAATTCGTAGTAATATTTATTTATTATAACAATTATAATTATGTGTATTATTATTATGTAGTTTATGTAGTCGGAAGTGTATTTATTTTTATACGTACCTACAAGTATTCCCATGCTGCACTATCCCGCTATATTATATAATATTCAATATCTCCTATACTTAAAGGTTGCCTAGAAGAGATTGCTACTTAGCAATAAGGCCGCCTATTGTACTCATTCTATTTCTCTTTTGTATTGTATTTTGTTTTTTTCCTGTTTGTGCAATAAAGTATTTGTTATGTTATTCTTTATTGGAGATAAACGATGAAGTAAGTATAGTATATTCTTTCAGACAACCTTCGCGTGGAAGAACTTGATGTACATTAGGAACCGAGACGCAATAAGATTTTTCGTTCGATTTTTAACACTTTCAAGGACAGAACGTCTAATGACGTTCCGATTCCAAGGTGACATATTACCTATTATGAACCATCAATGGCCCATGACCTATGTCTGTGAAAGGGTTAACAGTGTTCATTCTTGGGGTGACACCCCGACACCCGCACTGGATGTCTAGCTACACCACTGTTGCAGATGCTACACGCATATTAAGTTTTAATTATATATGTTACCATAGCAATCCGCACTATAGCTGTGTTGGGATTAGGCTCTATTACAGCTAAGGGTGCCCTGAGCCGATTAGAAAGACATTAAGGATAAGAATAAAAATAAAATACGTAGAATTTCAACAATACAGGGTGTTAGTGGCATCGTAACGAATACTGAGAGGGATGATTCAGACCATGATTCTGAGTTAATATCAAGTGAAATTGTCCTTCGCATTGTCACGATTTATTTTAGTTTATTTTTTAAGTATTTTCAATTCTTTACTTTTACGACGGAAAATTCTACTTTATATCAACTCAAAATCATGGTCTGAATCATCCCAATCAATCAAACTCAGTATTTGTTACGATGTCACTTACACCCCGTACAAGTACAATACAGGTAGCCGTACAAGTAGGTATGGGTGGTAGTGACACCGTAACGAATACTGAGAGGGATGATTCAGACCATGATTCTGAGTTAATATCAAGTGGAATTGTCCTTCGCATTGTCATGATTTATTTTAGTTTATTTTTTTATTATTTTCAATTCTATACTTTTGCGATAGAAAATTCCACTATCAACTCAAAATCATGGCTCATCATCCCTCAAAGTTTTCGTTACGATGTCACTAACACTCTGTATACAAATATTATAATTGTTGTGACTTACAGGACAACACAATTCCTATTTAGGTAGGCGTATATAGTATGTACAGCCATGTTTAAGTCTCGTATAAGACCCCTATTACAAGGGACTTAAACAAACCTCCCGCGCTCGCACCCCAAGCCTATTGCCATTAACCGGCCTCAAATCCCGCAAACCACGTGATATCAATTATCTATGAACCAAACATTTTTTTCTGCCCACCATTATATCTAATTATACAAAGAAAAACAAAAATGTAATTACAAAAATGTAACAAAAGTGTAATTTAAATGTAAAAAAAATGTATAACAAAATGATGAATGCAGCCAAGAATGTGTAAGGCTCACGAAGTTTAGATACGGTATCAAAGCCATATAATAAGTAAGTACATATACACGCACACACACACACACACACACACACACACACACACACAAGCGCGCGCGCGCGCTCCTATACACACTTACATTTACACCATGTCATACATCTACTGAAAAATCTACACATTTTTTTTTTCTTTTTTTTTCTTTAGTTATGGTTACTGTTTATTAGGTATGTAAATTTATATTATATAATTTTCCACCTTCATATAGAAGATCGGGATCTCCGGGCACAGGCACACTTTGCTTAAAAAGAGACCAAGGACAAAAAATGTTTATATACACAATCTCACACCCCCACTCACCGTGAGGGTATATAGACAGGCCCGCAGGCGGCCTGAAGACAACATGCAGCCCCAAGCAGCAAAGAACCAGTAAATTACTCTATGCAGGTGCTAGTGACATCGTAACGAATACTCAGGGGGATGATTCAGACCATTCTGAGTTAATATCATGTAGAATTTTCCGTCGCAAAATTCATGCTTTTTTCCGTTTTCTTAAATGATTTTTTATTCTATAAGTACTTACTTTATGATGATGAAGTACTTTTGCGTTCATATAATATGTTATAAGTCTAGAGGTGTATTGTCGAAGCTTTACGCTAACATTTTCATCATGGCTCGTATATATTCAAATACAAATAATCATTCCGAACACAGTTGCATAGAGGTAAATGTTCCCAAAATGTCCATTACATTGCATGCGGCTACTAGGGTTGACAATGGCCCCGATTCCTGCAAACACCTCTTAATTTAGTTATACCTGTCACTTTCTTTTCCGCAATAACGGAAAAGGATAGATGAGTGGCAACTAATCATTTTCAAATGAATGAATAAATCAAGCGAATAAAATAGGCATCTCTAATTCTGTCGGGTTATTGGCCAACGAATCATTTCAGAGTTTAAATTTCTGCCTAAGACTAAAGAATGTTCCGTAAATTTTATGCCTGTCGAGTACCCGTCCCTTTCCTTTTCGGTGGATAAGAAAATGACAGGTATAATATTATAACTTTAAATAAAATTAGACAGTGTGTACTGGAATCGGCCCTAATTATACTGTAAATGTAAATTACATGTAAAAAAACAGACTCATAAACCTCTTTTGAGCTGGCTACGATTGTTAGAGGACAACTTGCAGCCAGGCTAGGGTCTAGGATCTATTTAGGAAAATATTTTTCTTTCCAAAAAAACAAAAGCGCAACGAAACATAGAACGTGTTAAAACATAAAACGTGTTTGGAAGCTGACCTTCCCGGGCAGGAAGTAAAATCAGAGGACGAAGTGACGTGACGTGGGATATACCATGTTCTATGTTTTTTCTCGCTCCAACTCCAGTATATTTTTTTTACGAAGTATTAACTACTTAGCCGGACAGTCCAGCTTAGTAGCTGTGGTATATAACGGCCTCCGTGGTTCAGTGGATCGAGCGTTGGGCTCACGATCCGGAGGTCCCGGGTTCAAATCCCGGTGTGGACATATCACAAAAATCACTTTGTAGTCCCTAGTTTGGTTAGGATATTACAGGCTGATCACTTGATTCTGACGATTACTTACTGGCGGCTCAATAGTAACCCTGACACCAGGGTTGATGGGGTTGGTAATCCACCTCACAACCCACACGACAGAGGAAGGAATGGGTTTTTATTGCGTTTTGTAACCACTCCAACCATTTTATTTTCAAGAAAACTTTTACAAATTAAACTGCGTAGTTTGCAAAATGAAATGCTAATTTTAACGCTTATTTATTAAACAATATAGCAACCCTGCTGGAAACCTGCAACGTTATACAGCCCTGACGTCATGTGTAGACTAATTTGTAATTGCTTTTAGCGGGAGGTAACTGGCGCATTTACCCCAGCATATCCTTAAAGCAGATGTTCCTACTTACGCTTATGACATGTGTGCTTATGTGAGTGTAAAATGCAAATCATGTTTCGTGACTTACTTATGGATACCTACTTATAAAATCTTTCTACTTAGGTATGCAGAGTTGAGAGGTTGTAAGGTTTAGTACGATCTACTCTGAACCGGGAGTATTTCTAACGATTGATAAATATGTAGGAAGCAAGAGAAGTTATTAGGATGTGAGGTCTCTGCTTACTCCAGTGGTAAAAAAATATTCAGCCTCCAGCCCCGCGATGTAGTGGTTAGAGAGATAGGCTCACGATCTGGACACCCGGGTTCGATTCCCGTTGGACCCTCTGACACACAAACGGACAGACGCTAAAACGATTTAGGGGTACTAATTGGAAGTCGTCTCTATACAGAATCAGAAAAGTACTTTTGAATAATTTTTTCGTAGGAATAAAAAGTCAAACTTATTTTATACGATCGTAATACCCCCACTCAAGATCTTTTCTGATTTTAAATGATATAAAAAACTACTCCTACAAAAAAAATCATCAATATCGGACCTGTCCCTGGCAAGTTTGAAGTGAAACCTTTCATTAACTCCACTACATAGGCTGTTTATTATTTTTTTAACGGCCTCTGTGGTCCAGTGGTTGATCGTTGTGCTCACGATCCGAAGGTCCCGGGTTCGAATCCCGATGGGCAGAATATCACAAAAATCACTTTGTGATCCCTAGTTTGGTTAGGATATTGCAGGCTGATTGCACCTGAATGTCCGAAAGTACGATGATCCGTGTTTTGGAAGGCACGCAAAGCCTTGGTCCCGGTTACTACTTACTGAACTGATGTAAGTACGGAGTCGTTACATGAGTCACGTCAGGGGCCTTTGGCAGCTCAATAGTAACACAACACAACAACCACACGATAGAAGATTTTTTTTTTATACTTATTAAAAAGAATATGAGTATATTTCATGACTTGTAGTTACGTTTATTACAACAGCCTCCGTGGTCTAGTGGTTAGAGCGTTAGGCTCACGATCTGGAGGTCCGGGTTCGATTCCCGATGGGGACATTGTCGAAATCACTTTGTGTGACTGTCCTTTGTTTGGTAAAGACTTTTCAGGCTTGAATCACCTAATTGTCCGAAAAGGTAATATGATTCCGTGCTTCGGAGGGCACGTTAAGCCGTTGGTCCCGGCTATTAGCCGTAAAAACACCTCCTCCAACCCGCAGTGGAGCAACGTGGTGGAGCATGCTCCATACCCCCTCCGGTTGATTGAGGGGAGGCCTGTGCCCAGCAGTGAGACGTATATAAGCTGTTTATGTATGTATGTAATGTGATTTTCTAAATAATGTTTTAAAGGAATCGTTTTACACTTAAATTAGTGTTTCATAATATGATTTTGTTACCACTTAAATTCTCACTTTAATTTCAGCTGCAACTGAGTATTAATTTTAATTGTTGCCGTTGAGGGGAGGCCTGTGCCCAGCAGTGGGACGTATATAGGCTGTTGATGTGAGGTACGAAATAATAACGTAAACGTGCGCTAATTAATTTGTTCATAGACACACATGAGTTTCTTTTTCAAAGAGATTTACGGATTACTCTAGTATGTTCAGTATTAGAAGCTTGCTTTGAAGTACTAAGCTCCGTTTAACAGCAAACATTTGTACACGTCCAATCAAACGCCACTTTTTACCCGACTTTGGCGAAACAAAAGGAGGGTATGTGTTTTACCGCCGTATGTGTGTATGCACGTCTGTTCCGTAATTAAGTGATTCTGGTGATAGGAGATGGTGACGTAGTATATAGTCACTATGGTTCTGTGGTTAGCCGGCTTGCTTCTCAAATAAGAAACGCCGGTTCAAAGCCCGGTACCGGACTTGCACCAATGAGTTAAAACTTTGAGGGATGATTCAGACCATGATTCTGAGTTGATATCAAGTGGAATTTTCCATCGCCAAAGTAAAGAATTAAAAATAATTTAAAAAAACAAAAAATCACGAATTTTGCGACGGAACATCCCACTTGATATTAATTCAAAATTATTGTCTGAATCATCCCTCTGAGTATTCGTTACGATGTCACTAACACTGTATTTATCGTAAGTGTAGTTTACACACACGTTTGTCTAACACATAGATTTGTGAGGTGTGGAATTGTCATAAATTGGCAAATAAGGTGTCACTAGAAACGTCTTGTTTGTCCGGTGATTATAGGCTATGTGACGTCACGCTTAATCCGCTGTGGCGCCCTCTAGAGGACATAAACTTAGGAAGAAAAAGAAATGTTGGTA
Organism: Pectinophora gossypiella; assembly: GCF_024362695.1. Classification (NCBI taxonomy): domain Eukaryota; kingdom Metazoa; phylum Arthropoda; class Insecta; order Lepidoptera; family Gelechiidae; genus Pectinophora; species Pectinophora gossypiella. Next base: position 3,810,851 of record NC_065426.1, read on the forward strand.
TTGTGCTGGGTTTAAATTAAAGTGCTTAATTTGCACATTTTAAATATGTGTACGGTCACGAGCATTAATATGTATACACTTTGGTACCATGTCACATTAACTTTTTTGACAAATGAAACTGTAAGTCTCACTAAATGTCAAATATGTTAGTGCGACAGAGTCCTAAAGTGGGTACATTATATTGCTCATGACTGTACAATTGTACATACCAGCGTCGTGCCAACTAGGAGTCGAAGTGGTCGCCATGGCCGAAATCGGTCGGAGAGATCATCATCAACATCACATATTACTAGCTATTACCCGCGAGGGGCGGGGGGAGCAGACCGGGGTGGGGGGGGTTGTGACGTAAAGCTATTTCAGCCGCTGGTGCGAAGCGGAGAGTTGCCGTTCTGTACATGTATTATTCCTTATTGGGTCGTATACCAGGTTCAAGATAAATTATGAAATTCTGATTACTAAATAAACACAAATGTGAAACTAACGAAAAGCATTTTCTTTATTTTATTTAACTTAGTTATGAATTTTAATCAAGAAAAACGTAATAATAAGTTCGACATTTTATTACGTTTTTCTATGACGTCACAGTGTGCGTTTTCATACAAATTCCATAGTAATTTCGTGTTTTGACGTTTAGTAAAAAGTAACTGATTTGACTAGTTGGAAACTAGCCTATTCTATGGCAAAGGTTCAAATGAACAAAGGAAGCTCAGTCACCAACGTGACGAACATTCGAACTGTCCTCGAACGAATATTCCTGGAGCCACCCTAAACTTTTTCAAAGCGAAAATCAAATATGACATTTCCAATTCCTAACGTTTTCAAAGAAAAGTTAGACTGTTCCTGAAAAATTCGCAGTCGTGAAACTGACTGCCACTTCAGTAATACGTTGGAATACAAAAGTAGGTACAATCATGTCATGAGCAATGTAATGTACCCACTTTAGGACTCTGTCGCACTAACATATTTGACATTTAGTGAGACTTACAGTTCAATTTGTCAAAAAAGTTAATGTGACATGGTACCAAAGTGTATAATACATATTAATGCTCGTGACCATATACTGTTTTAAAGAACACAATGGCCCCGATTCCTGCAGACACCGCCTAGTTTTATTTTAAGTTATATCCGTCATTTTCATATCCGTCGAAAAGGAAAGGGACGGATGATTCACTGCTCCTAATTTTAGGAAGAATGAGTAAATGAATGAATAACCCGGGCGAATCAAAAAGGTACGTCGCTGGTATGCAATCCGTTTGACGTGCTGTCTACTTAACTGTGTCGGGTTATTGACTGATGTAAAATTTTTAGACGGCTGTTTTAGATTTGTGCATAAAATTGACGTGTGTTCCATAAATTTTATGCTTGTCGATTACCCGTCCCTTTCCTTCTCGGCGGATAAGAAAATGACAGATATAAATTAAACTAATAAGTAAATGGTATTTACAGGAATTAGCACCAATAACTAGCTTACGTACTTTGACAGATCTAATGCTTACCGTGGGCATTGAGACGATGGCAAAAAGGTAATTTTATTGAAATATTATCAACAGTGAGGGACTTTCCAATCCACGATAGATGGCGTTGTTCTGTTCACTTTTAACGTGATAATTACCTATTTTCTCATTACTGGGGTACATAACTATTCAAAAATGTTATGTTATGGTAGAAGCATACATAAAACTAATTGTTGCTTGATATTTGGATCACATTATGTATAGAATGACGTTGCTTCTCTTTAGAGAAGCAATGAAGGTAGCAACATTATTATTATTAGCGTAAAAAAAAAAATTAAAATAAATTTTTATCAGAATAATAATGGGTGGATGTTGTAGTTAATTAAATATTAGTATTATATATAAGTAAAAACCTTGGTGTTATAAAAAGGGTCATCATTTATACACAAAAACCAAGATAAAAGATGTATAATATGTTTGTTATCCATGAAATTAGAAATTTAAACGAAGAAAAAACTTAACAGCGTCATCTGTCGTGTTATTAGAGAACGCCGACTGTACTGAACTTAGGTACCACTGAAAAGTATTCCCATTCTATCTTTACCATTTAATTGGCAGAAATCAGAATCATTTATTCAACGTAATTATCATGGATTAAACTTGTTGAAGTTCAATGTAACATTTTTTGAATTTACGTCATTTCACAAGGTGTTATGGCTGAGGAGAAGAAATGACAAGAAACTGCAACAGCAACACATCGTTTGAAAACCAATGAGGGTATACATTACAAGTTATTTAATAACTAAAGGAACACATTCAATACCAGTCATTTTTATCATTTAGGTAGTCATTAATATGGCTTTTGGATGATTCATAAAAACATCCATCGCAAGATGAACTAAGTACCCACACCTCACCGAGCTTTCTGTTTGGTTACGCAGTGGGTGGTAGTGGCGTGGTGGCTGTACAAACCATCATCGTCATCAATTTAGGAGCTACGCTCTTGTCTGTGCAGCATTTTTCATGCTACTTTTTTAGGGAAAATAAAATAAAAGTGGTTTCCCACTTGCCTTCCGCCCCACAGTACAAACCGAACATTGTAAATCCTTAACTACTTTCCCGTCGGGACTAATGCTGTTGAATAGATTTCTATAAGCTTAAGTTACTAAAAGAATGTGTAATACTCTAATTACTACTTTGACGTACATTTTGATCCTCTCGGGAATCCGTTGCTGAATAGATTTGAACTAATTTCTTTGTTACTTTCTTCTATTCTTGTTCTTTATAAAAAAGTAACTTAATGACTTATTAAGATTAGAACGACCCTAGCTGGCAGTTACTACCCGACTGGGACGAGCTAAAAGGAGGGTTATTTTGTCCAATCAGTTTGGCGATACAGAAAGGAACGTAGCCAATATTATGAGGAAGATATATTTTACTTATAAATTATAATTGGCCCCGATTCCTGCAGACACCGCCTAATTTTATTTTAAGTTATATCCGTCATTTTCTTATCCGTCGAAAAGGAAAGGGACGGATGATTGTCAACAAGTTAATTTTAAAACGAATGAATAACCCGGGCGAATAAAATAGGCATCTCGCTGGTATGTAAACCGTTTGACGTGCTGTCTGCTTAACTCTGTCGGGTTATTGGCCGATGTAAAATATTTAAACGGTTGTTTTAGATTTATGATTTTTTGCCTGATGATTACCCGTCAAATTCAAATTCAAATAATTTTATTGTTAAGCTGTAAGTTTTTAAGGTCGAAAATAGTAATACGTGGTAATACATTAGTTTCATTACAGCTACCTAATTAGGTGTACAATATTAGAATTCATGCATACAGACAAATGACAATAAGGAAGCAAAGTGCAATAACCATAATTAATAAACGTCAACTACACATAATACAATTTCAATACACAGTTGATACGCAAGTCAATAAATTAAATAAAATAACATTCTATTCGTCCCTTTCTTTTTCAACGAATAAGAAAATGACAGGTATAACGTAAAATAAAATTAGATGGTGTCTGCAGGAATTAGCACCATTATCATCATGTTTCATGTCAAATGTTTACATCGTCTCAGTGACAGGAACTTATTTTTTTTTTTAATTGCTGTTGATACTCTGTACGTTATTACAATAAGCTTGTTTCAGACTGTTCGGACTAGTCAAATCAGTTACTTTATACTAAACGTGAAAACACGAAATTACGATGGAAATTGTCAATGTCGCACAATGTGTAAAATGTATTACTTATTATTATATTTGACAAATTGAACAAAGTCCCACTAAATGTAAAATATGTTAATGCGGCAAGGGTCTATACATAATAGTGCTGATGATAAATGGGCTGCGTAGTCCAGTGATTGATTGACCATTGGGCTCCAGAGGTCTTGGGTTCGAACCCTGACCGAGACACGTCTATCAGAAATCCCTTTGTGAGACTATCCCTGTTTTTATCAGGACATTACAGGCTGAAATCACATGCGAGCTTCGGAGGGCACATAAAGCAGTCGGTCCCGGTTATTAAATTATGTCTACAAAAATCTTTTCCAAGAACATATTTAATTCGTATTACTCGACAAAAGAAGCATTCGCTTGTTATCTCCAACAAGAATTTCCCAAAATATTCCAATATACCATAATCAAGCTTTGTACCAAAATATTCAATATATCTTTTCCTCAGATTTATGCCCGTTCAAAGGGTACAGCATCAGATAGGAAATCAAATTATGTTTACCAACGTGGTACCGAATACATTAGGTACAATCGCAAATTAATTTTCAGAGGTCGGAGGATGGAGTTTGGATTTTCGTAACTAAAAGCACAGCCCGGACACTGTCATACCCCAGGATATGACAGAGAATAACATATTAAGTAAGAATGAGATTTTTGAATGGAGTATACAAGATGTTAGTGACATCGTAACGGAAACTTTGAGGGATGATTCAGGCCATGATTCTGAGTTGATATCAAGTGGAATTTTCCGTCGCAAAAGTATGGAACTGCAAATATTTAAAAAGAACAAAAATTTCAACTCAGAATCATAGTCTGAACCATCCACATTTCCTCAAAATCAATATAGATGGCGCTGTACAGTTTGTTCTTCGTTTAACCTTCTAATTTCATGGATAACAGACATATCTTTCATCTTTGTTTTTGGGTACAAATGATGACAAAACAAAATTGATCATAGACTTCTTTTTCTAGTACACATTCGTATATTCATATTCATTTATTTCGTAATATTTGTTATTACATGTGATATGAAGATAATTATAATAATGAAACAATAATGGTATGGTCGTTTCATGGAATTTTAAAGTCCTCCAGCCATACTATACGATCAATATAAAAAATCGCTATTTTGTTTATAAATAAATTTAAAACTTTATTTTATTTATTTATTTATTTATAGAATACATTTTGATTATTATTATAATACTTACATTTAACTTTAAATATTGTTATTTTGTTTGATTACTTTTTTAAATTATTATTGTCATAATTATGAATAAATTACTATTATTATTTGTTTTTCCACAAATAAATGATTGATTGTTTGTTGAAAAAAAAGAATATCACCATAGACAAAACAAAATTGACCATAGATCTTCTACATAATTATAGTATACATTCGGTTCATGGAATTTTAAAGTCCTCCAGCTATACTATACGATCAATATGCCGCGACGCGTGTTCATAAACGACTCCCTACAAATTAATTCTCAAATCACTCAAAGACGATACACCTGCCGAATCATTATCTTACCTTTGAAGATCTGTTACTATATCGGTCTATAGTCGTTACTTATTTTTTTCCGGGAATAATGGCGAAAAGCTACCTGTTATACCTGTGGTGTGTAGAAAAAAATAATAAACAACGCCTCTCACGTTACAACAGGGGGGTTGAAAAGGCCACGTCGAAACAATTCATCTAAAAAAGCAATATTACAAGCTATTTGATGCTAATTCCTGCAGACGCCAACTAATATTATTTTAAGTTATACCTGTCATTTTCTTATCCGTTGAAGAAGAAAGGGACGGGTAATCGGCTATTTGACATTTGTTTGCATTGCGCACTTACTTTTATATGCGCAAATGTCAAATTTTACCACGCCACGAAAAAATAGACATTAAAGCATCATTCGTATCGACTGATATATTTGCACGACTTCATCTAAATCCACATTGCGCCATTCGACATGCCATTGTATCTGCCATTGGCTTATCAAACGAATGTTGCCAGTATTTGATGGCCAAAATGTCTTGTGTCTGGGCCAATAACACATTTGTCAAGGGATTTGGGGTAACAGATGGATGGCTATGAATGAAATGGTCGGATTGGAGCGTAATTTTGGCCCCGAGCGTACATATACTTACGCGTGTGTAATAATAATAATTTCATTATGACTTTTTGTATTTAACTGTCTCCGTAAACTTAAGTTCTTATCGATATTTGGAAACGAACAGCGAGTGTTGTAAACGAGTTGTGATTGGTTGATCGTATTTTGGAACTAGTTCATATTTAAGTTATGTATTGGTACTGATTGCAGTATACACCATCTAATTATTATTTTATGTTATACCTGTCATTTTCTTATCCGCCGATAATGAAACCTTCCAGTTATAAGTGTGATCTTATGTCAAAACTGCAAGTTGTCTTCTAATTACTTGTGTCTCTCCCAATTAGGGCATACTTAAGTAAGTTTATGTATGTACCTGTGTATCGATCGGCCTAATATCGACTGATACATCACTATACTAATGAACAGCACAATACTAGCTTACGTACTTTGACAGATCTAATTCTTACCGTTTTCTTTTTTACAAAAACAATGTGGGAAACCACTGCCCTATTTTTCCCTAAAAAAGTAGCATGGAAAATGCTGCACCGACAAGAGCGTGGCTCTTAAATTGAAGATGATGATAACAAAAACAATGCAGCTTTACACTCCGACTTTACACTCGTTCAATCGGCTTGCCGAACTTCATGTGACGTCACGAATCGGGGATCGCCATCTTGGCTGCTTACGCGGTACGACAGAATCAAATCGATGTTCGATTTGCTCCAATCTGAATCTGCTTCGTCTTAGCCGGTAGGACCCCTGAATCATCATAACTAGACAAACCTTTTTTTTAAATTCGAAACACATAAACACCCTAATCCCCATTCATTATCCTTCCATAGTCTCTCTTACTTTCTTATCAATCTTACGTTCCGTTCTACTCACTTTCCTATAGGTATATATAAACTCACGCCTATTTCCCACCGGAGTAATATTGTATGACAAAAGACAAGTATTCATAAAATGTCCACAATTTCAATCACAGCTAGTATGAAACATTACATCACGAAAATATGCGTAAGCCTCGATTAAAAAATACAGAATTAAATTCCCAAAAAATCTCTTACTAGGAATTTCCCGTGTAACAGATGGGAAACGTAATGTAGAGGTATTTCAGCCATTTCAACATTGACGGCGTTCCCTTCCCAAATTGTCCATAAAAAGCAGACGATGGTAGTTCGCACCATAAAGAATCAAATATTCGAAAAAACATTTTGGTGCTATGGTGTTAGAATATAGGGTGCCATAGAGCTGTCCGCTTGTAGTGAATTGAAGCAATCGATTTGAAACAAACGAGGCATTTTTATCAAAATAACAGATAGTATACACGTCAAATGGGATCGACGTCACATTCCGGACACCCCATACAAAAATCTTATTCTTACCGTATGCCGTCTTACCATCAGGGGGGTTAAAATGGTCACATCGAAGTAATTCATCTAAGAAAGCAATGTTGCGCATATAAAGTACCTAAGTGCGCAATGCAAACAAATGTCAAATAGCAATATTGCTTTCTTAGATGAATTTCTTCGATGTGGCCATTTTAACCCCCCAGGTATGAGCGAGAGAAATAGTCCGCGCGCGTTTCCCTTAGGCCACGTTCAGGGACACGCGAGGCGTCAAGCGTTTTCTACGTTCATGGAGAGGCGGCGCGTCAAGCGCGTCAAACGGCGCATTAAACAGCGCAGCGTATCAAGCGGCGCGCGCAGTTCAATGATATAGCGGTTCGTAACGCGTCACCCGCCATGTCGCCTGCAGCGTCGCCCGCCACGTCACCCACCGCGTTGCGCGCCGCGACGCCCGCGGCGTCACCCGCCATAATGTGACGCTACAATTCAAATTAACGCCTGCAAAAATGCTTCTCCGTGACCGCTCAGTACATTGACATACGTTTGTTTTTCCAGCAGCCCGCGCCGCTTTATGCACCGTGCGTCCTTAAACGCGGCCTTACTCCTTTACAACTTACGGCTATTTAGAATAAAGCAAAACCCAGAGGGGGTGAGGTAAATCTACCTCGGCATCCGATACGAATTGGTGCGGGCGGAGAGTTACCGTTCTATGCGTACTATTATTCTTTATTCTATGGTCTAAGTGAGGTAGATAATGATTAAATGATGTTGATGAAATGATTAAAACAAATAATTTTATAAAAATGTATTAAGTTTTATATTGCGATAATCCGTAAGTTGTCCGTAATAAATAAAATAAAACCAAAACGTTTTACGCGCTCACGACATCAAAAACTAAATACCTTTCACCTACATAATGCTTTATATAACAACATTTGTAATAAAATGCCTTGTTTTATTTATCTTTATCTTTTTGTGCATATTCAATTTTCCATTACATTAACTAGCAAACGTGCCTGATTATTTAAGGGTATTACCACACGACACCGCGCACCTACGCAGTTGGCGGTAAAGCGGTTCTGGAGCCGTATTTTGAAATCGTTCGTTTTCGATTTGCGTCCGAAAGTATTATGCTCTTCTCATGTAGCACATCATAATTTGCAAGATGAGACAGGTATATTTTTTCAAACGTAAGCGATTCATAAATAAGGGCCCTTGCGCCGTATTTTTTAATCGTTACTTTACAATTCGAGTACAAAAGTATATACCCACGTAGCACATCGAACTCGTTATTTGCAACATGAGACAGGTATATATTTTCGCACGTGAGCTGGGGACGTACAATTAAAAAATCGAGTCCTAATGTCGCATTGACTTGTATGTAATCCGCTGATGCCAAACACACGAACCTTTTTTGTTGACATGACTTATGGTAGATTTGCGTCAGTAGTTAATGCCAATTAACTTCTTGGTCGGCCTAATGACTCTCACCCGGTAAAAAATTTAAGACAACAGGCCTGAGGGTGCCCAGTTGGGTTCGAACCTCCGCTCAATGCGTCGTCTGAGAGGATTATACAGGATACTAACGACATCGTAACGAATACTGTCGGGGATGATTCAGACCGTGATTCTGAGTTGATATCAAGTGGAATTTCTTGTCGGAAATTTTAGTGTTTGTTTATTATTTTCAGTTTCATACTTTTACGACAAAAAAGTCCACTTGATATCAACTCAGAACCATGGTTTGAATCATCCCTCAAAGTTTTCGTTGCGATGTCACTAACACCCTGTATTCGAAAGAATTAATCGACCCTAGCAATGGGGGTAAGCGCTGAATGCAGGGAATCTAAGCGCGCTGAGTTTGTTATCGGGAACTAATTAGTCGCCTTCATGGCTAGGGTAGGCACAACATACAAGTCAATGCGAAATTATTAATTTTTAATTTGTTTGATTATTGTTTAGATTCAAACATTCATATTTATTTATTTTTTTGTATTTTTGGGGCACTGCTGAAAATCAGCGTTGTGGCACTCCCTCAATGTCGGAGTGTCACAACATATTGCTGAGCTGACGTTCCTTTTTAGAAATAAGGTTTAATTGTAATGTTCACTCCTCCTGTGTACCAATACCTACTTATATCTAAAATAAATGACTTCTATTCTATATTACAACCGCTTCACCGCGGCGGTGCGTGGTGTCATGCGATAACCGCCTTAGATGAAGTGGGCGATAAAAGTGTTTCGCTCTATATAGAATTTTGTGAATAGGTTATATGCCATTGTACTCCGATGCTCCTTTTACCGTTCACAGCTTCGAGATGCTACGTGATTTTACAAATTAGAAGGTTTTAACAGCCATGTTTCCGCACTTGTATTATCCCCTACTATACTTGGTCGACGATTTCCCCTATACAGCGCTTATCGCTATCGTCCCACTAGGGTCGATTAATTCTTTTAAATTATTATCCTCTCAGGTGACGCCCTGAGCCGAGGTTCTCGCTCAACCTAGTACCATAACATGACATACTCTCTCACAACTATATCCGGATTGAGGTAGTCAGAGTTACATCCATCGCGAGATGAACTATGTACCCTCACTGAGCTTTCTGTTAGACCAACGTGATAGGTGATGAGCCGTATCGCTGTCTATAATGGTCGAGAAAACTCTAAAACAATTCATTAACTGTACATCATCATCATCATCAGCCCATTAACGTTCCCACTGCTGGGGCACGGGCCTTCCTTATGGATGGATAGGGAGATCGGGCCTTAAACCATCACGCGAGTCCAATGCGGATTGATGGTTATTAACGACTGCTAATGCAGCCGGAACCAACGGCTTAACGTGCCTTCCGAAGCACGGAGGAGCTTGAGATGAAAACTTTTTTTGTGGTCACCCATCCTATGACCGGCCTTTGCGAAAGTTGCTTTACTTCAACAATCGCAGACCGAGCGCGTTAACCGCTGCGCCACCGAGCTCCTCGTACAATATTTTTTTATTACTCTCTGGAATCACTTCCAGAGTAAGTAATTAACTGTACAATAACATCAACACTCGTTCGACGTAGAGGGAAAATAAGGTCACTCGCCGTAAAGAGACTCGCCGTATTGAGAGTCGCCGTTCGGAAAGTCGCTGTCAACGCTACAATGCATTCATTGGTGCAAGTCCGGTACCGTTTTTGTTTGTACATGTTTTTCTATATTGACATCGATAAATCTACAATCGACTCTGTGAAGACTCTACTATCAACGTCAGCCGAATCGACTTCGGCACAAAACTACCTTCAGTCTGCACTAGTCATAGATATATAGGAAGCTCTGACATCCGTGATCTGAATTTTAATAGCCTTTGGTATTCTTTACTCCAGCAATAGGTATTTTTCCTCAGTAGGGCTATCATGCGCAACGTGAAAAAAAATTATGTCCTTTTGTCGTTTGGTGCTAATATGTGACCCACATAAGTCGTGTCGTTCTGTCAAAATGCGCAGAAAATCTGAAAAGACTGATTTTATTTTTTCTATTTAACGTATTTATCAATTAAACTTATTTAAAAAAAACCGAGATAATTCCGACATTTTTATCACTTTTTACACTTCCAGATTAATTTCGTGTTTTGACGTCAAAAAGTTTGATTTAGCTAGTTGAAACTAATCTATTGATTGTATGTATCACTTATAAAATACATCATAGACGTATGATATAACCTTTTTTGATGTTTTTCTTAATTTAAATTCTTGTTTTTAAAAAAATACATCTTGTAAAAATTAAAAGTAATAAGCGATTATTATTCCAATATCTATTTAGAGCATCCATTGAAGCGTTAAATCTGTTATTCGGATTCGTATTCGGATCAACTTTTTCCGCCCGCTGACTGTGAGGATTTTCATTAAATGCAAATGCATTCGGACTGATTTTGAAAAAGGTATAGAATGAGTATTTCATTGTTGAATTGGACCGGTTTTATGAAAAGTTATCACGTTATGCGCAGTTGGTTTTATGGGATTTTCACTGAGGTTGATTTAAACGATATTTAGGTTTATCATGCTATTGGTGCTAATTCCTGCAGACGCCATCTTATTTTATTTTATTTTATGCTATACCTGTCATTTTCTTATCCGTTGAAAAAGAAAGGGACGGGTAATCGACAGGCATAAAATTTATGGAATACCTACACGTCAATCTTAAGCAGAAATCTAAAACAACCGTCTAAAACTTTTACATCGGCCAATAACCCGACAGAATTATCATCGGTCAAGGAGGTGTCTGCAGGAATCGGGTTCATTATGCCGCTGTTATATGACTATTATAATACAGTACTGGGTTCAACATACATACATAAACTCACGCATATTTCCCACCGGGGTAAGCAGAGACTATAGAATTCCATTTGCTTCGATCCTAACACACTTCTCTTGCTACCGGTTCAGAGTATATCGTACTAAACCTTTTCTTAGGACATCTCCAATTTGGTCAATGTGTCCTTCTAGGTCTTTCTCTGCCAGCCCATCAACTTTCCCTTTATATACCGCTTTCGCAATTCTATTATCCTTCATCCGCTCTACGTGTCTAAAGCTTATAACTGGGTGCAAAGTTTATTCAATGTTCCTAATTAAGCTAGTCAGACGATCATCGGTCGCAAGATGAACTAAGTATCTACGTTTCACCAAGCTACAACGAGTATTCTTCGATCTGCGACCTCCAGTTACTTGTTTTATTCCAAATAAACAAACATAAACTGCAAACGTGTTCCAGTTAAGAAGCCCACAACAATCACATTTTCCAGCACAGAGACACGCCTATTCTCATACACACGGTCTTGTATACAATGGCAAGAAGAGTGAATTCATGGTCTTTGAGGCCGAAGGTAATTGCCCTGATTTTGTGCCTCCCCTTATTCTTTGTAATACACCACTAAAAAGGGTGTATAAATTTAAATATCTAGGACATGTGGTGACCTTCGACCTCAAAGATGATGAAGACATAGAGAGGGAGCGGAGGGCATTGTCGATTAGAGCTAACATGATAGCCCGCAGATTTGCACGGTGCTCAAGAGAGGTAAAGTTAACTCTCTTTCGAGCCTATTGTACCTCTTTTTATACGTGCAGTTTGTGGGCTAGATATGTGCAAAAATCATATAATGCTCTCCGCGTGCAATACAACAACGCATTCAGGGTGCTGTTGGGGTTGCCTCGTTTTTGTAGCGCGTCAGGGATGTTCGCTGAAGCGCGCGTTGATTGCTTCTACGCCACAATGCGCAAAAGATGCGCGTCCCTGGTGCGCAGGATACGGGCTAGTTCCAGCAGCGTCCTGGCGATGTTGGCTAGCAGGTTGGACTGTGTGTACATGTCTCGCTGCTGTGCTATTGCTGGGGGTGTGGCAAGGCGGTGAGTCGCGGCTCAACTCTCCCGTATTTAATTATATTTCCTTATTCTACTAACCTAGTATATAAGTTTTGTTATTAACACATTATGAGTCATAGTAACTTGAATAAAGAATTTAAATAAAAAAAAAAAAGAACAAGTGATATATCTAATATCACATAAAAGGCAAATAAATACGTACGGAATCCCCAAATGAAATTTAATGAAATATTTTTTTTCGAATAAGTAATTTTCTACGAAATTTCAAAAACAAAACTCCTAATGAAATGTGTACAGGGAAGTTTTGAATATAAATTATCGATTTCTGGCTTCTTGTTTTTTTTTTTCTAAATAATGACAAGATAAAAACACGTGTACTAGCACAATGAAGAGATGTTTACGATGAAATTAAAAAAGTATAGAGAGCAAATAACACAGAGTTTTATATTTTTGTTAAAATAATATTATTTTCTGTGCTCGTTTTCCTGTTTATTTTTATTTTTAAACTGCTACACTGTTATCTGCTGCTTATAAATTAATATCTACTAGAGGACAGAAACAGGAGGCAAAAGAGGCGAGATAATTGGATACTTAATGAGATGACGGAATGAAAAAGTGCTGAATAGAGTTGAAGAAAAGAGAACCATATTGAAGACTATAGAGAACCGGAGAGGAAATATGATTGGCCTCCTGATACGACACGATTCATTTATAACAAACATTATAAAAGGAAAAAATTAAGGGAAGAGAGGAAGGGGTAGACCTAGGATTACATTTATGAAACAAATAAAAAAGAAGGTGCAAGTCGTGTCGTATCGGGAGGTGAAAGTTTTGGCGGGAAGAAGAGAGGAATGGCGATTACTCCACCGACCAGAGCGCAGCTCTTAAATAGAGAGAGAGAGAATGAGATGACGAATTTATTACAAACATCATAGAAGGGAATATAGAAGGAAAGAGAGGAGGGGGAAGACCAAGAAGAGGTCACATGGACGGAGGGGGTTAAAAAGGGGGGGGGGTTAAAAAGGCAACATTGAAACAATTCATCTAAAAAAGTAATATTGCTATTTGACATTTGTTGACATTGCGCACTTTTCGACAAATCAAATAGCAAAATTGCTTTTAAGATGAATTTCATTGGCATTTTTAACAGCCCAATTCGATAGATGAATCTTGTCTTCTCTTCTCTCGTGTGGATTGTAAGGTCAACAAGCGAGGTCGTCAACACAAGTACTATGACTACGCACTTACTGCAGTGGTAGACAGGTAAAGTTGTTTGTCTACCTCTGTAGCATTAAGGTATGTTCTAATGTGTAGGTATATGCATCGAACTAATTTGTTTATTCGTACGGAGCTCCAGGGAAATTTAGTTTAAGATCTAGTCTAGTCTAAAACTAATTTAGTTAGAGATGGTAAAAGGGTTCACTCGGCTGAATTACGTTAGTGAACGCGGGATTTAAAAATGTTTAGAATAATTTGCCTCTACAAAGAGGTTAGAATGAGGCAAAAAAAACTGCCTATTTCACCCATTAGGTAAGGTGTCGCTACTGTCGAGTGTTCTTAACTTTTGACAGATATTAATTATTCCCTATAGAGATCAAAAAGAAGAACTAAAAGTAACTTATTAAACTTATTTTCAATCAAAACTGCCTTTTTCCAACTGGCTGCTTTTCTTTTTCGTAACTCATCCTTCAGGCGGGATACACCCTATGTTGATGCCCCCTATATGTAGGTTTTATAGCAATATATCACGAATTTTAGCTGGAAAGTATGGAGAACCGACAAAATTTAGGAACACTCAACAATGTTGCCTACATTTGAGCTTGTAGGCAGCAGCACTGTTGAGTGTTTCTATATTTTGAGTTCTCCATACTGTCCAGCTAAATTTTGCGATAAATTTATATAAAATGTGGAGAAATGTGAAATGTATCCCGTATGAAAGATGAGTTACGAAAAAGAAATGCAGCCAGTTGTAAAAAGATATATAAAACAGACATAAAAGCGATCCTCAGGTAAATATGTGTGTATGTGTGTGTGTGTGCTTAGTTAAGAATCTTTTTGTAATTATTTCTTTTTATTTTGGTGCAATACAGTGTACTTGTATTGTATTCAAATTCAAATTATTTATTTTCAGACACAGGTCCATAGATGTTAGTAACAATGCAAACTTAAAGCTAGGGTTAGTATAAAACAGAGCAAATGAAAACTTAAGAGAGGTAGAGCTTCACCCATCGGCGCAGCAATGGGGAGTCCCACTTATCAGCAAACACACTCAGAATGGTGTTGGTAGCGCCGCGGAGCCGCGACAGCAAGGAGGCGCTGCGCTTCCGCATAATGGCATAGAAGTCATCAATGCGCGCCTCCGCAAACATGCCCGACGCACTGCAGCGCCACGGTCGCCCCAACAGCACTCTGAGCGCGTTATTGTTTGTGTATTGTATGTGGACACCTTATACCACTTAATGCTGCAAGCATCAAGCGATAAAGAACTGAGTAAGAAAACCATAAGCAACTGTACCATGGAACTCGCGTATTACATGCAACTCGATATATAGAACAACGCAACAGCGTCAATTATAATTGGCTACGCGATAAATAATTTAATTCGATTGGTTCATCAATGGGGTCTCCCGCAATTTGCGTACAATATGCTACTTACGGAGGAAGAATTATTTTAACTATAATACCTGCCCTAGAAATAAACTTTAACTGTGAAGGGTCTAACTACATTTGCCAGCGCACTTTCCTATAAAAGAAAGAAAGAAAGAAAGAAACATTTATTACTTCCGGACACCACAGACACAGACAGACAGGTACATTACATTATACTTCTATACTTTTCTGCTTAAGGCACGTTAAGCCGTTAGTCCCGGTTACTATTTACTGATGTAAGTTAGTATATGTAATGGCTCATAAAGCCATGTCAGGGGCCTTTGGCGGCTCAATCATAAACCTGACATCAGGATTGATGAGGCTACCAGCCACGTCACAACGCATACGATGAGAAGAAGATCCTTTTGGTGAACCTCAAAATTTCAAGTTTGGTGGCGAAATTTCATATTATTTTTTCGTGAAAAATTGGGTTCCGACATGAAAAAGATCCAAAAGGATCCTCGGTTCCGACATGAAAAAGGAATTTTTCAATTCCCAATTTTCCCAATTTCCCCAATTTTTCACGAAAAAATTATATGATTGTTGCCACCAAACTTGACACATTTTGAGATTCACCCTTTTCTGCTACTCAGAACCGTCATTTATTAGAGCAAGTGAGCGACCGCATGTGGCAGAATCAATGAAGCGATAGCGAGGGTTAGCACATTCTGTAGCTGACAGATGTGATTCAACCTTTAAGCAAATAAATGTCCTACAAATTGCCCACCAAGTACGGAGAGGTTTATAATCGGCAACACCGGTTTAGAGCAGAATTTTGAACAAGTGACCAAGTCATTTGCCGAAGTGGTCAGGCCTTGCAAAGTTCTCTTGACTTCCCGCAAAGTTAGACTTGTTCGGTGGACGCTGGTATGCGCAAATAGCAGTGTCCATCTACAGTTCAGAAACTTAGCAAACGTCTCGTATATCAATCCGTGGTGTAATCGTTAAAGTTGGGCTCGGCAGATCTTGGTTGGGAATCCCGATGGTGACATGATTACTCTGTGACAATATTCTTAGTAAAGATAGAATACCGGACGCAGCAAAATGAAAAAAGTAAATGATATATTTTAGACCTAAATCCATATTTGTACGTATAATATAGTATCATCGGCCTCACAACTATCGTGACATCTTCTTCTTCTATCGTGTGGGTTTGTGAGGTGGAGTACGGTCACGAGCACTAATATGTATACACTTTGAAACCATGCCGTATTAACTTTTTTGATAAATGAAACCATAAGTCTCATTTAATGTCAAATATGATAGTGCGCAGGGTTCTAAAGAGGGTACATGATATTGCTCATGACTGTACCAACCTTATCAATCCTGGTGTCAGGGTTATTATTGAGCCGCCAAAGGCGCCTGACATGGCTCATATAATGACTTACCTAAGTCACGATATTAGACGTCAGTAAATAGTCATCGTGACATAAGAAGATCAGACAAAATCTCCCTTCATCAAAGTTGTACTGTAATTAAAATTCAAGAAATTAAAGCCAGATTATTCACATTGGGATTCCAGAAAGTGCCGTCAAATCGAAATAATTGGAACCTGTTGGGAACACCAAACTGCTGGTGGAATAAAAAGCATTAAAAGGCTCAAAAGGCAAAGTATAATCACACAGTCATTGACCTATTAAACGACAATTGTTCCACTGCCTTTTGTTTATGGAGTTCTACGAAAACTGCTTGATTCGCAATCAAAACATTTAACCAGTGACGGATTCAGGGTTTTGCTTTAGAAGCATTGACTTTGCTTAGTAAGATTTATTAAAAACATAATCGCAAAGAGTATTTATATAATCCACCTGTAACGATATCAACCTCTCTGGTTGGTATCGCTCCTGTCCATCAACCTTATGTTCTGGCAGGTTATCCCCATGACAACCGTTCTAGAATCATTTTCAAATGTCTGGCCCTGCCAAATTTTGTTTTCACTCATCAGTCTCAAGCGGTGACGTCACCGGCCCAGCTCCATTAAAAAAAAGCAACAGCTAAGCAACCCGACGTCATAAGAAAACATCGTACTTAATATTACATTATTCTTTATTAAAATTCAGAAATAAATTCAATAGAAAAATGAAAACGTTTTTTGTTACCTTTAAATCTTCATTTAGTACTTAATAACCAGAATTTCATAATTTATCTTTGACCTAGGAAACTACCCAATTATCAAGTTCAAAGATTTCTCGCGAGTTCCAGTGTATTTATATTCTTTTGGAAGGCTTTGAATAACTTGGGACAATCTAACCTCCCTGAATCCGCTGTTCGTTCACTTCACAGCTCCGTTACTTCCAAGAATGACTGATCTGTCTAAAGGGTAGACTACCCTTAAAGTTCATGTTACACTAATTACAGATTCAAATCCAATTTCAATGTTTAATGATTTGACATCTTTACTAACGTATTTCAAACCATTTGATGGAAAATGAGGTACTAAGATTTGTCTCGAAATGCTTCCAGCTTCAAAGTGTCAATGGTTTGTCTAAAAGTAGATTCTGAATATTTATTTCAAAGCTAAGGTTTTATCCAATTTATAAGAGAGTTCGTTGACATAATCTGTAAGATAAAATAATTGCTAAAATATCCAGTTTTTTACCGAAGCAACTACTAGTGCTATCTTTCAACGCGAAGAATAGAATAAAAAATAATACAACATACCTATAGACGGGACTATATCCGCTAGCCGTGGTAGTCCAGTTGGTAGAACACTTGAGTCTCACTCTGAGGTCGCCGGTTCAAATCCCAGCATAGGCCTAAACCAATGATTTTGGAATTTGTATTCAAATTCATGTTTGGATCATGAATGTTTATCACGTAGAAACCCGAAGGAAACCCGAGAATTTAATTTCGGAGGTATGTGACCTAATCTATAGTGGGCTGGTTTTCCCGTCGCAGGTTGGAAGGTCAGACAGGCAGTCGCTTCTGTAAAAAACTGGGCATGTCAAATCTTCAGGTTAGGAAACGGACCCTGTGAAAAACGGGATAACGCTAGAGAGATGATAGAAGAGACTAATATCCACCCAGCACTTACGAAGCGAGCATGGTTTACCTAACCTAACAGATGCAGGCCATTTTAGTAACCGTTAAAAAGTAAGCCAGCGCACGTGGACAGTCTACGCACGGGTTAAGATTAGGTCTTACGGGACATGGTAAGAGCGAGTTTTTTTTTACAGAGTGACCCGGCTGTCTCCGGAGGACCGATATTCAAGTTACATAATACAATTGGAATAATTATTCGTAGTATTAAAAGTAGACACCATCTTATTTCTTATCCGTCTATCTGCATTTTTTTATCAGCCGAAAATTTAATGTAATCGACAGGCTTTATGGAACACACGTCAATTTTAAACAGAAAACCCAATTAAGTTGACAGCACCTGTCAAACGGGTGCATACCAGCGAGATGCTTATTTTATTCGCCCAAGTTATTCAATCATTTTAAAATGAACAGTTGTCGATCATGCGTCCCTTTTCTTTTCGGCGGATAAGAAAATGACGTGTATAACTTAAAATAAAATTAGGTGTCTGCAGGACGGGGCCAATAGCTATATAGCTAGGAATATAACCAGGTGAAGTGGCGTTTATACAAATGCATTCAGTCATGAGCAATATCATGTACCCACTTTAGAACCCTGTCACACTATCATGTTTGTCATTAAATGAGACTTACGGTTCAATTTGTTAAACAAAGTTAATGTGACACGGTTTTAAAGTGTATACATATTAGTACTCGTGACCATACATTTAGTTGGTGGCGCGTCTCGCGTCTTTGGTTGCGCCACTGCGGTGTCCTAGTTAGGTAGCCTTGCTGGATTTCTTGAGAATTGACCATGTCGAGCTAACAAGACAGGATTTTCTTTTACATTTTCCTTTACATTGCACCCAAGGGAATAATCCCGAACATACTGCTATCCATCAATTATTTTCGAAACTAACCAAGTTATATAGATGAGAATAGTTAGATAAATGGTAGTTTCTTTTAGGTTCTTGAAGCAAGTAGGTATTTTTCTGCGTCTGTCTGGTAGAAATACGATGTCAAGAAGAAATTATATGTCCTGGATTCGAAGTTTTTAGGAATGTCTGAAGCATGTGATGAAACTTTTCCCATTTATAGCAAAAATAATTTGACGTTGTTATGAGAAACCCTTAAACGAAAACTTACCCAAGAAATGTGTTTTCGCCTTTCGGAGGAATGGGTCTTATCTTTTAGAAGTTGGAAAATTAGACAGGCAGTTGCTGTAAAAACTGGACCTGTTAAATCAGCAGGTTAGGTTAGACTAGACAGACAGTTGGCCGCCCTGTAGTTCCGGGCGCAAGAATAGGGCTGCGGTACCCCCTGCCTGTCGTAAGAGGCGACTGAAAGGGGACACTGGGGATCGTGAGTGATAAGGGCGGGGGCCCGAACCACTCAACACACGATCTCCGGGATGGACGGCAATGCGATAAAACCTGGGATGCCGGATCGCCGTAAAACTGGGATGGCGGTGGGGGTGGGGAGCTACCCCGGGACGCGCTTTAGTGAAAGCAAGTGCGAGGGGAGCACCGGTGCGTTCGACAGAGATCCCGGAGCTCCCCGACATGCACAGCTGAGGGCCATCGGAGGGGTTTTAGTCGGTCCCGGTTTTAGGGGTTTGAGTCCGAATTACCTCGTCGCTCCCCCGGGTGGCGAGGTATCCATGAGGATTTCCCATTCGTTAAAAAAAAAAAAAAGGCAGACAGTTGGATTAAAAACCCGGACCTGTCTGAAAAAATCTAAGAAATTTATAAATGTATTATTATTGTGTATGTATATGTATCATGTATCTGTGGTATACCATAGAATAGGGAATAATACTACGTATAGAACGGCAACTCTCCGCTCCCCACCAGCGTCTGAGCTAGGTTTACCTCCCCTGCGAACATAGTTTAGTCTTGAATTTCACGATTCAGGCAGCGCGCGGACCATTGTTTTTATTTTTTATCACTTTATTTTATATTTTCGAATTTTGAAATTGGACTCCGACGTTCTTTCGTCTGATTCCAATATTTGATTTTCATGATGATTGTTCATCAAAACATGCTAATAATTTGCTATAAAATAGAACCTAGGCTGAGTGCTTAATGTAAAAAATATGTGATTGCAATTAATTAGCATTTCTTATTTTTATTTTTTGTTTGTGATTTGTGTAGTAAATAAATAAATAAATATTAACTGATGATTATAAAAGCTTCTTTCGTAAGTAGCTACCTAAGTAAGGAATGACGGTTAAATTAGGTATTCTAGTTCGCTGCCCTCAGACGTCACACACAGGCGCACATCGCGTGTACGATAATGTCGATGTGTAGTGTCTGTGTTGGCTGTTTGTATGAAGTGTCCAAGATGTTATACTAACATTAGTCAAGTTTATTGTTAGTAACATTACTGGTTTCAAGTTATAATACGAAATAAATCCGCCTATGTAGTATCCCATATCTTAATAAAATATATATATTTTATAATACTACATAGGCGATACTACATAGGCGATAGGGATACTATATAGGTTGTATACAGTCATGAGCAATATAATGTACCCACTCTAGGACTCTGTCGCACTAACATATTTGTCATTTAGTGAGACTTACAGTGCAATTTATCAAAAACAATCATGTGACATGGTACTAAAATGTATGATGCTCGTGTCCGTACGCATTTTGAGCTAAATGTGCTAAGATTATGAAGACTTGTACTTAAAAGCGCGCTCAATGGGCATCCTGCCTATTATCATTTATTATTATCTTCTTCTATCGTGTGGGTTGTGAGGTGGAGTACCAACCCCATAAACCCTGGTGTCAGGATTATTATTGAACCGCTATTTTTACAATAAAATACCAGATAATATTTTAAATTTGTCAGAAAATAAATTTAAAGCTCATGTGAAGCTTACTTTATGTTAAAAAGCTTATTATAAGATTAATGACTACCCAAATGATAAAAATGTCTGGTATTGAATGTGTTCCTCTAGTTATTAAATAACTTGTAATGTATATCCTCATTGGTTTTTAAAAGATGTGTTGCTGTTGCATTTTCTTGTCATTTCTTCTCCTCAGCCATAATACCTTGCGAAATGACGTACCTAAATTCAAAAATGTTACATTGACCTTCAACAAGTTTATCCATGATAATTACGTTGAATAAATGATTCTGATTTCTGATAGCCCCCTGACATGACTCATGTAACGACTACGTACTTACATCAGTAAGTAGTAACCGGGACCGGTTTAACGTGTCTTCCGAAGCACGGATCATCTTACTTTTGGACAATCAGGTAATCAGCCTCTCATGTCCTAACCAAACTAGGGTAGGGTTTATTATTATTGAAATGCAATTTTATCTTTTTTGGCAAAACCCTAGTCTATTTCTGAATTTTCCAATGTATCTTGCCCCTTACTCAGAAATCCCAGGGAAGTGCGGGAAGGACACCTCTTTACGACGTCACCAGCTGCGCCCTGACGTCCTCGGTATTAAACAGAGTTTGTTACAAACTCTCATATAACACTTTATGGAGTCTTGATATTACTTTATTAGCAAATATGAAAAGTGCCCTGGTCTTTTGTTCACGGATAAGTTATGAAAATCACTTCCACTTCCGTGACAGCACAGTTCTGAGAATGTGTGACTTACATCGTATCGTCACAGGTTCGAATCCTGACGCAAGTTCTGAACCACTGAATTCGACTTTATGAGTTTGAATTCATATTTGCATCATAAGTTATCATATGTTAATGGCAATAGGCTAACCCCTATTACACAAGACTTATAAACATTTACAGTTACATAGCTGTCGAGAAGTGGGTGTATGACCAAAACACGAAACAGCAAGATAAAAAAAATAACTTAAGATGGTCTATTGTAATCATATCCCTAGCATTATCCCGTTTACACAGGGTCCGCTTACCTTATCTGAAGGTCCGTATTTTTACAAAAGCGATCTTCCAACCCGCGAAGGAAAAACAAGCCCAATACAGGTTAGGTCACATACCTCCGAAAATGCATTTCTCGGAATCACGATGTTTTCCTTCACGGCTGAGCACGTGATAATGATTTATGATCAAAACACGAATTCGACAATCATTGGTTTAGACCTGTGTTGGATTCGAACCTGCAACCTCAAAGTGAAAGGCAAGCGTTCTACCACCTGGGCTACCACGACATCAGATGGTCTATTGTAATAACAACCATAAACATTTCAAAGATTAAGTGAGTTTTAGAATGATTCTGAACAAGGAGAGATTTTGTTCATATTTCTTTAGAACTTGCTCCCTTCTTTAGTAAATTTATGTTATAAGTAAGTAACACGGTACGAAAGCAAGACAGTTAATTTTTTGTGTCTTTTCCTTGTGGAATGAAATATTTTATTATTATATGGTGTGGAATGAAACGGGGTGAATGAACTTTTATAAGACTGAAATGTAGGTACTTCATAATCAATATTACAACGGGTGAACTGAGACTATGGAAACCCATTTGCTTCGATCCCGATACACTCTTCCTGCTTGCTTCATTCATCAATCGATTTATACACGCACGCCGGTTCAGAGTAGATCGTACTAAACCTTTTCTAAGGACATCTCCAATTTGGTCAATGTACGTCTTTCTAGGTCTTCCTTTGTCAGCTTTAACAAAAAGCGTCGCCTTATACAGGGTGTTAGTGACATGGTAACGAATACTGAGGGGGATGATTCAGGCCATGATTCTGAGTTAGTATCAAGTATAATTTCCTGACGGAAAATTCATGAAAATGATAGTGTTCTTTTAAATTATTTGCAGTTCCATATTTTTACGTCGGAAAATTCCAATTGATGTCACCTCAGATTCATGGTCTGAATCATCTCTCAAAGATTTCGTTACGATGTTACTAACACCATGTATAAATTATTATAGTTTATAAACTCTACTACTAATTTCGCAGTCCTAATAACGGCTGCACTAGAGTTGCATTCAGTTAGTTTCTAAGCTAATAGTAATTATTTATTCAACTCTAGCAATGAAAGAAAGAAAGAAAGAAAGAAAACATTTATTTTAGAAACAAGTGGTACACACAATAGAAAAATGAACAAAATAGTGAATTAAAACCTTATCTCTAAAAAGGGACATCAGCTCAGCGAGATGTTGTGACACTCCTACATTGAGGGAGTGCCACAACGCTGATTTTCAGCTGAACCCCAAAAAATATAAAAATAATGAGCTTAAAACTAAAAAATCAAATCAAATCAACTGTGTTAATAATATGTATTATACATTTAACGGATTATAATGAATTTAAGTTCGAGGGTGAGTGTGTGTGTTTATTAAGTGAGAGTGTGTAAGGGTGCATGTGCGTATTAGTGAATAGAGAGTGAAACGTATGTCGTGTATGTACATGTGTCCGTATGTTAATGAGGATAATTACTGTAGGAAAATTGTGATTATATAAAATTATGAAATTAGTTAAAGTAACATAGGTATTGCGCATGAAGAGTAAGAGGTAAGTTAACAATTTAAATTAGAAGATGAGAATATTTTCGACAGGATATTGAAGCTGAATATTAAGGACAAATGATTTAATTTTATTCTTAAACGTGGTAATGGATTTAGCGGTACGTAAGGGCGGAGGTAAGTTATTCCAAATTTTAGCTGCGGCATATTTGAAACTACCTCTGAAGGCATTGGACTTGTGTCTTCCAATATGAAGATTGTGAAGTCGCATGCGAGTTGACCAATTAAGTTTTGAGTATAAATAACATGGATACTGAGTTTTAATAACTCCAAAAAGTAGAGTAGCGAGATGAATGTAGCGTCTACTAGACATTTTAAGGATCTTCGAAGTATTGTAATAAGGGGTGACGTGACTCCGTGGGGGGATTGTATAACAGTATCTAAGGCAAGCGTTTTGAACACGCTGAATAATTTTTTTAGACTTCTCTAAAAGCCGTGGACCATAGACAGTGTCGCAATAATTAAACCTAGACAGTATCAAAGAATCAACGAGCCTTATACGTAATTGTATATTAATAAAGTCTCGAATTTTGTACAGAATTTTCAAACGATAGAAAGAGTTGCGAGCTACATCTTTTATATGAGATTCAAATCGAAGTAGAGCATCAAATGTTAGTCCTAAATTCCGAGTTTCCTCTGCACGACAAATCTGATTACCCTGCAATATAATGGTAGGTTTACTAGAAATAATTTTGTCGACTTGCTGACGGGTACCTAATACCATGAACTTCGACTTATCAGGGTTCAATACGAGACAGTTACGTTGAGACCAGTCAGATATACGGTCTAGATCATCGTTAAGCTTTTTGACTGCGATATCTATATCTTGAGGTTTAAAACTTAAATATAATTGTAGGTCATCTGCGTATAAATGAAACTTACAGTATTTAATATTATTAATTATATCAGCACTATAAAGTATGTAAAGGAGAGGACCGAGAATAGAACCTTGTGGCACACCTCTGGTAATAATTGAAGGAGAAGAAGATGAGACTGAACCATCAGTTCTGCGAACCTCTACATATTGACGACGATCATTTAAATAACTCTTAAACCATTGTAGTGTAGATGCACTGAACCCATAATAAACCATCTTAGCTAAAAGAAGTTGCAAATTAATACATTCAAATGCACGGGAAAAGTCTAAAAATACTAAAATAGTTCCCATACCAGAATCTTGTGATTCTAAAATATTGCCAGTTACATCTAAGAGAGTTGTGGACGTACTGCGGCCCTTTCGAAAACCAGATTGCAAATCCGGAAGAATATTATTATCCTCTAAAAAATTAACAAGCTGCAAATAAACTATTTTTTCCAGGATTTTGGAAAGACAAGGTAATATGCTGATAGGTCTAAGATCTTTATACGTTAGTGGGGTATCCTTTTTAGGGATAGGGGTGATTTTGGCAAGTTTCCACGAGGTAGGAAATAAAGAAGTAGTGATAGATCGGTTTATTATAGATAGAATAGAATTTAACGTGTGAGGTAAAGTCATGGTAATCATATCTAATGATATGCCGTCAGTACCGAGCGCGTTTGTTTTAAGAGACAAAATGACTTTGTTAATTTGATCAATAGAAGAACATTTTATAAAATTCTTACGCTTCCTTCCGTCTATATATTGGAAATTTGTAAATTTGTTCGCAAATACCAAAACCTTTTCACACGTCGCCAAGACCTCCCAGTAAAATACACATTGCGTCATAGAAATAGATTAAATATACCAAAATCTAGACTGGTTCTACACTCTTCTAGCCCATACGTTATGGCCATCAAAATTTATAATAAATTGCCAAACGGTTTAAAGGAAGAAACTGCCGATACAATATTTATTAAAAAACTAAAAGAAATCCTAATTAATAAATGCTACTATAGTATTAATGAATATTTTAATGATTCAGATTTAAACATTTAAAAGCCTCCTTCTCTCTTGTTTTTTCTTTTGTTGTGCCCGAAAGGGTCTGTGATGTGAAACTCAAATGTAACTGACCAACTTGTACACCATCATAGTATGCAAATAAAGAATATTGAATATTGAATATTGAAGGTCGCAGGTCCAAATCTGTTTGATTCATAATAGAACACGTCGAGGTTATTCACAAAGGTAGATCCGGGTAAAGTTAAAAAGTGGTTGTTAAGCTCCATAGGATTAGATAAACTGTTAGGAATTTCATACTCAGCTTTAGGAGGTAGAACGTCAGATTTTAAGTTCTTCCAGAGAGTTTTAGGATCTTTTATGTTATGGTTAATTTTTAAATTAAAGTAAGCTGTTTTTTCTTTGATGAGTGCATTATGAGCTATTGCTTTTAATTCTTTAAAATATTTGCGATCACTATCATTTTTTGTTCTAATACATTTAAGATGAGCCGCATTTTTTTTACTGGTTATAATTTTTAAAGTGTCGGTCAACCAAGGATGCGAATGATGTTTAATGACTATAGATTTTACCGGAGCATGTAAATCAAACAAAGTTGAAACTGAATGGTTAAAGACAGACACCATTTCATTAACATCATCGAGAGAAGAAATTGTATTCCAAGGAATTGAACTTATGTCGCTATTGAATTGTTGTAGTAAAATATGCTTGAGGGGCCTGTAAATTATACGTTTAGGAGGGATCTTTGGAGGTTTAAAGTTAAATTCACAGCAAACGAGTGCATGGTTTGACTTTTTATTCCCGATAACCTCAATATCCACTTGACGCACGCGGGCATCCGTACAAACAACGTCAAGCAAAGTGGAGCTGTGATCGGTGAAATGAGTAGCGGATGATACGATCTGTTGTAAACTGTAAATATCTAATAATTCTTTAAGTTTTTTTACTTCCGCGGTATTATCATCAAGCATATTTATGTTAAAGTCGCCCAGCAATATCAAATTATCACAATGTGAGAAGGCATTAATAGATTCATCAAGAGCATCGAGAAACGTTTGGACATTGAAATCAGGAGGTCGGTAAGCAGTCCCAATAATGATTTTAGCCCTATTTATGCTCAGTTTTATCCAAAACTGTTCAACATTTATAGATATAGGATGTTCGCACACTTTTACCACAAGACCTTTTTTTATATAAAAACCAACACCGCCTCCCTTAGATTTCCCGGTAGTAGATGGACGCGGAGCGAATCGAAAGTTGTATCCTGGTATACAAGCAGCTTTCTCCTCCTCACCAGGTTTCAACCATGTCTCATTAATTGCAAGAATATCTATACATTTCTGGGTGACAGACATTATAATTTCATCATGGTGTTTCCCTAGTGTGCCAGGATTAAAAAGACCAACTTTTAAATATTTATTACGCGTCATTATAAATAAAAATAACAGGTTAAGAAAAATATTGCACAAATATGGAGTTGTCTGGCAAAAGCAAAAGCGACAGCTACATTATTTAAACGGGAAGTGAAATAAACGTTCTGTCCACCCCGATAGGGCGTGAGCGTATGATGGGCATGGATAACATATCTTACCGAAATTAAATATTTTTTAATGGAGTGAATTAGATTAGAGAGAGTGAGTATGAGGACTGTGAGATGAGAAGTCTGTGTGTGAGGATAATACATCAATATACGAGTGTAGTGTATAAATCGTTGTAAGTATAGTGGAACTTTCAAGTACTTAATAATAAAAATTAGTATTGCACATGAATATGAAATAGAGGAAAGAATATTATCTCTAAAGAAGAAATTGCAAAAACTATAACCTTTACAGGCATAAAAAAAGAAACTTAAATAAAATTGACATGTCATAATAATTAAATTATATGAAATACTATAAAATATTATAAATTTACGAAGCAAACATTCTAGCAGCAGAGTGACAATAAGAATGGCCTCTACATTGATAACAAAAGAAAACAAAATAACGATATAATTAGTTAACGTTAGAGCCAACAGAGAGAGAGCCAAAAACTCTAGTAATATCAAATTGTGATCGTAATCGGTGCCGCGGTGCTCCCTGCTTCTCACGCACGTAGACCCGACCGTCTCTCGTCCAGGCATACTTGCACTCGTTGTTATTCTTTCTTCTTCTTACTTCGTAAAAAAGCTGACGATTGGTCCGAGTTAGTCGTTCATTGAAATATATAAGAGACGGTTTTCCTTCAAAGTTCATGCCTTCTGTTGTGACAGCTCGGCGAACACGAGCTGCTGTTAAAATCTCGTCACGAATGGTGCGACGAGTGAAGCGCACAGCGATAGAACGAGGCCTGGAGTTGGTGGCTTGCGCGTGGGCAGGCTGGGGAACGGTGGAGTCAAATGGAGCGCCCTGCGAAGGGCGGCCTATGCGTTGTGTTTGAACGATATCTCTGTCTTCTAACGACACGCCTATTTTAGATGCTGCCATAATGACGACATGAATGATGCCTTCGTTTTTTTGTTCCGGAATTCCCGAGATCTCAATATCATTCAGCAGCATGTCTTGTTCGCGATCGTCCAGTTCGGATCTTAAATCGACGACTGTTTTCTCAAGTGACTTGACTAAATCACTTTCCTCTTTCTCCTCTTGGAATCGTTGTTCTAAACAAGCCACTCGCTCAGTCAACTCGTCAATACGTTTGTTGCTTGTTGCAAGCGCGGAGGTCAGGGTCTCAATTAAGCTTTTAAAGCCTTGCATTTCTTCTCTGTTGGCGCGCACTTCTTCGCGGCACATACGTAACTCGTATATCAGGTCGCTAGACTCGGTTGGTGGCGGTGAGCACTGAGTGAGAGGCTTAGAGGCGCGTAGAGTCACATTAGAGAAACTGTCATATGCTGATATGGGAGAGTCGCACTTTGTTGTTGCCTCTACATGTACAGGCGGTATGTGTTTATTATTCTCGCTCGGCGGCGGCTGCCTGAAGCACGTATCACATGCCCAATTCGCTTTATGTTCCGGAGTCATGGTATTGAAAAAACGTTTTTCCGCTACATTGGCACATTCTAGATCGAAGTGTTGTTTGCATTTACAGCATTGAAGAAACAGTCGCGAAGATATAGTGTGTCGACAGCCAAAGCAAGAAATTACTTTTTTATTATTGCACGCCATCTGTGAGTCTTAGTGGGAACTACCAAAATATGGCGTACACGCAGTAACGCAACAGTGACGATATGAGGGAACCAGAAATAATGTCCGCCCGAATAAACAGATGGCGCTGATGTAACGAAATGTTTATTGCAGATAATTACCAATATTATTTTTTATTTTTTTTTAGGTTATTAATTAAATATGCACAGATTTGGTCAGATTTTAAGGGAAGTAATATAGATAAATGTTAAATGCGTCACTACACAACCAGATTACGATTTCACACAATATTACGAACGATTCATTGTAAAATATTTCTTGGGCGTGGTCGAAAGTTTTTTTCGTAAATTTCACTTTTCACTGATTATTCCAGTTTGATAACATTTATATTTAAGATGCTTCAGTTACTAAACATATTTACACATTAATACACACAAAATGTTAAGTAAATAAATTTAAAAACACATTATTAACACAGAGCAGTTGTTTACATGGCACAGTGGCGCCACCTGAGAATGCAAGTACAAAGTTAGAACCTGTTAGGTATACTTAGATGCCAAGTTGTTACGAGTTTAATCCTCTCATTGGAATGACTTCTTTATTCATTCAAGTGTTGTTACCTGCGTGACTGGGGATGTAAAGCGCAATACACACCAATTTCACCCGCCGACTTTTTTTACTATTCTCATTAACTACTTGGCCGAACAAATGGGGAGCACTGATTTTGTACCGGATGAAACTGTACGGACAATAGGCCTGAGAGTGCTCATAGCCTCGTGGCCTGAGAGTGTGTTAGAAAATTCAAAATGTGTTTAGACTTCGTGTCCAGTTTTTGTTTAATATTTTTTTTTTGACGACTTTGAACTACTTGGCCAGACAAATAATAATATTATTATGTTACCTGATAACCTTACCGGTTCCATTATGCTGAGGTGGAACCGTTTCGGCATACATTCATAATTGTATTATTTTGTTTTAATATGTGAAAACAATAAGTATGTCGAATAAATATATTATTATCTTTCTTTCTTTTCTTCTTTCTTTCTTTTCTTCTTTCTTTCTTTTCTTCTTTCTTTCTTTCTTCCTTTCTTTCTCATCTCCCTGAGGCGCGATGCCCTGAGATGAGGCATCGTGGGATTATTATGTACCCCGGTAGCGGATTTGCACCGATGAGTTATTAGTTTTCAGCTAACATAGCTGGCTCGACCATTATAATTATTATTGTTTGCCGAGGCACATACAGATGGCTTTCATGCAATTGTGCGGAAGAGAGTTACCTCAATAATGCGACGTGTGCGCGAGAGCCGCAGTAGGTATAGTCCTGGAGGTGTTGTGTGACAGACCTGATTGCCCAATATGGGCATACTGGATGGACCTCCATATTATACCAGTCAAGCCGGGATATGGTGTCCGCCGGTAAAATCGGTTCTGATAAATTTGTCATATTTTATTTTTGTTGTTTCTGTTTTATGTTACCTGTTACTAAAATTAGGTTTAAGTTACTTTATACTTACTAACATCTATGGATTTCAAAACCAAAAAAAAATCTTATTCATTCATTCATTATAGATTGCGATACGGCTCACCTACC
Source organism: Pectinophora gossypiella (assembly GCF_024362695.1). Lineage (NCBI taxonomy): Eukaryota > Metazoa > Arthropoda > Insecta > Lepidoptera > Gelechiidae > Pectinophora > Pectinophora gossypiella. The sequence goes on from NC_065426.1 coordinate 3,841,110, forward strand.
ACGTTGGTCTACCATCTCACCGTGTCGGTACTTCTCATCTTGTGATGGATGTACCTCTAATTACCCCACATGCATAACACATGAATGTCGCTGACGTAATCTACCTCCTCCGTTACCTGGAAACACTTTAGCCACACCCCGGACACTTCATACAAAACACCTCGTTTTACACAGACACTACGCATTGACGTTATCGTACACGCGCATCTGTGTGTGTGACGTCTGACGCCATACAATTGGATACTTAACAGTTTTCGAAAAATTTTAAAAGTCACAAACGCTTCTTTTATACCTCTTATTTTTTTTATTTTCTCGTTAAAGCTTTATAATTATATATAATAAAGAAATATGAACAAAAACTCTCCTTGTTCAGAATCATTCTAAAACTCATTTAATCTTTTCTGGGAAAACAAAATTATGTACGGCAGCCATCTTGTTTTTTCGCCATTTTGATTTTTTTTCATCCTCGATACAGTTTGACCAAGGTTTAAATAGGTTTTGTGAAAAAAGGAATCGTTCCAGGTGCGATAGTCCCATTCAGTGTCCTTCCATAGTATTATCTCTTATTTTCTCTCCATTTCCATTCTACTCACTTTCCTACATACGACTATTTGCAGGCCAACAGAGAAACACGAGAGATTAATGAAGTCCATACAAAGTCACATATTATCACTTCTGAAAGCATTCTTCTTACCTCAGGAAGTAAACAACACTAATATGTCACAAGAAGAAAATTAATTCGGTTCTTCCTTAGTTGTTTATTCTCCCAGAAGCAGGAAACTGGGTAAAATATACCCACTTTTTGTGTACTGTTAATTATCTTGCTGTGTTTATGAACAATGTACTCATATTAGTGGCCCACAGTGGCTCCATATAGTGTCTATTGTCTCTACAATATCTCTGAGATGCCGCGGGAGCATAGCACAAAACGATCATATTATATGAAGCAACGATCGTGTTTTAAAACTTCCACATCATTCATTGCTTCTTTGATATCGTGCAACCACAACTAGCGCTTCTGTTGCGACGCAATGAGCGGCGGGTAAACCGATGTTGCGGTAAAGACAGAAATGTCTTGGTGAGACGACATGCGGTAGCCCTGGTCAGGTCAAAATCGTAGAATAGATCGACGAAAATCGCCAAACACGCAAGGATCGTCCCAAGCCCATCTATAGCTACACCTTCAACTCGGATGGACAGCTATTCTGTCTCCAATCATAGAATAAAGAATAATATTACGTATAGAACGGCAAGTCTCCGCTCCCCACCAGCGTCTGAGCTAGGTTTACCTCACCCTCCCTCGAGCATAGTTTTAGACTTGAATCCTATGGTGTCAGACGTCACACACACACAGATGCGCGTGTACGATAATGTCAATGTGTAGTGTCTGAGTAACACGAGGTTGTTTGTATGAAGTGTCCACCCGTGCTTCAATGGGACCGGGTGTTCAAAACAAAGTTCGGCCTTGTCAGTCACATTCGATATCACGAGACAAGATACTGGTCGCTGTTGTCGGATACGACAATAAGCACCATATACGTAATATTCAATCTTATTTTCGGTTTAAATAAAAGTGCATTCGTCTAATTATCTTAAATCCAAATTGATATGACCATGGAAAGTGTTATGTAACTTTCATATACAATAATCTTTAGGGTGGAAACAAGAGGTGAACGACTGCATTATTTTTCCCTAAAAGTATCATAGAAAATGCTACGCTGACAAGCGTGGTTCTTAAATTAGTGATGATGATGATGATACAATCATCGAAAAACAAAAAACGCATTAAAAAAGATATTTTTTTAATCAACAAGGATATAACAACATCATTTGTACAATAAATAAATCAACTACAACATTAACAGTTGAAAATGACTTAAAATTAGTTAACAATATTTACAAGGCACGGCATACATTACTACTCAAACCATCGCACAGTCTTTAATGACCTTTAGAATGGTGGTGGATGGTCTTATAGACGGGGATTTTGACAGGGTAAGGCTGAGGTACATGGACTGTTACGGTCTTTTCAACCTTAATAGGGACATGCTTCTCAACTGGGTAAGGTATGTGTTTAATAACAGGGTAAGGGACGACCTTTTCAACGGGAATAGAGATTTCAGTTTCAACAGGAACCGCTACGGGCTTGTGGACTGGGACCTTTACGGGGTAAGGTTGAGGTACTCCGACAAGAATGGGTTTGGGTACGCTCACATGGACGGTCTTAGGAATAGGATAGGTCACATGCTTGTATTGTGGTATAGGGACAGGGTGTTCGACGTCTGTGTGCTCGCCAACAGGAATGGCCTGGTCGTGACCGCCGAAGTCATGCCCGCCATGTCCATCTTCAACAACCAAGTTCTGGGGCTCGCCGTGTCCGAACTCATTACCGCCATCTTGCAGGATAAATTCTTGATGGCCCAACTGGTGTCCATGTCCCTGATTCTGACCCTGGTCGTGTCCTTCATCCTGGTTTTCCTGCACTTCTGCGGAGTGCTGGCTTTCCGCGCTGCCTTGGTTATGACCACCGAATTCTTGAATGCCTAAATCATGAGCGGCTTGGAGGAACGAGTCTCCTTGGAAGTCGTGCCCGGAAGGAGCAAAAGACGAGATATCGTTGTGGCCGCCGATGTCAAATCCTCTAGCCTGGGGAGTCTCATGGCCTTGGAATTGGAAATGTTGAAGTAAAGGCATGAAATGACCTTGGCCTCCGAAGTGCTGACCACCGCTGAAGTCATGACCCCCTTGAGCACCGAAGTTGTGCTGACCACCGGCAAAGTTATGTCCTTGGTTTCCGCCAAAGTTGTGCTGACCTCCGAAGTCATGGCCTTGAGAGCCAACAGAGCTTATAGCTGAGAAGTCATGTCCACCTTGGTTACCGTGCCCCCCTTGGCTGCCGTGACCTCCTTGGCCGCCGTGAGCCTCAACGTTGGCGGAGGTGTGGCTTGGTGCTGAGAAGTCATACCCTGATGAACCGCCTGAGTTTCCGCTGTCTCCCTCGTGGCTTGAGTAGCTTCCTTCGAAGCCGGCCTTGCAAGTGGCAACTGCCAGTGCTAGTAGACATATCTGTAAAGAAAGGAAAGGTGTGTGAGTAAAGTAATAAAAAAATTTAAACGTAATGAAATGTGGACTTTTATTATCACGGCAATGGCTAAGTCCTAAATCATCGATTTTAAATAGTTGTTAAAACTTTAACAACTTACTAACTAGTAAATGTGTTTGATAACATAACACATAACATAGGTTCACTACTGTATTCCCAATTGGAGTAGTTGGGATTATCCATCGGAAGATGAACTAAGGTACCCAAGCTTCACCGAACGTTCTGTTAGACCAGCGTGTTAGGAACGTGGGCTGTGTGGGATGTTTTGGAAAATTACAGATTGATAACGAAGTGAAGTGAAGAAGAAAGATGTATACACGTATTTAGGTAATTATGTAAGTAATATTTGGCTTTGTAATCAGCGTAACTAATTATTATCAAATTTTCGTCCCAATTCTGACACTTTTGCTATTCCTTTTTGCAGAACGAATTACCTTAAGCACCGTTTTATAGTTAGAACTTGTAGCAAATATAATGATAAATATAATAGCATTGACATATTTCATCTTAAGCACAATAAATTTATATCTGCCCTCAAAACGTTGGAACAGATGTAGCATCAACTTTTCTTTCTATTTTTGTATTGCTTGCTTACTTAATTTATTTATTGCTTCTGTCTACTTCTCAGTGATGCATGTATTAGTTATAAGTGGAGACTTCATTGGCTACTGTACAAACTATTTGCATTTTTTAAATAAATAAATAAAATTTGTTCTGCCACTAAGGCCAATACCAACCAATCAAACTTGTGCTTGTATTTTACGAAATAAACAACATATTTAATACGTTCACTGTGTATGAACCACATATGAACCAATAAATTTGAAACTCATACGTCCATGTCCCATATGTGGGGCATATTTTTTCTTACCGTAGTGTGTCTAACGTAAATTCTATTGTGTTTATCGAAAAATAAAATAATTTTCAGTTACACAGCAAACGTGTTAACTAATGTTATTAAATTGTGAAAGTCCCTCATCAAATAATTAAAAAAACAAAATTCGTCTCTGAAAAAAGCAACCGCTCTTTTAATACTGTTATGATTTATTCTGCGGTATAACCGACTCGTTATTCGCATTACTTTTACAACCGCAAATTGCTGCTATTGAATAATACCATAATATGTGTTGTTTTTGCAGTCACCAAAAAAAAGAAGTGCATACATCGCTTCCTCTCAGTCAAATAGAATCTGAGCTCCTTTCACTTAGGCTTGATGCGCGCGCGACGGTCAAACGACGCGTCTGAACCGCGGCATTGAAATAACTATAAATAATAGACACTTTGTACGGTGTCTAATGGCATTTTTGACAATGAAGGTGATTGTGATATTTCAACGGACTGAATGTAATTTTATTTCTGTTTAACAGCTCTCAAAATACTGCCGTTATGAAGCCGCACTATTTTTAGAACTATAATAAAGACTTATATACATAAGCCCAACCTTCCATCCCATCATCTTTCTAGCGTTATCCTGTTTCCATGGGTTCCGCTTACTCGGAAGGTTCGGGTTTTTAGAAGCTGTAACCTTCCAACCCAATGCTGCAAATCTTCCCAGTATGATTAAAATATGATGGATTGTACGTTGACTCTATCGCCAATTAATGATCCATCATGTTAGAAAGGACACAATCCATCTTTACCTACAACATAACCGGCAAAGCATGTACAATAGCTAAGATTTTATCAACCGCGATTAAAACGCCAGGTGTGTAGCAAGCCTTAGGCTAAGTACCAACTCCGGTCATCAATTCATTCATTGACAGTCGTTTTATTTGACAACAGTCTTATATTATTTTGATATATTTACGTCATGTCAGCATGATGAAAGTTGTTTGCTGCAAGGAAATATATTAGAATGGTCACTTTATCAAATTTCACCTACTTGCCTGAGGCATGTAAGATCTAATTATTATTTTAATGAATATATAACTTTACATAATTTAATTATGCAACTCATTTTAATTTATTACATTAGTTTGATTTTATTTTGATAAATTAGACACGGTTTGATTATGATATTAGATTTATTGAATTGAGAGTAAAGATAATTTGTAATTAGCTTCTAATATAAAAAATATAAAACACCTACCAGCGCTGGATGGTGCCATAGTATGGCACAGCACAAGCTGATAGGTCCCTTTGCCGGTATTCGCAACTAAATATTAATCTTATTCTTGCTTCTTTGTTGTTCTGGGAGCAAATAAAAAACATAGAACACGTTCAGCTGCTTGTCTTCCCGGGCATGTCGTAAAAACCGACAGAGGGATTGTGTTTTCTAACATGATGGACTAATGATATAGGCGATAGGCTGATCCCTTATCACCATAAGGTTTATCATATCCAGCTTACGACATCGAACAGTGACTGCAAGTTGTCTTTGATTACTTGTGGCTCTGCTCACCCCATTAGGGATTACGGGCGTGAGTTTATGTATGTATGTTATTCTTAAAAATACAAATGACATTTTATAATTTAAAATAAAATAACGAACAGCTGTTACTTTCTATATTGAAATCTACTCCTATATTTTGTAGTAAACTAATCTATTTTCGTTTCTTTATTTTAAAGTTATCAAAACATTTATTTCTACTTTATTCTTCCAATTTTATTCGAAACTCCTTAACTATAAGTTGGGGTTTATAACATCAGTTGAAGTGTTTATCACGAATAAAATAATTGATAAACTATTTATTTAGCTAAATATTTTTTTTGTCGTTAATAGATTTAAAATTAAAACGTGCACAGAATACAGGATTATCATTATTCTTTTTTTGACTGGGTCTTATTGATTACGAAATTCTACACTGTAGAGTATTCAGTTCTTTGTCTATTAAACCATGCAATTCGTTTACCCAATTTGCCCCCCACAAAAGAGTTTCGACAAAAGACTCTTTTGAGAGTTTTTTTACTAGAAAGAGTTAATTCACTATTCTCAAGAATACGAGTACTTATCGATTACTCACAAAGTAAAAAGGAATGGAGACTTTTTGAAAATGGAATGGCGGACGCCATTGTAAACTATCAGAGCGTAGAACGGGTACTGTACAGAATAAAAATAAAAGACAAAAGTTTCAAAAGAGGTATAACAGATTCTTATATCATAGTCTAGGTTTCAAATTGGAAGTGTCTCTCTAATTAACTGAAGAGTAATTAGTTTTGAACATCGATTGTCGTTAATCTGTGATTCTATTATTACTTCTGAGTTTGACAGACAGCGTTGTTTATTTTTGTTTTTTGTTGAAGTTTTGCCTCAGACGGCGTTCGCTACCTAGGCGAAATGGATCAAATTGAGGTCATCATCAATTTAAGAGCCACGCTCTTGTCGGTGTAGCATTTTCCAATCCAGTCTATCAAAGGCCAATTCCTTGACTTCCCTATAAGACACGACGTCAACCTTTTCTTCAATCTGTTCCATGTAAGCTCTTCTTGGTCTTCCCCTTCCTCTCTTTCCATCTAGCTTTCCTTCTATGATGTTTTTAATAAATTGGTCGTGTCTTATCAGGTGTCCAATCATCTTGCCTATTCTGTCCTAAATAATTCTCAGTAATTGTCTCTTTTCCCATACTCTTACTAGCACTACCTCATTTGTAATCCTTTCTGTCCAACTTATTCTTTCCATCCTCCTCCAACACCACATTTCAGAGGCCTCGAGTCTCTTTCTGTCCTTCTGTGTCAGTGTCCAAGTTGAGGTAACATACATTAATTAATCGTACGACACTATCCCAAATGGGGTAGTCAGAGGTATTTAACTCTATTGTAAGATGAACTAAGTATCCACACTTCACCGAGCTTCCTGTTAGACCAACGTGATAGGTGGTGACCCGTTTCGCCTTTTATAATGGTCGAGCAACATACATACATAAACTCACACCTATTTCCCACCGGGGTAAGCAGAGACTATGGAATTCCCTTTGCTTCGATCCTGACATACTTCTCTTGCTTCTTCCACATTCGTCAATCTCTCTCTCTTTATTTAAGAGCTGCGCTCTTATCGGTGGAGTAATCGCCATTACTATCTTCTTCCCGCCAAATCCTTTCACCTCCTGATGTGACACGACCTGCACCTTTTCTTTATTCGTCAATCACTTCACTTAAAATAAATTAGTAACTCATTGGTGGAAGTCCGGTACCGGAGTTTGAGAAACACGCCGGTGAACTATTAGACCACAGTGACTACCATAGTCCTGGTCTAATTATGTATGCATGTTTTTCTAAATTAACACGTTCACTGTAGCACATATGGGGCAGTAAATTTGAAACTCATACGTGTATGACTATTGATTTGTATAAGGACGTAATATACGATCCCGACGACCCGATTACTCTAGCCATAGAGGCAGCCAATCAGCTCGCGACACCAAACACTTCAGGACCTCGATACCGACCCCGCCGGCGTGGTCGACGAATTCCCTCAATCAGCGCTTATCGCTATCTCAGACGACGCTTTGAGCCGAGAGTCGCGCCCGGGCACGTTTAGACCTGTTGTCTTAAATGTTGTACCGGGTGAGAGCCCTCAGCGCAGCCATTTGTCCAGCCAAGTAGTTAATGCCATCTGCGGCAAATCTACGTACAATAAGTTACGTCTAAAAAACGTAATTCAACTGTCTATCGCGAAACTTTCACGTATGCATTGCATTGTTTTATTTACCTTTCTTCTTAAAGCGATAGAGATGTTCTCACGATGTTATTAAGAATGTATCATGTGTTGTACGTGTATGTTATCTGATGTATGATGACCATTATAAATGTTGTCATTACATGGGTGGGCGCAGTCACTCAAAACTTCCGTTTTGATACTGTGACTTTTTGACCTGGGGGTTAGCCAAGTTGCAAACAATTGGGTAGTTAACAGCCTAGTTGGTAACAGCCTCCGTGGTCTAGTGGTTAGAGCGTTAGGCTCACGATCTGGAGGTCCGGGTTCGATTCCCGATGGGGACATTGTCGAAATCACTTTGTGAGACTGTCCTTTGTTTGGTAAGGACTTTTCAGGCTTGAATCACCTGATTGTCCGAAAAAGTAAGATAATTCCGTGCTTCGGAGGGCACGTTAAGCCGTTGGTCCCGGCTATTAGCCGTAAAAAACACCTCCACCAACCCGCAGTGGAGCAGCGTGGTGGAGTATGCTCCATACCCCCTCCGGTTGATTGAGGGGAGGCCTGTGCCCAGCAGTGGGACGTATATAGGCAGTTTATGGGTAGTTTCCTAGGTCAAAGATAAATTATGAAATAGGCAACTTGACTACCTAGTCAAATGAGATACTTTTTTACTAAACGTCAAAACGAAAGTTTACTTTGGAGTTTGTATGGAAATACCGTACTGTGACGTCATCAATACAATCGGTCAAACAATGTACTCATAATTAGTATATACTTAATAATTAATAAATAAAATTTGAAAATAAGTCGAAAAGTAAAATGAGATTGATTGTTATTCTTGTTAGACTGGCTTCTAATTTCAAAATTTATCTATTTTAAAATTTATATTTGACACATTAAAATAACCTACTTATTCTGATTATTAAATAAAAACAGATCTAAAGGTGACATATACCGTTTTCTTTTTTCGATTTAACTAAGGTATTTATAAATAATAAAGAAAAATGCAATAATAACATTTTTCTATGTCGTCACAGGTGGCTTTTTCATACAAATTCCATAGTAATCCGTGTTTGACGTGTAGTAAAAAGTAACTGATTTAAGGCCATTTTAAACCGCTAGTAAGTAACCGGGACCCACAGAACCATAAAAGCAACACATATGTATACATTCAGAAACTCACGCCTATTTCCCACCGGGATAAGCAGAGATTACGGAATTCCATTCGCGATCCTGACACACTTCTCTTGCTTCCTTTTCAAAAACGAAGACAATAAAAAGCTCTAAAACCATTGCGCACACGCGGACCAATTATTTTCTAAGACGTTTCAAAACTATGCCAATGTTTCCGCTTGAGTACTTATTCTAAACTAACCATCCATTGATCAATTGATTAGCGATAAAAACATGTCTATCGCCATGGTTACGGTTGACGTGTTTCGCAGTGAACTCAGGTCACCATCGTTATATCATCATCTTCTCATCATTATCCCGTTTTATACAGGGTCCGCTTACCTAAATTCAAGATTTGACAAGTCCTGTTTTTAACAAAAGCGACTGCCTGTCTGACCCTCCAACCCGCAGGCAAAACCAGCCCGATACAGGTTAGGTCATATACCTCCGAAAATACATTTCTCGGGAATGTGGGTTTCCTCACCGCTGAGCACGTGATAATCATTCATGTTCCAAATATGAATTCGAAAACAATTTCGAGAATCATTGGTTTAGGCCTGTGCTGGATTCATCATCGTTATATAACAGCAGTAAACCTAGTATAGCATGGATATAGTATATCGCGCGCGACGCGACAGACGATCAGTAATAATATTCAGCATTGGTTTTATCGCGACGTGGGTGATTATGCTGTTGTACTGACTACATACTAGTTTAAAATTATGCGATAATTATTTACCTATACTCCTTTTACCACCAACTATACAGCTCTGCCTACCCCTTCAGGGATACAGGCGTGACGCTATGTTTAAAAGAAATCGTTGAATTATCTATGGCCTCATAAAATATCTAACGTGACACCCATAAAATAATCTAAAGAAATTAAATAATCTCAATTAGAGGTACTTTAACGTAATTCGATTTCTTCTATCGTGTGGGTTGAGAGGTGGTTTACCAACCCATCAACCCTGGTGTCATGGTTACTATTGAGCCGCCAAACGCCCCTGACATGATTCAAGTAACGACTACTAACTAACGTGCCATCCGAACACCAGATCATCTTACTTTCGGACATTCAGGTGAGCCTTTAATGTTCTAACCAAACTAGGGATCACAAAGTGATTTTTGTGATATGTCCCCACTGGGATTCGAACCCGGGGCTTCCGGATCGTGAGTCCAACGCTCAACTAACTCAACGAGGCCATTATGATTAAATAATTCGATTAATATTCATCAATCATGCATGTAAGTAGTCCATTCACTAATTACATCTACTTATGATACAGTTAGCTAAACAACTTATATAATCCTGTCAAAAATGGTCGACTTACAATGTGCTTACAATCTCTTAGCACTAAATACCTACTTACTTCCTCCTTCCTACATTCTAAATATTAGGAAATTGCCAGTAAGAGGAAAGTGAAGGTATCCCTTTACTACCGGTTTCTGACTGCTACAGCACATCGTGGCTAACGTCTATAAACGTGATAGACAATTATGTTCAAAAAAATTATGTTCAGTAAAAAACATGTATTTTTATTTGTATTGAATACATTAAAAAATTACTAGACCGATTATAACAAATAATTCCCCATTTGAATGCTACATTATCCCTGAATAACATAGGAGTAAAATTAGGAATCGCCGCTAAACTCTTACAAATAAATGTCCAACCGTGCGAAGCCGAGACAGGCCGCTAGGTAGTAATTAGGTTACAATTATTAGTGAAGCAATCATTACATTTTTTTCTTCACATTACGCTCGCAGGTTCGACAAACCCTGATAATTCCATGGTTAAGAAGGCACGCTCGCACTACGAGTTTTTCGCCACGCGGCAGAAAAAAGCAGCGGCATAATGTCGCACTGTAATTCTGTACCAAACAGTTTTAAATTGTATTGCGCACTTGACGGCAGAGCCACCGCAGCGGCGCAGTATTACAGTGCGACATTATGCCGCTGCTTTTTTCTGCCGCGCGGCGAAAAACTCGTAGTGCGCGCCTGGCCTAAGGTCCCGGTTACTGTAAGCAGTTGATAGTCAAAGGTCATTGGCGACTCAATAATATAACCTTCAGATCACGATTGATGCTAGCGGTCATCGACTTCACTTCAGCTACAATTAAACGCCTATATTTTTATCACAAGTTTAAAATGTAACAAAGGCAAAGTGGTATAACCCATTTTTTGCATGAAATGTACAGAACATGCACGTCACAAACGGACAAAACTATTTTTTTTATTTTTATAACTATTTGATGCCGAGTTATAGGGTTAGCAAGTTAACTTTTATTAAGATTTTATTTCGGCCTCGAATCCCGTCTTGGGGTCTAACCTACTGAATTCGACTTTGAGTTTGAATTCATGTTTAGAACATAGATTATTGAAATCTGCGGGCCTAGCACCGTAAGCGCGCGACTCTTTCTCGCCTCGACATACGTCATCCGTCACTCTCTCACAGTACTGCACAGAAAGAGACAGACGATCTCTGTCGCGGCGAGAAAGAGTCGCGTGCTTACGGTGCTAGGCCCGCAAGTGGTTTCAAGGATTTGTGACCGGTTGATGGCAATAGGCTAGCTCTTTATTACATGGGACTTAAACAGAGCTGGCGAGAAGTGAGGGTACTTACTATACACCTCTGCCTACCCCTTTGGAGATACAGGCGTGATGCTATGTTATGTCATATTTTATTTAAATGTAGATCAGATAAAGAATCTAAATATAATAAAAATGTATGAATACACAAAAATATTATACCTATATAAAAGGGTTTTTAAATTTGAGCTTTAAACTGACGTGTGTTCCATAAATTTTACTCCTGTCGATTACCCGTCTCTTTCCTTTTCGGCGGATAAGAAAGTGACAGGTATAACTTAAAATAAAATTAGATGGTGTGTACTGGAATCAGCACCATTATTCCCCTAAAAAAATTGATTTTATTAATTATTATTTTATTGTTCGATTAAAAGTTCAAATATTTTATTGAGATGGCAACCCTGTAGAGCAGTCGCCGTGAGTCGGATGTAAAATAAATAGACGTGGAAAGTTCACTGTTGGTCTGAAAGTGAAACCTATAGTCATGGAAGGAAAAAATAAAAATATTTCATACGGAAAAATGGGCTGCCATTTTTCTCTCGTGTCTGAAAGAGTATTTTTGTTTCACTCGCATAGTTTTTATTGTCACTAAAGGGGAATGAACCGAGACTAAAATCTTTAAGTGACTTATGTTTTAAGAGAAAACTAAAGAGCCGTGGTAGCGTAGTTGGAAGAACGTTTGACTCATGTTGAGATGTCGCAGGTTCATGTCCAGCATACTTTTGTCTTAGTCAACGTAAATATTTTCATTATGGCATAACAATGTTAGAATTTTTCCCAGTCGCCATATTGGTTGGAATTTTTTATTTTATTTATTAACACATAACTTAGCCCACGACTAATTTCCGAATGGGTTAGTCAAAGGTACATCCATCGTAAGATGAACTAAGTAGCCACACATCACCGAACATTCTGTTAGACCAATGTGATAGGTGGTGAGCCGTATCGTCGTCTATAATGGTCGAGTCAACTGTGTTAGTGAACACTGCAGTTATGATAAAAAAAAAAATATTTTTAGAAATAGGATATCATGGTTTGGCGGGAATTATTCGGAATTCGATTGCTGGCAACACCCTTGTCTTGCACAACCAGTTGAATCAGTTGTACCCTTTTTGCTGATGGCATTACCATGGTTAGGTACTCTTCTTGTTTGATTCGTCTTATTTGTATATTTGACTCAGATGGCACTCACTACTTGGCCGTAATTGGACATTCAAGTTGCAAACCTAGTTCTAGATAACTCGCATCAGTAACTCTACTGATTAGACGGATTTGTTTTTTAATTCTTTCACTCGTCTACTCAGCAAGAGAGAATTTACGACCGCGCAATATTGAGTCTGTCAAAACACGGTTTTAGATTTTTATTTTAAACAACAGTAGTTCGTGATAACATTCGTTAAGTTCTCAAAGTTCAAAAAATTCCCTGTATCATTTCTAGGATTTCAATCTATGTTTATGAAAATTTTCTTCGCAATCAGTCCAGCGACTTAAGCATGAAAAGGTAGCAGATAAAATTTATTTTGCAGTTACATAAACAACATAACATACCATCACACCTTTATCCTTGAAGAGGCAGACAGAGTAGTATTAGTATATACAAACACTCCTCACCAGTAATATTTAAGTCCCTTGTAATAGCGAACGAGCCCATTTCCATTTACCGGGCACGAATCCAATATAATTCAGTGCGCTTTGTGATCCGTAGTTTGGTTAGGACATTGCTGCTGATCATCTGATTGTCCAAAAGTAAAACGATCCGTGCATAAGAAGGCACGTTAAGCCGTTGGTCCCGGTTACTACTTACTGAACTGATGTAAGTTTTAGTCGTTACATGAGTCACGTCAGCGTCCTATGGCGGGTCAATAATAACCTTGACACCCGGGTTGATGAGATTGGTCATCCACCTCACAACCCACACTTTAGTAGAAGAGAGCGCATAAAAATTGTTTTTTTCCAATTCGATTCGAAATTCAATTAAAAATACTTGGCGTAAAAATAATTTAAAAATATTTGGCTAAATAGTAATTATATACATATTATGAACTTAATGTTTTTCAGCCCTACCCCGAGCGAATGATGCGTGAATCTCGAAAAGATGGCAATACTGGATCTTTGCCAAAACTCATGGAATTATGTACTCTTAGTAGAAGCTCTCATGTCATCGACCTATTAGTACAGACTCGCACTACTTAGACCCTATTACAAGTAATAAAAATATGAGTATCATATTTTCCTTTTTTGTCTCAATAAAAACCTTTATTTGTGTTAGATAGGATAAAAAAAAAACTATATCAATATTATTGTATGTTTTGTAAATAAAACGGATAGAGCAAATAAAACATTTAAGCAGGATTCCCTATTTTATTTTGTTTTGGTGTTTTGATGTTTCACTTTTATATTTGTTAAGTCAATACAAATATATATTTCTTTTTATTGTACTTAAAATAAATTATTATCTTTTTATATATTAAATTAAATAATGTATGAACAAATATGAATGTGTGTCTAGTGAGGAAACGAGAAGCTTATACTAGTTATAACGTTATAATGAATAATTATTACTGTATATTACAAAATATACTGATGGATTCAAAAAACAGATGCAATTGTTGCAAGCCTAGACCTAAATTATTATACTTGGAGCGTGCCGCGGAATGGCCGGCGATGTGTCAGAAGCTGGAATGGAACTTCTTATTGGATGTGACAAGATGATGGATAAAGACGAGGCTTAGGCCTTAACTGGATTTTACTTTCAAGATTTTGGATACAGAAGACAAGGCTTAGGCCTAATATGGATTTTAAATGAATGATATTAAAAACTGAAGACAAGGCTTTGGCCTAATAAGAATATTAATTAATGAGAGAGATTGAAAACTGAAGACAAGGGTTAGGCCTATTTTGAAAAATATTCTATACTTAAGCATCTGTAAGTTTTGAATTATAAAGATTATGTGAGTCATGTCAGTCTGTCGGTAAGTCTTGAGTCAATATCTACGTGATACGCTCTAGTTGCTTAGGTTGACTGAAAGCTGCGGGTGTCACTATCCAACTGTTTGTACTTGTTTTGCTGCATTGAGATGAGATTTTTAAATTACTTTTTAGGTTTTTAATCTCGGGCTGGTCACTAGGTCGGAAAAATAGTGGCATACTGAACTAAACTTGACGGTAGTACATAATAAAGATATTAAATAAACTCCTTTTATCGTGTGGGTAGTGAGGTAGATTACCAACCCCATCTACTCTGGTGTCAGGGTTACTATTAAGCCGCAAAAGGCCCCTGATATGGCTCATTTAACGGCTACCTGATTCAACGAAGTAAGTATAGTTCTATCTCAATTATACGAAGCTCCCTGTTCCCGATGCTGAAGCATAGGACGTAGACTACACTGTTAACCGTCTCGAACAAGGAGCGAGTATAATATAAGATCTGATATACATTATTTTTTGTTGTGTCTTCTCTTTTCTCGTATGGATAGTGTCAGTGACCATCCTCAGCAATCCATCAAAAGCTAATATAAAGGCGCTGTGTTTTTGTTGTTGTTGATATTGTTGTGTATAAAACAATAATTTTAGTCTTATTGTTATATTTACAGTATATAATCTGATGTAGAATCTACAATCAACAAAACCAATCAACAACCAACAACCAATACCAACAATCAACAAATATATATAGGCATTGATTATCTAATCAAACACATTCAAAATGCCTTATTAATTTAAAATTGATTTTCAGATTGGTACAATGGAATTTAACGATCAATTAATTAATTATTGCTCCGAAATTGGATCTACACATGTCATGCTTGATTGACCTCACATTGTAATAGAAACATAACATCACATGCTCACGACTATATTCCAAATTGGGGTAGTCAGAGACACGTCTATCGCACGATGAAATAAGTACACTTACTTCACCGAGCTTTCTGAATAAAACCATAACTCTTTCTCTTCTTTGTTTCTTCCCCTTACTGAATAGAAATATGTCTTCATGTCTAAGCATTTGCTTAGGCAGTTATTATCTTTATAGTATGTAGAGTAGTAGAATCTCTAATGGAGAACACAGAGTAATGTAGAAGACAACATGCCAGACAAAGTATTAGTATGCTTTCAATTTATGTTAGGGGCCTTTGGCAGCTCAATACTAAACCCTGACACCTCGGTTGATGAGAGTTGGTAATCCACCTTATAACCCACACAATAGAAGAACTTTACTACGCTCTCACTCCTCGTCCGGGCGCAAATCCAGGAAACCACGTGATATCAATTATCTATGATCCAAACATGAATTCAAACTCACTTGAATCAGTCTCAATTTAGACGAATGCAATGCTTTAGATTCGAACTGTTTGAAACAAAAAGCGCTGCCAAGGGCTATCACGGATTCAAACACTAATAATACTTTTTTTATAACTATAATTCAGACACACATATTTTTTTTAGTTCATATTCAAGCAAACAGACAACAAAATAATTTTCTAAATAGACAATAATGTTTACACTCGTTAAAGGCTATTATTGGTCAGCAAAAATTTAGTATCGATCGCCATCGAATCGCATAGAAGAAGAATATGAACATATTTGAAATGTGCAAATTAAGCCCTTTCATCGGATACGCAACGCACTAGTATTCGGAAAAAAAAATTTTTTCGTCCTCACTTTATGTGTTCTAGAGGGCGCCACATTGAATTTAGCGTAAAGTCACACAGTCTGTAACCACCGTTCATAAAAGCAAAAGTTGTTCAGTTGTTTTTCAACTCAACAACTTTGATCCACTTTGATAATGATAATCTTTGTAGAATCAGTCTTAACTCTAAGACTAAAGTAAAGACAACTCACAACAAAGATGTCATTATACATATATAAAAGTTGATACGCAACAGGTTTATTACTACAGAAGACATCATTCTTGATTTTTTTAATAATATAGGCTCGCATAATGTTAATAATAGTTTATTAGCCACATCTAGCATTTAGATTTGTAGATCACAGATTATAAAACTTCTTTGTTAAGCAAAAACTGTTATGTAATTTAGTAATTTGTTGTTTTGTTACAGTTTTGTTGTAAAATGAGAATGGTAATAGAATAATTTTAGAACTTGAAAGTTGATCTAGATTTTATCGAGTACTAATGTGCGGGTTATGTAGCTGTAATTATACGTTAGTTTCTTGACTACCAAACCTAACATTCAAGGGGCCTTAGCTAAGACGCAAATGGCTTCGAAAAGCTATAGTGATAGTGATAAAAATGTATGGGATTGACATGAAGTGACATGTCAAATTGTCAATCTCGTATTTTTATCACTGTCACAGTAGTTTTGCATAATCGTTTCCAACTTGGCTAAGGCCCCAGATTCAATCACGTTCGAGTGTATTTAGGAAACGAAGTCTATAAAGTTAACTCGATTCTTCGTAAATAACCAATATTATGCAATATTTTTTGATTAGCTATTTTTTAATTTATATTGAGTTTGAATTTTTTAATTTTGTATATTTTTGTTTTTTGATCCATATTATGTCCTTTCGAAATAAAAATTATATTAAACCACTTTAAAATTAGAACACTCCAAATTCGAAATTCGTCGTCAAATTCACCTCACTTCACTTTGATCCTGGCACGGCACTCACTTTTTCATTTTCCTTTTATTTTTTTATTAAAAAAATAGATTTCACAGATAAAAAAATAAAAATGGTGAACTTACAAAGGTCCTCATGTCGGATCGCTTGGTTCTCCGGCTATGTTCGTTGCAGTGATGCTTACAGACAGAATGTGCTGGTTTTATAGTGACTGGAAGTGATTGTAGTTTCGTAGAGTGAGGTGAGAAAGGAGTTAGTTTTGGAATCACATAGAGTTGTCGCTGAGAGATTCCGATCGGAAGATTAAATTAAAGATCTTAGTAACAAAATTAGATCAGTTATTTGGACTAAACTTTTGTTATCATAATAATTAAAATCTAAAGTTTTTTTATCTTGCATGTCAGTGTAATATTAAATAAATAAATAAATAAATTATCTACTTGGCCGGAAGAGTCCCAAGTAGTATCTAATAATGATTGTGAAGTAAAAATAAATATACAAAGTACTAATTTAGTTACAATATGATGGAACATAGTTTGAACTGTTACTATTAATGGTTATAAATTATTTATTTAGGTAAGTACTTAGTTTTAATATCCATGCTAATTATTTATGACTTTATGTAAGATACTATACGTATAATATAGTCAACTGATACCAATTAATACTTTATGACTCTCGAATCCAATCAATACATTTAAATTAAACTCGTTCAAATAATTCGCGTTCAAAATGAAGTCGCGTATCTCTGCCGCACAAAAAACATGCAGAATTTTCGACATTTCAATCTCATCCTGTTAATTCTATTCGGGCATTATCATGCACATCATCTCCCTAGCATTATCCCGTTTTACTTAACCTGAATATTAACAGGTCCGGCTTTTTACAGAAGCGACTGCCTGTCTGACCTTCCAACCCCGCGAAGAAAAAACCAATACTGGTTAGGCGTCATCATGCACAACACCTTCAATTTGCTCCCGAAATTGCCTCTAAAAATACACCAACCTAAATTAATATTCAAAAATTGCGTTCCTAAACTCCATTGCAATAATTACGCCCGAAAATAAGCTGCAAGCCTTAATTTTCTCGTTACCACCCTCATTTGGAACGGAAATTACAAATTTTGCCATCAACCCAAATTTCCTAAAAACATCTTTAGCAACTGATTGTTGGTAATCAAAGTTATTTTGGACAAACTAATGAATATAAACACAGCACCGTGATAACTTCTCTTTCTTGGTTAATTTACATTTTGGATTATTTGAATAAATTTACACATTTCGGATTGTCCTTAAACCACTGGTTCCATTTCTGGCGATGAAGCGGTAAGCATGGTATTTTCACGCTGTTCTCGGTCTTCTTCTTCAAATCCTATTATCCCCTGTTGGCTTGTAGGGCTCGAACCATAGATTTCCACTCCTTGTGATCTTTTGCAGCCTCTGTAGCTTACTCCCATGACATGCCGATACTTTTTATTTCTCGGTCAACAGAGCATCGCCAGGTTTTCCAGGTTTTACATTTTCTCTAAATAATCAAAATCCAGGTGTAATAAACTGCAACTACCCAAAGTATAAGTCCGCGCTTCTTCGAAGAAACCACTGCTCGATTCTCGGCTCGGACATAAGTCCGGCCAAATAGTTATAGCCATATATGGCTACTGACGAGTCACGTCAAAAAACACTCCGGCATAATCTTATCAAGCCCAAGAGGATGTGGGCTTAGGCTACGCACCCTCAATCATTTTGCTATAATAGCGCTCGGAACTACCCATTTGTCCAACCAAATAATGGTATCTGAAGTAAAAAAAAACAACAAACCAATCTTCGTAACTATCACCTCGCGTGCAAACTTAGTGCGTAATGTCTCTTTTTCCGACATTATTGAGATGGGTCAGTATAGTAGTTTTAAAATATTTAATCTTCTCAATCAGCAGGCTTGTCGTATGTAGCAATCTATTTTACATAATCTATTGGCAAAGATTATTAATTGAGTATTATTCTCTTCTTATCGTGTGTGTTGTGAGGTGGTATACCAACCACATCAACCCTGGTGTCAGGGTTATTACTGAGCCGACAAAGGCCCCTGACATAACTCATGTAACGACTACATACTCACATCAGTAAGAGTAATCGGGATCAACGGTTTAACGTGCCTTCCGAAGCACGGATCATCTTACTTTCGGACAATCAGGTGATCAGCATGTAATGTCCTAACCAAACTAGGGGTCACAAAGTATAGTTTAGGTTAGTATAAATATTATTTTCAGATAAGATTATTTCGAGTTATCATCTCCTTAGCGTTATCCCGTTTTCACAGGGACCGCTTTACTAACCTGAAGATTTGACAGGTTAGGTCAGGTAACACAGAAGCGACTGCCTGTCTGACCTTCTAATCTAATGAGGCAGGTTAAAGATTATTTAGATTAAAATGTCGTACGTAGATAAAGGTTCAACGCTACCCGCTGGTAGTTAGACAGATCCCGGCAACAGGACATTGTCTGAGCCTACCCTTTAATTTATCTCGTGGACTTGACTCCATTAACCAATGTAATTTCGAAACCAAAAATCTCTGAACTTGACAACCGATGCAAACTTGGGCTTTGATTTTGTCACACATAAAATTGGCTTCAACGTTTTATTATTTTCAAGTAAGATATTTCGACAATTTTGGATATTTTCTTGCTGCAGATTAAATTTCAAGTAAATTTTTATGATGAATAATTTACATCAAATTAAAGCTGCTCAGAAGATAAAAATAAATATTTGTATATTATTATTATGATATTTTGGAGAAAATGATAATAACAAATTGCTCAGTTGAATCAGAAAATATCACCTCTGAATGACTTTTACCTCTGAATTTATTAACAAAAAATTTAATATTCAAAAGCGGTATTAACAGCTCAATGTACATCTATTTCCGACCTACACGTTACTAGATCGCGTCTTTTTTTACTTTTTTTAATGTTTGGATTGTGTTCCGCTAGTCTAGGACTAGGACTCGAGTCTTCTCTTCTTTTGTCTCCTATTCACTCTTACTTTCTCTTTCATTTATACTTACTTTACTTTTTTAATTTATCCGTACAATAGGACATGCGTAAAAAGTTTAATGCTACTTGTCATTTTGGACATGTCGTAGATGTCTGTTGATGTGACTTATTGTAGGTTTGCCTGGCAATAACTACTTGTGCGGTCAAATAGGGCTCTCACTCACCCGGTACAAACTTTAAGCCAACAGACCCGAGGGTGCCCAGTTGGGCGCGAACCTCTGCTCCGGGCGTCTCGCGTCGTCTGACAGGTTTATAGTATATGAAAGATCAATCGACACTTATGGGCCGATAGCAATAAGCGCTGAATCGGTATCTGAACCATTTAAAAGGCTAGTATCCAACTAGTCAAATCAGTTACTAAACGTCAAGACACGAAATTACTATGGAATTTGTATGAAAAAGCAAACTGTGACGTCATAGAAAAACGTGATAAAATGACGGAGTTATTATTACGTTTTTCTACATAAAAAAGTATAAATAAGTTAAATAGAAAAAAGAAAATGTTTATCGTTATAGATCTTTGTTTATTTACTAATCTGAATTTCATACATTTTTTTTTGTCCTCTCAAAATGATGAACAATCTAAATAGAGATGTGCTGTAACCCGTACTACATGGGTCATGATATCCATCTTAGGATATCAAATAACCAGTGTGATAACCAACATTTTATCTTCTATTAAGGTACTATCGACTATGATCTCATGCAGTCTTAGTTAGACCTGGAGGCCAGTGTGCATGCAGTATGAGTGTCCTGAAACCTAATCGATTCCTATCGTATAAAAAAACGTATTTCTCAAAATTGAATTTTTGACTTCTAGGTAATCTACATAACATTACATAAACAGCAGCTGGGCACAGGGGAGGGCCCTCAATTAACCGCAGGGGGTATGGAGCATACTCCACCACGCTGCTCCACTGCGGCCATGAGGTAATATAGTAATTATAATTAATTCCAACCGATCACTGTTGATGTCACAGACTTCTTCCTCGGACATAATGACTTAAAGCTTACCATTGCCTATCCCTTCAGGGAAACACGCGTCTTACTATGTTATAATACACATATAAATAACAAAAAAGAAGAGAAGAGAAAGAAAAGAAGAGAAAAGCAGCGGTGTATAGTTCATTAGTACTCCTCGCCATCTTTTAAGTCCCATGCAGGGAATGCAATCCCGCGGGATTTGAATAGATCTCGAAACTTTCGGGATCTCGTATAAAGTAGTTCATACAAAAATGTAAAATTAGGATGGTTTAAAACGATGAAAACTGCTTGTGATAGTGAGGTTAATTAAAACAATATTTCTTTTTGGAATGAAAACAAAAAATACCTTTGTGCTTCAATATTACTAACTAAATAATTAAGTTTTCTTTGGAAATCTAATCAAAACGAAAAGTATAACTCAAGGAAGTTCGCCCAATAATCCCGTCAATCTCGAATGGGATCTCGTATATTATGCTTCGGGATTAATCCCGAAAAATTAGACGAGATCCCGCGAGAACGGGATTGAATTCCCTTGTCCCATGTAAGAAAAGGCGGGTCTATTGCCATTAGTAATGGCTGGCATAAATCAGGCACAAATCCTAGAAACCTCGTGATATCAATTATCTATGATCCAAACATGAATTCAAACTCATAAAGTCGAAGTGACTTAAAACCCGTGACTCTACGAGTTTACCGATTTACCACACCAATAATAAGAATTACTCGTTTAGTATTAAGGTGCTGATAAACTTGAACATTCACTTGTAATGAGCATTTGTCCGAATGTTACAAAACGAGAAAAATACGAGCACATTTAGCGAGCATTCTATCGAGTGTTCTTGCTCGTGAAAACGTTCATAGCAATGTTTGGCTCGGCTCGTTGTTCAGTTCGACAAATATAAAAACGGCGAATGCTCGCTTTTCTGTTACAAGTGAATGATCAAGTCTATCAGCACCTTTACGAGTAGACTATTTAGAGATTACTGTTACAATTAAACTTGCTATGATTAATTCTGACAACTTTCACATAACATTAATTCACGCCCCTTCCTTACTTGGATGGGCAGAGACACAAATCGTTAGATTATTATTATTATAATTATATCAACTTGTTGCCAGGTATGTGATACTATT
Organism: Pectinophora gossypiella; assembly: GCF_024362695.1. Lineage (NCBI taxonomy): Eukaryota > Metazoa > Arthropoda > Insecta > Lepidoptera > Gelechiidae > Pectinophora > Pectinophora gossypiella. Next base: position 3,863,316 of record NC_065426.1, read on the forward strand.
TATAGAAGTTAGTAGTTTATCGCCTTTGAACTACTTTTCATTATTACTTGTTTTACTAGATTTAGATTTATATATCTCCCTAGCATTATCCCGTCTTTCACAGGGTCAGCTTGCCTAACCTGAAGATTTTACCAGGTCCGGTTTTTTACAGAAGCGACTGCCTGTCTGACCTTCCAACCCGCGAAGGGAAAACCAGCCCACAGGTTAGGTCACAACCTCCAAAAATGCATTTCTCGAGAATGTGGGTTTCCTCACGATGGATTTATATCTATACATATACATAATATTGATTTATAATATAATTATAAGTACTTAACATTGATTTTTATACATTATAATATTATCTATAATTTATATCATCTTAGGTTAGGTTGTGAGGTGGATTACCAACCCCATCAACCCTGTTTTCAGGGTTACTATTGAACCGCCAAAGGCTTCTGACATGGCTCATGTACCGATTACTAACTTGCATCAGTAAGTAGTAACCGAAACCAACAGCTTAACGTGCCTTCCGAAGCACGGATCATCTTACTTTCGGTCAATCAGGTGATCAGCCTGTAAACTAAACCAAACTAGGGATCACAAAGTGATTTTCGTGATATGTCCTCACCGGGATTTGAACCCGAGACTTCCGGATCGTGAGCCGAACGCTCAAACCACTGAACCGCGGAGGCCGTTAATTAAATTAGGTAAATAAGTATGTATACTGTATGTTTTTTTTTTAAATTAAGTTGGGTTTGCTCTTGACTTCGTTCTTCCACAAGAAGAAGAGATCGACGTTGGAACGAGCTTACCCAGAAAATGCCTATTCACTATTCACCCGTGATTTAAAGGACCCCAGGTTATAAGAGTCAGGAAACACCGACGCCGGCAGCCCATTCCATTCCTTGGCAGTGCGCATTATGAAGGATGAAGCGAAGCGTTTGGTGCGGATTAGTGGTATGTCAACCAAGTAAGGATGGTAACCCGCCGTACGTATACTGTATGTGACGCAAAAGAGGACGGTCGAAGAAGACCTAGCGACGTTCGGTTGACCGAGAGTTAAAAACGCTCAGCATGTCATGGGAGCAAGCTACAGGGGCTGCAAAAGATCGCGTGGAGTGGAAATCTGTTATTCGAGCCCTACATCCCAACAGGGGATAAAAGGATTAGGAGAAAAAGAAGTATATAAACTCCATTAATACTTTGAATGGATTGATCAAAACATGCCCTCAGGGATTTCGGGTGGGTATTTATTGATGTATATAAGTATACATCATTAAACATCATACGTATAGTATCATAAAACACTTTCTGTGATAAAGTCACATAAACTCTTTATTTTTCACTTTCCTTCCACCGACTGTAATTGGAATACCATTATATTTAAGTCTATAATAAATTATGTAATACAAACTGGATTTAAAAAAAAAAGAAAAGAAAGGAAAACATGAAACAGTAGGACTAGGGCCCTGTGCTGGGAGGATTTCTGGCCACGTCTTTCCCTCAGCGTTACAGATTCCGATGTGGTAGTAGTATTACAGCTAGTTACATAATTATGTAATTTAAGTTTTTGACGTTCAAAAAGCGCTAACTTTGTAAGCCAATTTTGAAAAAAATATATTTTTGAATTTTTTTTTTTGACATTACCGAAATCCCTAAGGGCGTCTTTTGATTAGTTGCGCAGTGACTACACTATTGGCAGATGTTGTATACACGTCATGTGCAATATGTAATATGCAAAAAAGTGTATAGCGCAATAAATAGCGCAATTATATCTTCTAGCACTATCATAATAATTGTACCTATTAGTTTTTAAGTTGTTTGGAACAATAAATATACATAAACTGCCTATATACGTCCCACTGCTGGGCACAGGCCTCCCTTCAATCAACCGGAGGGGGTATGGAGCATACTCCACCACGCTGCTCCACTGCGGGTTGGTGGAGGTGTTTTTACGGCTAATAGCCGGGACCAACGGCAACGAGCCCTCCGAAGCACGGAATCATCTTACTTTTACGGACAATCAGGTGATTCAAGCCTGAAAAGTCCTTACCAAACAAAGGACAGTCCCACAAAGTGATTTCGACAATGTCCCCATCGGGAATCAAACCCGGACCTCGTGGATTTCGACAATGTCCCCATCGGGAATCGAACCCGGAGCAGCGTGGTGGAGGTTGCTCCATACCCCCTCCGGTTGATTGAGGGGAGGCCTGTGCCCAGCAGTGGGACGTATATTGGCTGTTTATGTATGTATGTATGTAATGATTTTTTTAAGAACGTTTAGGGCTTTGTGCCGATGTTTTCCTTTCAGCTTCTTTTCCTCGGCTATACATACAGGTAGTGAGAAGCTGCAGTAGTTTTAGGCAGATGAGACGTCCGTTACGTAAAAAAATACGATTCAAAAAGTAACTATGTTACCTATTGAATAATGATATTTTTGAATTTAAATAATAAATATTTTTTTACGTTCTACAGCCTGTCTTAATAGACAGGCTACCTAACGGTAGTAAGTTGTTTTTCATTCTTTATTTCTTCCGTAATATCCCTGGCTGCCGCATCTTGCGTCATTTTGCGTCACTAGCAGCTGTCAGATGGAAAAAAAGAAGTTTGAGTTATGTAGTCGGATGTGTATCTGTGTAAGAGTACATTAAAGTATATCATTATAAGCCTTCTATACATGTTTTCGCTTAAATCTTAGCAAATTGATCACAAATGTTTTAAAAACACTGATGTTTTTGACTGATATATTTTTCACATAAAATGTTTTAAAATCACTAATATTTTTGACTGTTATATTTTTCACATAAAATGTTTTAAAATCACTAATATTTTTGACTGATATATTTATCACATAATATGTTTAAAAATCACTAATATTTTTGCCTGTTATATTTTTCACATAAAATGTTTTTTTTTTTCTTTTTTTTTTCATAAAATGTTTTAAATTCACTAATATTTTTGACTGTTATATTTTTGTTCCATTTGCGGTTGAGACTATACTCGGTCCTTGTGGTCCTGAAGCGAAACTGTTTAGGGTAAGTTTGGCAATTCAGAGAGGCAATATTATGCTGCCAGCTTGTTAGCACCTTGCCTCGTTGTGATGCATTAGAGTAAGTGTTTTATAAATAAGATTATGTATTTGTATTATTTAAAAAAAACACTAGAATTTTATAAATCCGACAGAAAATTCCAATTAATGTCAACTCAGTGTCATGATAATTATGAATCATTCCCCTCGGTATTTGTTATGGTGTCACTAACACCCATACGCTTGTATTTCTGCATGTATGTACTTGTCCGGGGTGTAAGTGACATTGTAACGAATATTGAAAGTGGTAAGCTCATTATTCTGAATTAATATTAAGTGGAAATTTCAAGCACGTTAGAATTACACATACAAAAAAGACACTGTAAGGGACTTGTAAAGTTTGTATGGAGCAACTGTTTCTATTAGTTGTCTTTTTTTATTTTTATTTTTGTCTAGTATGCCGCGACATTCTCTTATCGAAATACAATGAAGATGTTTTTTTTTTCTTCGTAGTGCTACAGCATGTAGACATGCTATTTTTACAGGGTGTTCCGGTAATAATCGAAAGAACGTAAGTGGAACTTAACTCACCTAATTATCTAAAAATATTTTTCAAATATCAGGGATGAACGCTACTCTCGTCGTAAGGTCGCAGGTTCGAATCCAGCACGTGCCTAAACCTATGATTTTCGAAATCAGTATACGTATTCATGTTTCGATCATAAATGATTATCTCAGGTCAGCAGTGAAGGAAAACATCGTGGAAAATCACACACCCGAGAGCGTTTCGGAGGTATGTTTTCTCTTCGCGGGCTGGACGGCTTTTAATTTTTAAACTTATTTTGTTTTTGTTTTTAAATAATAATAAATAAATAATATTATATACGTAATAAGTATAGTATAATGTCCGATAAAGAACAATGAAATAATAATATACGTGCGAGATATACGTTCGGCATTCGATTTTCAAATTTAAATTAGGTGCCATTCTAAAATCCGAAAGGTATTCTGTTACGAAATTACCGATTGCGATATACTTCAGATTCTTTGAGTTACTTCCTTGTAGTTCCGGCCAAGTACTTAGTGAATGTCATCTGAACCAAGTCTACGATATTTTTTTTTTGTTTTTATAACATTCACCAGTGCTACACCCCCGCACACTCTTTATAAAACTCTCTTTCTTATCGTGTGTCGTCTATCACGTAAGTGCGAAAAAGACACACAGTCCGCGCGCTCCCCCTTTCTCCTTAGCGACTTACGGCCATTTAAGACTAAAGTAAGACCCAGCGGGGGTGAGGTCGGCGCCCGATACGAATTGGTGCGGGGCAAAGTGTTACCGTTCAACACGTAGTTTTATTCTTTATTCTATGCCCGTGAGAAAATACGAGACAGATATTTTCGATTTAATTTTCTTTACATAAGTATAATGATCACGGTTCGGCGGCAGGCAAGAGTAAAACCACTGCTCTATTTTTCCCTAAAAAGAAGCGTGAACAATGCTACACCGACAAGAGCGTGGCTCTTAAATTAGTGATGTGATGAAGTCATACCATAAGTTTAGTTATGCTAAAAAAAATACCTAAGTAGGTATGTTACCACAAGTCGGCAAGCTAGTTATGTTATAGAATACTTACTTACCTAATTATAATTTTTTGATTTTGATAAGTCATAAATATTTAAATTAATTACAATCGTACGTAATTTTAACATGTAGGCAGTGATACCATCTTATATGCCATTAATTACTTTTAATTAAAAAGGAAGGGCTTTTATATTTTAGTTTTTTTTTTTTGACGTGACTTATTGTAGATTTGCCGCATATGGCAAGATGGCATAACTACTTGCCTGGACAAATTTGTATTTATAACCCGATAAAAATTTTGCATTGGCTTATAACCCGACAGAATTACCTAAGTTGACAGCACACGACAAACGGTTTGCATACCAGCGAGATACCTTTTTGATTAGCCCGGGCTAGATTCATTTACTCGTTCTTTCTCAAATTAAGAGCTGTCAATCATTCGTCCCTTTCTTTTTCGGTGGATATGAAAATGACAGGTATAACTTAAAGTAAACTTAGGAGGTGTCTGCAGGAATCAGGACTAGTATCTGCTTATCCCGGTGGGAAATAGGCGTGAGTTTACATAATATGTATGTGTTTTCATTTCACTTTTTGTTCTTCTTTTCACATTATTTTATTTTTAAGTTAAGCATTTATATATTTGAGGAGCTCGGTGGCGCAGCGGTAAACGCGCTCGGTCTGCGATTGCTAAAGTTAAGCAACATTCGCAAAGGCCGGTCATAGGATGGGTGACCACAAAAAAAAAAAAAAAGTTTTCATCTCGAGCTCCTCCGTGCTTCGGAAGGCACGTTAAGCCGTTGGTCCCGGCTGCATTAGCAGTCGTTAATAACCATCAATCCGCACTGGGCCCGCGTGGTGGTTTAAGGCCCGATCTCCCTATCCATCCATAGGGAAGGCCCGTGCCCCAGCAGTGGGGACGTTAATGGGCTGATGATGATGATGATGATATTGTAACCCTCGGAAGCAGCGTGGTCACTCCCAACACGAGCATATTAAATTGCTTACTGGGAGGTCCATAATTTCGATATTAAAAATACTGGAGATTTTTTTTTATGTGCTCGTATGTATGTTCTGAAGAGCTCGGTGGCGCAGCGGTATACGCGCTCGGTCTGCGTTTGTTGAAGATAAGCAACTTTCGCAAAGGCCGGTCATAGGATGGGTGACCACAAAAAAAGTTTTCATCTCGAGCTCCTCCGTGCTTCGGAAGACACGTTAAGCCGTTGGTCCCGGCTGCATTGGCAGTCGTTAATAACCATCAATCCGCACTGGGCCCGTGTGGTGGTTTATGGCCCGATCTCCCTATCCATCCATAGGGAAGGCCCGTGCCCCAGCAGTGGGGACGTTAATGGGCTGATGATGATGATGATGTATGTTCTAAACCACTTGTTACTTAACAAGTAAGGTGAGGCGTACCCATCCAAGAAAAGACAAGCATGAGTTCGCCTGACACTCCATTGCGAGTTTCAACCGATAGTAAAATACAACTTGTTTGATTTGTCCAACTTTTTTTTCTATCACCTAGCCCGGATTCTTAGGCCGTGGTTTTATTTTGTACAGCTATCCATTATACGTTTAATTCCAATACGTTACGGTGTACTTGCTTGCGTTCTTCTTAGAGAAAAGTAAATAAGTACAATGTGCAAAAAAACGTTTTATTCACCAAGTTCTTTTGGATTAGTTGCGCGGCTGGTACTCAATAAAATAGACTCAATAATACCTTTTAATGCTAGCTAATTTGGTTCGGACTTTATAGGCTGATCACCTGATTGTCCGAAAAGTAAGATGATCCGTGTCTCGGAAGGCTCGTTAAGCCGTTGGTCCCGGTTACTACTTACTGATGTAAGTAGTCGTTACATGAGCCATATCAGGGGCCTTTGGCGGCTCAATAATGACCCTGACACCAGGGTTGATGGGGTTGGTAATCCACCTCACAACCCACACGATAGAAGAAGAAGAATGCTAGCTGCAAGATACAACAATAAGGTTCGAGCCCAACTAGGCACCCTCAGGCTTATTGTCTTTTTGTACCGGGTGAGAACCCTAAGCGCTCCCCATTTGTCCGGCCAAGTAGCTAAAGCCATTTCGGCAATTCTACAATAAGTCGTCAAAAAAGCACGACCATTTTTTTGCAGCTTTACACAACAATAAATCAAATCTAATATCGTCGCCATAAAGCGGTTACCTATGTGTTTGACCGATATGTATAATGTAATGTATGTATGTATGTAAGGATGTATGACAAGCACAAACTACAATACAAATGTACTTTATTGCACCAAAACAAAAGGAAATATTACAAAAGACTCTTAACTAGACACGATAAGCTGCAAAAGTCCAATCAGTTTCTTGGAAAGTAATAAATGTCGTTTCTGTAATAGACCAAAACACCTACAAAAACATAAATTTTATAATTATGACAACTAATGGTTCATAATTTCACCACTGTTTACAAATAATTTGCTGGACTCAGTGACTGCACTTTTGATCTTTGATTGTACATGGCAAATCGTTGTAATCGCTTAAAGCGATTACTTCCAGACACCCATAAGATACTACTGCAAATGGAAAGTACTGTATTAAAACTCATTAAAAATTAATGAAAAAATAAATATTACCTCTATCTATGTATTCCTACATAGAGTAGGAAGGTAGGTAGGTATGTATAACAATGATTATTCATTTATAATACAATCTACAAGGTGAATGAGCGTTTTATTAATAATAATAGTTAGTAAGGTAGACGTAGATAGAAGTTGTTTGTTTGTTTATCATAGAAAGTGAAACTAATTTGGCACTTTGGAACTCATTATTGCGTCGTCAAGCACCCAAACTAATTATTTACAAAATTACATAACTATTCTTCGATGTTATTTGTTTGTCCTCTCATTTCTTCGTAATTTATTATGTAGAAAAACCGTATAATGTGTATGATTGATGTCTACGATAAGCAAAAAAACTGTCATAACTTTTGTGTAAAGCGCCACCTATTAATTCATATCTGAACTAAGTAACAAAACACAACAAACATAGGGTTAGAGTAAGGCGTCGTAGTTTCTTTAATCTTGCATAGATGGCGCTAAATTTAAATATTTATGAACTTTCAAGTTTTCCATTATTATTGGCGAACAATTAAAAATATCATTATTATTTATTCAAGTATTAATATTGTTATTTTATATTATAATGATGTGGTCTACTTATTTTTCGCAACTAGGTACTCTACAACTCCTTCCCTCTACCAGAATAGCTTGGAACTAACATGAAACAATAAAACGTGACGCACGCAGTGCAACCATTACACAAACCCTTATAGTAGTACTAACAATTTCTCATAGATGGCGCTTATCAAAAAGTACTTATTATTCTTCACAGATGACGCATAACGGGATTTAATTTTATTATTTTCGTCTTTGTTAAGTAATTTATTATTATTAAATATAGTTTACAGTTAGTAAAAATATAATAGTATTTATAGTCTCATTTTCTTTCTTTTTTATTCATTGTTTACTGATCGTGACCGACCTCTGTGGACCAGTGGCTGAGCATTGGGCTCACGATCCGGAAGTCCTGGGTACGATTCCCGGTGGGGACACATCACAAGAATTACTTTGAGGTCCCAAGTCTGGTTAGGACATTACAAGCTGATCACCGGATTTTCCGAAAGTGATCCGTGCTTCGGAAGGCACGTTAAGCCGTTGGCCGTGGCTACAACTTACTCGTGTACCTAAGTAAGTAGTCGTTACATGAGCCATGTCAGGGGCCTTTGGTGGCTCAATAGTACCACTGACACCAGGATTGATGAGGTTGGTACTCCACCTCACAACACACACGACAGAAGAAGATTATTTATTTTGTATATCACTACATAGTATAAAACAAAGTCGCTTTTTCTGTCCCTATATCCCTATGTACGCTTAAATCTTTAAAACTACGCAACGGATTTTGATGCGGTTTATTAGATAGAGTGATTCAAGAGGAAGGTTTATAGTATTAATAATAACATACATTAAGTAGTGGAGAAATACTGTTATTTTTGGGGTTTTTAATGTGATGTCGTAAATAATTTCATTTTTTCCTCAGCATTGCACCCGAGCGAAACCTAATATAAGCTAGTTAGTTTATATATTAGGTATTGTTGAAGCGCCTGTCGTCGTATGCGAAGCAAATCATTGTTTTAATGAATAGATATTACTTTTCCTGCAGGCGCTTTCTTCCTGTGTTTTAGGGCGTGATTCAACCCCCCTCACAATAAATAAGTCATCAGAACGTGCAAGTTGTATTTATTTTTTTGAAAACCTTCTGGAATACCTATAGCGCTAAATCCATTTCAAATCAAGTTAATTCATAACAGGTATTTTCTCGTCATACAGCCCATTAGGTTACACTGTAATGCTGTATGTTACCTGCACTGTGGCTTTATGAATAAATAAATAAAAAATAAAACTTTCAATTGGAATTGTATAAAACAAGGTATCTGCATTGTAAATACCTAGTAGCATGGCGGTAGCTCGCAACTTTCGCAATTACACCGACAGTGTCCATCCACAAAACAACAAGGCCGACAAAGACTGACGATGCATAATGAAATAACTTGCCTGAACTGAGACAACGGAGTGGTGTTCAAGTTAAATAGTTCCGTATGGATGTGTAGGTAAGGGAGATAATAACTAATTACATATTTACCTACATCTAGTATAACTTATCATGTAGGTCTAACAAACAGCTCAGTGAGGTGTGTCACTTAGTTATTATTATACATAAACAGCCTATATACGTCCCACTGCTGGGCACAGACCCCTCAATCAACCGGAGGGGGTATTGAGCATACTCCACCACGCTGCTTCAATGCGAGTTGGTGGAGGTGTTTTTACGGCTAATAACCGGGACCAACGGCTTAACGTGCCCTCCGAAGCACGGTGTTTTTTTTTTAATTATTTTCCGTTCCATACTTTTGCGACGGAAAAATCCACTTGATATTAACTCAGAATCATGGTCTGAATCATCCCCCTGAGTATTCATTACGATGTCACTAACACTCTCTATAATATATAATTATAATAAAACCTTTTTATATTACAAAATAATTTATTTACACTTAAAATAAATTCTTACAAAAATTTAAGACATCACAGCTTTGTTCTAGCTAAAATCTTCTCAATATTTCAACATATGTCGTTAAAACTTGTGTTCTATCTCTGCTTGGACCCCAAGGTCTGGTTTTCCGCGACCGATCTCTTGTTGGTAGGTGCCTCCAGCTGACAGCTTAGTGTTCTTATCTAAGTTCCATATTCCACTACCTGAGGCGGCCACCTGGGACAAAATTATTTAACTTTAATCACATCCGGACATTTCATCCAAAACACCTCGTTTTGCACAGACACTACACATTGACGGTATCTTAAACGCGCATCTGTGTGTGAGACGTCGGACGAAATACGATCGAAGACTAAAGTTAGGCCGTGGGGGGGGTGTGTGAGGTAAACCTAACTCAGCCGCTCTTAGGGAGGGGAGAGTTACCGTTCTATTGTAGTAGTATTCCTTATTTTGTGTGTGAAAAAAAACATTTCCATGTAAAATATGCCAAGATCTCAGATCTCATATAGAGCCAAGCTTCTAACTCTACACGGGCTAACTATGTACAAACCTAATGTTTACAAATTCTTCATGTTAGATAAAGTATGTAGCTTCTCCGGTTCGTTCATATAAGAACTGTAATTAACAGAATGGCAATGAACAGTCAATAAAGTTGCCATGGTGACGGCATAAAGTAGTTTTTTTCACCTTACGCTCATGTGACGGTAGCGAAACGGCCAAGCGACATTATTTTACCTGTAGAATTTGTAAACATTGGGTTTGTACTTAGCCAATGTAGAGTTAGAAGCTTAGCTCGACATGGGATTTGATAACTTTTTGACATTGTGATCGATATGACCTCGTCTTGGCTCATTTTACATGAAAATTTATTTGTCCATAATTGATGACTGGTACGTGATAAAAAAGGCACTTACATTACCCTGAAATAGCAATCGGAAATTGAAAACAGCCCAGAAACTCAATAGGAATAAAAATCGCGTTTCATCCCTATGTTTGCGGGGTCCGCTTACCTAACCTGAAGATTTCAAAGTCAAATTATTTATTTTCAGACACAGGTCCATAGATGTTAGTAACAATGCAAACTTAAAGCTAGGGTTAGTATAAAACAGAGCAAATGGAAACTTAAGAGAGGTGGAGCTTCAACCATCGACGCAGCAATGGGGAGTCCCACTTATCAGCGAACACGCTCAGAATGGTGCTGGTAGTGTCGCGGAGCCTCGACAGCAAGGAGGCGAGGCGCTTTCGCATGATGGCATAGAAGTCATCAATGCGCGCCTCTGCAAACATGCCCGACGCACATACACACAGGTCCGGTTTTATACAGAAGCGACTGCCTGTCTGACCTTCCAACCCGCGAAGGGAAAACCAGCCCAATACAGGTTAAGTCACATACCTCCGAAAATGCATTTCTCGGGACTATGGGTTTTCTTACGATGTTTTCCTTCACCGCTGAGCACGTGATAATCGTCTATGATCGAAACATTAATACATACATAATGGTGCTAATTCCTGTAAATACCATCTAATTTTATTTTAAGTTATATCTGTCATTTTCTTATCCGCCGAAAAGGAAAGGGACGGGTAATCGACAAGCATAAAATTAATGGAACACACGTCAATTTTAAGCACAAATCTAAACCAACCGTCTAAAAATTTTACATCCGTCAATAACCCGTCACAGTTAAGTAGACAGCACGTCAAACGGATTGCATACCAGCGAGGTACCTTTTGATTCGCCCGGGTTATGCATTCATTTACTCATTCTTCCTAAAATTAAGAGCTGTGAATCATCCGTCCCTTTCCTTTTCGACGGATATGAAAATGACGGATATAACTTAAAATAAAATTAGGCGGTGTCTGCAGGAATCGGGGCCAATATATTATTAGTAACATAATATTATTATATTATTACTAACATAGTTTTAAGGGCATGTTACTAACACTCTATGGACTTAAGATGTCAGACTTCTTTTTCTTTTTATTAATTCGAAAACAAATTGCAAATGGTGTTATATACTTACAAATAAACCACCATCGTCGTTGGTACCTAGTGTTCCAAATACTTTGCCTTTACCAACTTGCTTGTCCCAACTCACGTCTCTAGGATGACGAGCTTGCTTTGACAGGTGATAGTATTGAGGATACCTGAAAAAAAATAGGTTTTTACTTCTGTTTCTATCGTGGGTACTACACACACATTCCATAGGTATTTACGTTTTGACCCACGACACATTGACAAACAGTTATTCCTAAAAGTAAAGATAATTAACACGTTCACTGTGAAACTGAAAATTAGACATCAAACCCTCACGTGCAATATTATTTTTCGATAAACGCATTAGGAATTTACGTTAGACACACTACGGCAAGAAAAAATGTGCCCCACATGTGGGACATGCACGTATGAGTTTCAAGTTTACTGACCCATATGTGGTTCATACACAGTGAACGTGTTAACATGAATAATGGGGTGGACAAATATCTCTCTCATTAGTTTTTTTATTGCCGAGGTGCTTTGGAAACCCCTTTCAGTAATATTTCCAATACGTTGCCTTAAGCCCGAAGTTGGAAACCTCCTTTCGGGAAGTTTGAATAACTAAGAGCATCGGCTTGAAACAGCTTTGATTTTTTTTTGACGTGACTTATTGTAGATTTGCCGCAGATGGCATTGACAACTTGGCTGGACAATTGGGGAGCGCTGAAGGCTCTCACCCGGCACAACGTTTAAGACAACAGGCCTGAGGGTGCCCAGTTGGGCGCGAACTTCGGCTCAGGCCGTCGTCTGAGAGGAAAAATATTTGAAAAACAGCTTTGACAAATGTGTTGGTTGTCGGTCCAACTCTACCAACAACTAGTGGAGCGTGGCCGTCTTAAATAATGTAAAAAAACTTACTTTTCTTTATAACCAGGTGCCATTGACACTTGTGCGTAAGCAACTGCAACCATGCCGAATAGGAAGATGTGGAATAAAGACATTTTTGATCTGAAAAAAGTTCACTAATTATCTTTGAAGCAACATAATTCTATACATAATATGATCCAAAGATCAAGCAACATTTATTTTTATATTATGCTTTTTCATTACATTGTATTTTGGAATAAACACCCGAACAATAAGGAAATAGGTAATTATTGGTGCTAATTCCTGTAAATACCATCTAATTTTATTTTAAGTTATATCTGTCATTTTCTTATCCGCCGAAAAGGAAAGGGACGGGTAATCGACAAGCATAAAATTTATGGAACACACGTCAATTTTAAGCACAAATCTAAACCAACCGTCTAAAAATTTTACATCAGTCAATAACCCGACACGTTCATTTACTCATTCTTCCTAAAATTAAGAGCTGTGAATCATCCGTCCCTTTCCTTTTCGACGGGTATGAAAATGACGGATATAACTTAAAATAAAATTAGGCGGTGTCTGCAGGAATCGGGGCCATTATCACGTTAAAGCTGTACAACGCCATCTATATTGATTTTAAATAAAAAAATAAATAAAAGGAAGTTTATTCAACCACAAATATCCTATACCTAAAGGTTGCCTGGAAGAGATTGCTACCTTAGCAATAAGGCCGCCTGTTGTACTACCAATTTAATTATAATACTAATGTATTTTTAATGTGATTCAAGTGCAATAAAGAGTCTTTGTATTGTATTGTAAATATTTGTAAAAAAATCCTAAACTAGTTACAAGCAACAACGGCCTCTATGGTCCAGTTGTCGAGCGTTGGACTCACGATCCGGAGGCCTCGGGTTCGAATTCCGGTGGGGACATAACACAAAAATCACTTTGTGATCCCTAGTTTGGTTAGGACATTACAGGCTAATCACCTGATTGTCCGAAAGTAAGATGATCCGTGCTTTGGAAGGCGCGCTAAGCCGTTGGTCCCGGGTACTATTTACTGACGTAAGTGAGTAATTGTTACATGAGCCATGTCTGGGGCCTTTGACGGCTCAATCATAACCCTGACACCAGGGTTGACGAGGTTGGTATTCCACTTGACAACCCACACGATAAGAAGAAGAATTACATACAGCACGTGGCCGAAAAAGAGGAGCCTTTTCACTGCTTCTGCTTTTCAGTCAACCCTCATGCTAACAGAGTCGCAACACTGTTTGTTTTGGTGAACTCAGCCTGAAAATACCCTAATAATGCCCTGGAATAATATTAAAATTATTATTTTAAAATAAGCTTACCTCAAACACACACGTTCTTCGTTTAAACTTATTATTTAGTTCTGGACTGCTAACAGAATTACATCCTATTTATATGACTAAGCACGACTCAAAACGAAGAGGTGAAGTCCCGATATCATAAAGACTCGTAATATTGAAAGAGTGATTAGTCATTGGCGTTTAAGTATTTTTAACTGTGTGAATAGGAATGAATCGAGATTAAAATAAAAAACGATTTTGATTGTTGACAGTTCAGCTTGTAATAAAAAAGAAAGGGAAACGCCCTTCCTGGACACATATAGAAACGCCTGACATAAGCTTAAAGCAATCACAAGTGTCAATGGTTTGCGTAAACAATGGGTTCAGGCTTTTAATATAACTTAAATAGCTTAATTTTTTTTGTGATCTTCAACACTGTGGAATAGATACAAAACGTACACTAGTACTTACGTACGTCTGATATCCATTTTTGGGTAGTTAGAGGTATCTATACTTATTAAAACTCGTTAGATTTTGTACCCAAGTAGACATTTTATATAATTATATAAGTAGTATATCGATATTTAGTAGGTATACTAGATTTTTCTTGAAGCTACTATTCCTCGGTTATATTTCTAGCGGTATATAAAGCGAAAGTTGATGGTAGGGCTGACAGAGGAAGACCTAGAAGGACTTACATTGACCAAATTGAAGATGTCCTTAGAAAAGATTTAGTACGATCCACTCTGAACCGGCGTGCATGTATGAAGTGATTGATGAATGTGGAGGAAGAAAGAGAAATGTGTCAGGACCGAAGCAAATGGAATTCTATAGTCTCTGCTTACCCCGGTGGGAAATAGACGTGAGTTTATGTTTGTATGTATGTATATTGGTCGACGTTTTTTTGACGTGACTTATGGTATGCGCGAATGCCGCGAATGGCATTAACTACTTGGCCGGACAAATGGTGCGCGCTGAGGGCTCTCACCCGGTACAAAATTTAAGAAATCAGGCCTGAGAGTGCCCAGTTGGACGCGAACCTCGGCTCAGGGCGTCGTCTGAGAGAAAAAAAAAAGTATTAATCGACCCTAGTGGATAGCGTTAAGCGTTGAATAAATTCTAGATTAAGTAAATTAAATTCATCTTTTTTGGGGATATGTCTACGTTTTTACGATAAAATACCAGATAATATTTTAAATTTGTCAGAAAATAAATTTAAAGCTCACGTGAAGCTTACTTTATGTAAAAAAACTTATTATAAGATTAATGATTACCTAAATGATAAAAATGTCTGGTATTGAATGTGTTCCTCTAGTAACTAAATAACTTGTAATGTACCCTCATTGATTTAAAAGATGTGTTGCTGTTGCAGTTTCGAAATGACGTAAATTCAAAAATGTTACATTGACCCTCAACAAGTTTATCCATGATAATTAATTACGTTGTGTGAATGATTCTGATTTCTGATTGCTAATGGATGACGCCTAAGTAAGTATTATGAATTTGAGTATTACGCCAATCACAAAATAATAAGTACCGTTAAAGTTTATACAGATGTATCTTTGGTTGAGAGGCCGTGTTCGGTTCTTTTTATGACTCATATTCCTTGGTAGGTAGGTGTTTTTTTCCTGATTTATTCTGTTATAAAAACATTTAGGGGAATAACTTCGACTTGATTTCAAATAACATGCTATTTTTTTTATTTGCGCTTTTAAACTACTTCCCAAACGGGGAGCGCCGGTTCAAACCCACCTTATAACTATTGTACTCTACCTCAAACATAATTATATGACTTCTTTCTTTTTTATTTTTATATTATTTCTAAATAAAAACAGTCTTGACTTTTGTGTTTTGATTTTTGATTAGTACTTCTTCTATCGTGTGGGTTTTGAGGTGAATTACCAACCTCATCAACCCTGGTGTCAGGGTTATTATTGAGCCGCCAAAGGCCCCTGACATGACTCATGTAACGACTACTTACTTACATCAGTAAGTAGTAACGGGACCAACGGCTTATCGTGCCTTCCGAAGCACGAATCATCTTACTTTTTCGGAAAATCAGGTGATTCAAGCCTGAAAAGTCCTTACCAAACAAAGGACAATCTCACAAAGTGATTTCGACAATGTCCCCATCGGGAATTGAACCCGGAACTACAGATCGTGAGCCTAACGCTCTAACTAGACCACGGAGGCTGTACACACGGACGCTGGCAGGTAAAAACGAAATTCTTGTATGGACTGTCCGAGCTGTGCTGTCGTCTAAAAATAACCCAATATGCAAGAAGCCTTGTAGACTAAACAATGAAAGTAAATAGTGCTCGGAGCAGTGTGTATCTGATCAAACAGCAGCGTCCTAGATCCATATGCTCGCTGCATGTGTGTTTATTCTACTCGGCAAATCTCCACGCGAATACTACGACAATGTTTTTAATGTTCCGTAGCAACCACACCCAGCAACACAACGATAGATGAGCACAGCTGCCCACCTGCAGACTCTCTCTCTCTTTATTTAAGAGCTGCGCTCTTCATCATCATCAGCCGTACGACGCCCACTGCTGGGCATAGGCCTCCCCCAAGGATCTCCACGACGATCGGTCCTGCGCTGCCCGCATCCAGCGGCTTCCCGCGACCTTCACTGGGATCAAACTAGGGATCACAAAGTGTCCCCACCGGGATTTGAACCCGGGACCTCCGGGCGTCTCCTGTAAGGCAACGATATCCGCTCCGCTGGCACATAGTCGGTGGAGTAATCGCCATTCCTCTCTTGTTCCCTCCAAATCCTTCACCTCTTGATACGACACGACCTGCACTTTCTCTTTTATTTGTTTCATAAATGTTCTCCTAGGTCTACCTCTTCCTCTTCCCAGCAGACAGTCGAAGGATATCATGCCTATGATATCCAAGAGCTTTACTCGTCGACAGCTTCGCTTAAACCGCATCGACCTCCGAATAGTAGTAGGCATTACGGGTCACTGCCCACTCAACCTAACCTAAACTAATTAAAAAAAAAACAATTTAGGGATAACAGACAGCCCACTTTGCAGAGGCTGTCTGGATGCAGAAGAAACTGCCCCCATGTAATCTTGGAATGCACGGGAGTGTCAGCACAACGGGCACAAATCCTCAAAGGAATGGGGTCGCTCCGCGAAGCCTGTGAAAACCCCAGGAGGCTTCTGAGCTTCTGGAAAGAGTAACCTAACTCCTTCCGGCTTACGTAGTCGTAAATAGCACGCAAAATGGGCCATCTTAGAGTCTAAATGCGGAAAACAGAACCCACTAACTAACTAAAGGGTTCCGTAGCCAAATGTTAAAAACGGAACTCCTTTATGGACTCGTCATGTCTGTCTGTCCGTCCGTCCGTATGTCACAGCCACTTTTTTCCGAAACTATAAGAGATATACTATTAAAACTTGGTAAGTAGATGTATTCTATGAACCGCATTAATATTTTCACACAAAAATAGAAAAACAAAACAATAAATTTTGGGGGTTACCCATACTTAAAACTGTAACTAAAAACTTATAAATATGTGTGGGGTATCTATAGATAGGTCTTCAAAAATGATATTGAGGTTTCTAATATCATTTTTTTAATAACGAGGAACATTCCAGGCTACGTCTCCGAACAAAGTACAGATGGCGCTGTACAGAATTGCCTTCGTTTAACGGATAACCGACATATTCATCTTATATCTTCGTTTTTGGGTATAAATGACGACCCTTGTTATTACATCCAGGCCGAACAAATCTTCCACCCATTATTATTCTGATCAAAATAAAGAGAAGCAATAGGAAGCAACATAATTTGATACTATATCTGATCCAAATATCAAGCAACAATTATTTTTATTTATGCCCCCTATCATTACATTATATTTTTGTTGTAAAAACGTATACAAATGCTTCGTAATTTTGAATTTATGTTTGAATCATAGATAATTTATATACTTAATAGCGGTTGCCTGGAAGAAATTGCTCTACAACAATAAGGCCGCCTAAATTGTACTTCTTCTTTGCGAGTTGATAGCGATCGATACCAATATCACAAAAATCACTTTGTGATCCTTAGTTTGGTTAGAACACTACAGGCTGATCACCTGATTGTCCGGAAGTAAGATGATCCGTGCTTCGAAAGGCACGTTAAGCTGTTGGTCCCGGTTACTACTTACTAATGTAAGTAGTCCTTACATGAGCCATGTCAGGGACCGTTGGCGGCTCAATAGTAACCCTGACACCAGGGTTGATGGGGTTGGTAATCCACCTCACAACTCACACGATAGAAAAAGAAGACAGGAGACGCGGCTGCTGCCGCACGACCTCGGGTTTGTACAGGAAGTGGACAGTGACTGTGTGTCTAAGCCCGGTTAATGCTAATAGCCTCGCCTTGTAATTGGCCTTTTCTTGTTACTGTGATGTAGGTATATTTCTAAGCAGTGCCGTAAGCTCCCTTAAGAAACCAAAAAAAAAACAACATACAAAACGCTAGAGCGAAGAACAAGCTAAAATAGTATACAAAAGCTCAGCTGCTACTTTAATGCATAACTTATCTGTTTATTCTAGCAGGTTGTCGCTTGCCAGGCTTATTTTAGTACAATAGGGGTTTTCGTACGGCCGCAGTACAAAATGTTGGTTCAATTGTTTCAGAAATTCTCAGCTTCCAAGCGAGCATAGCTAAACTCCTTATTCTGTTGGGTTGCTTCTTGCATAATATTGCGGCACGACGGGTGGAGGCATTGAGAGAGAGAGAGAGAGAGAGTAAACGTTTATTCAAACAAACAGCACACAAAACGAAAACATAACATTGAAATAACACTTATAGGCTATAAACATTTACGCAAAAGAAATGAAATAAAATTAATAACAAAAATGTTAATTAATGATGCATTGATTTACTACTACCGTAGATTGAACATCAAAAAGTGAGACGCAAAGTTACTGTTAATATAGCGACGTTGACAGTACTTTACCTCAGTGAGCGATTAGGCACCGAACTGGTAACACGGGGAAGTGCGTGGTAAAAACTTGCAAAAATAGAAGCTCAAAAGGAAAAAAGAAGGATAGAACATCATATTTCTAATAAGTAATGACATTGTGCTTGTTATCATAGTATAAACATTTTAATTTTCGCAGTAAAACCCACTAAAACAAGTACTCCCGGCCAATCCGAGCAGTATAACCCGTCCGCGTTACGAAGCACCACGCGCTAATATACGTAATAAGACGACGCGTACTTT
This sequence comes from Pectinophora gossypiella, assembly GCF_024362695.1. NCBI lineage: Eukaryota > Metazoa > Arthropoda > Insecta > Lepidoptera > Gelechiidae > Pectinophora > Pectinophora gossypiella. The sequence continues at coordinate 3,882,393 of NC_065426.1, forward strand.
CTTAATTTGACACGATTTTATTGAATGTATACCGCTGTGTACGAATGTATAGCTAAACAAGCGGCAAGTTTCGTCGGTTTTTGGATCAAGCGCTGTATCTACGGTAGTGGTAAATCAATGGGTGGATGTGGAGGCCCGGAATCCCGACGTGCTGGCAGAGTACTACGACAGAAGAAATAAGTAGTAGGTAGTAGTAGGACAGGTGTCGAACAGTAAACAGTTTTTTATTATGGCACTTCACAAACAGGAACTTAAAAGTGACAGTTGAAGGATAGATGCAATAGACACGGCTACAGTTAATCAATATATGTTACTCTTATCAAGGTCGAGGATGTAATGAGTCAGAGCTTTAGGAGCATTTCACAGAAATGAAATGTGAGATGGAATGAGAATTTCGAAATTTAAAATGATTGACGGGAAAATAGAAAGGCCAGTATGTGCAGAGGTTGCACATACTCCACCCGTACACTTGTATTCTACAATGTTAACTCAAAGCTTCTTCGATTACGTCCTCCGAGGAATCTTGAGGAATTTATCACGTGGTTTCCAGGACTTGTTCCGGTTAATGTCAATAGTCTACCCTACCCCTATTACGTGGGACATCGTAGCTGGCGAGGAGTGGTTGTATAGTCATAGAATAAGAAATTATACTACTTAAGTATAAAACAGCAGCTGAGCTAGGTCCCAATCTCCCTTCGGTCTTACTTTAGTCTTGAATAGTATGCGCGTCAGACGTCACACACACAGCTGCGCGTGTACGATAACGTCAATGTGTAGTGTCTCTTGAAACGAGGTATTTTGTATGAAGTTTCCGGGGTGTGGTATAAGACTATACACCTCTGCCTTCGGGGATTCGTGGATGCTATGTTATGTTATCATTTAGTTATGGAATACTGAACCATTTTACAATCCAATGGCAATTTCAATCAAACGAATGTCCATAATTTTGATATCCAATATCGGACATCGGTAGGCCAGAGAGCACATATATACCCATACATTTATAACCAGTGCATACAGTATCTAGCAGTAAATTTGGGTGCTAGCCAAATGCAATGCTCATCCATTATGTTGACTCGGCACTGTCGGCACTGTACGGGAAACGGTCTGTTTCCATTCTCCGACACGATACGGGTACGTTAACCTAGTTAGAAATTGTCTGTGGTTTTGTGAAACTAGACAGAATTGGTATCAAAATACGTGAAGCTTTAGAGAATGGAGCTTTCTCTGGACATATGTACCATGCTAAGCAACTAAGAAAGTAACTAAAGACTGGATGAAAGTTATTAAAAAAAATAGCATGACATGTTTAAATGATTTTGCTATTACTTTTCTCAAGGGACTACAATCACACTTGAGACACATTCCATACAAAAATCTCGTTCTTATACTTACAAACATTCCTTATACAGATACAGGATGTACCGTCTCACCGTCGTCGTCCCCGTGCGAGCGAGACAGACAATCCACCTCGTTCAGTTACTCCTTAGCGGCCAGCGACTTAAATAGTTTAACGTCGCAACTCTCGCCAGGTACGTATAACTCCCAAAGTATATGGGAAAGCAAGTCTAAATCGTAGAAACCACGTGATATCAATTATCTGACTCATAAAGTCGTATCCAGTGAATTCGACCCCGTGACAATAAAGAGAAGAATAATAGAGAGGAATGGCGATTACTCCACCGACAAGAGCCCAGCTCTTAAATAAAGACAGAGACAATAATAAGTAATGTCTTTTTAATAACCGACTTTAAAAAAAACGAGGAGGTTCTCAATTCGACTGTATGTATAATATTTTTTTACGTATATTCACCGATATTTCGGTTAATTATAATATAGTATGTAGACAGATTTTAAAAAAATTGTTGCTTTTTGTTACATACTTTTCTGTGTGTCTTTGATATTGTGCTTTAAGGCGTGTGGCGTCCTTCACGTACGTTTCTTTCTTTCTTTGACACTCGTGCGCGAAGCGAACAAGTTAGGTATAATAATAATACATTTTTCTCTAAAGCCAAATGCTGTGTAATGGAAACAGGCCACCTATATACAGGGTAAATACAGCTCTCGGGAGTGTGCTCTGTGATTGAAGCATGTTACATGTCCGGCGCGGCTCCATTTCCCAAAATGCATGGATTTAGGTTACCGGCGTGCTCTACGAAGGGTTTGCTGCGCTGTGACCACTATACAGCTGCTATACAGCCACATACTATACAGGTGAAGTCGTACAGCAATCATCGTTAGTGCTTTTGGAGTCGGAAATTCCCTCATTCAGCGCTTATCGCTATCGACCCACTAGAGTCGATTAATTCTTTCAAATATTCTTCCTCTCAGACGACACCCTGAGCCGAGGTTTGCGCCCAACTGGGCATTCAGGCCTGTTGTCTTAAATTTTTGTCCCGGGTGAGACCCCTCAGCGCTCCCCATTTGTCCGACCAAGTAGTTAATGCCATCTGCGACATACAAGAAGAAGAAGATTACATCCTTAAACACTTCTAAACACGAAATAACTTATCAATAATTAACAAAAATAATGCTATTTACTGCACTCGTCAAATACCCCACCCCTGGCTGATCCGGGCGCGAAGGTGCCCATTACACTAGCCGCATTTCCTCGTTGTACAGCAATGGACAGCCCTACGAATAAATAATAAGTCAGGAAGAGTAACAACGCTCACAATTTGACGCCACTAAAATGTACACTGAGTGGGCGGGGCTTAAAATGACTACTCGCACCTACTTCAATCTGCCTCGCGCCGTCACTAACGTATGTCATTGCTCGATGTATGCTATATTTCTATGGAAAAAACAGTGAAATATTATGTAAAATGTCGTCATGTGTAGTTAGTTGGTGTAGGAAACAAAAAAAGCGCAGCAAAAAGATAATTGGAATAACTTATCATCGGTAAATATAACATTTCTGTTCTCGTAAACACATTGTACTTTGGTCCGCATTATTCAAGAAGTTCCTAGCTTAATATTCAGATAGGTAAATTATAATTTTTAATACTATGCAGTCAAGTAATACATATTATCAATTTCCAGCAAAATATAAGTTTTTCAGTTATTTAGTCTTGTCGAAATTTCCTTTTTTTATTTTCCCCAAAAATGAAAACCGACTGCAAAAATGGATAAAAGCAGTTCGTTACGAAAGAAGAGAGGATGATCGGCTTCCATCCTATTCCAGTAAATAATAAGTAACATTGTAATTATATTTATATATCATCCAAGTAAAAAATTAAAGTATTGAATAGTTGTTTTTACTAAATACCAATTAATTCAAAACACAAAACATGCAATATAATAATACTACTTGAATACATAATTCAGCAACACGCCTCATCCGAAATACAAAACACTAAAAATTATTAAATCCACCGTTAGTTTCGTCCATTTTTTACTTATACTCATCCATGCATTGCATAACAACATCCTTGATTTGAGAACCCCGGAAACACACGCACCAACCTCTATTGTGGTTGCTATTGATAACCAATCACAGCGCTTGTCGCAATGAAGCGCGTCACGGAATCGCTACTGATTGGTTTTATGGATTTACGATCTTTTAGAATGCTGTGGGGCCAATATTTCGCCGGCGTTTGTTCATAGTTACTCTTCCTGACTTATTATTTATTCGTAGGGACAGCCTTATAATTGGCGTAACTATTTTTGCCCTTACATACCGAATTGTGTGTGGGCATCATTCATAGCCGAGATAAAAGATGCAATGGCCCCGATTCCTGCAGACACCGCCTAATTTTATTTTAAGTTATATCTGTCATTTTCATATCCGTCGAAAAGGAAAGGGACGGATGATTCACAGCTCTTAATTTTAGGAAGAATGAGTAAATGAATGAATAACCCGGGCGAATCAAAAGGTACGTCGCTGGTATGCAATCCGTTTGACGTGCTGTCTACTTAACTGTGTCGGGTTATTGACTGATGTAAAATTTTTAGACGGTTGGTTTAGATTTGTGCTTAAAATTGACGTGTGTTCCATAAATTTTATGCTTGCCGATTACCCGTCCTTTTCCTTTTCGGCGGATAAGAAAATGACAGATATAACTTAAAATAAAATTAGATGGTATTTACAGGAATTAGCACCATTGTCTGTTATCCATGAAATTATAAGGTTAAACGCAGGTAAATCTTTACAGTGCCATCTATATTGTTTTTGAGGAACGTAGTCTGGAAAGTTCCTCATTGAAGTATAAAATAACTAGCGACCCGCCCCGGCTTCACTCGGGTGCAATGCCGTAGAAAAAATGAAATTATTTACGACATCACATTAAAAACCTCTAGAATAACAGTATTTGTGCACTATTTAATGGATGTTATTATACATATAAACCTTCCTCTTGAATCACTCTATCTTTTAAAAAAAACCGCATCAAAATCCGTTGCGCAGTTTTAAAGATTTAAGCGTACATAGGGATATAAGGACACAAAGAGCGACTTTGTTTTGTACTATGTAGTGAAGTGTGAGTTCCAGAACGCCATATGCCTACTTATTCGTTTAAAACCAGCAACCACTCTATTTCAACAACCTCGACATTAACTCCTATACAACCCGCATCGCCTTTACAGCACCAAAATCTACTTTTCAACAAAATACATTTCTATTTACCGAGAATTTCACCGTGACCAACACGCTCAGTGGAACGTGATCTGACTTCAGTACATCGGTTGTTATAGCCCATTAATATTTAACACCCTTTTACCTGAGTGACTACGCGTAATAAATAGGTACTACAGTTTAAACTCTTACTTACCCACGGCAGAAGAGAGCCATATATTTAGGCAGTTTAAAAAAAGAAGGAGCATAATGGACCTCATTACCTAACCTGAAGCATAGAATAAAAAATAATACCACATATAGAATGATAGCTGTCGCAGGCCAGTTGGTAGAACGCATGCACTCTGCCCAAACCAATGATTGTCGAATTAGTTTTCGAATTCATGTTTGTATCATAAATGATTAACACGTGCTCAGCGGTGAAGGAAAACATCGAGGGGAAACCCACATTCCCGAGATATGCATTTTGTATGTGACCTAACCTGTATTGGGCTGGTTTTCCCTTCGCGGGTTGGAAGGTCAGACAGGTAGTTGCTTCTGTAAAAAACCGGACCTGTCAAATCTTCAGGTTAGGTAAGCGGACCCTGTGGAAAACGGGTTAATGCTAGGGGGATGATGAATACGTATAGAATGGTAAATGTTTCCCCGCACCAATTCGTATCCTTCCATCAATTAGACGGGGTATGTAGAATACTCCACCAAGCTGCTTCAGTGCAGTTTGGTAGAGGTTTATTTATGTCTAGTAGGTAACCATAACGGTTTAAAGTTTTTGCTGAAAGAAATTGATACAGAGCAATAAGACCAATCAATATTTTTTTAATAACGTAACATAAGCTCACGACTATATCCCAATTGGGGTAGTCAGAGGTGCATCCATCGCAAGATGAACTAAGTACCCACACCTCACCGAGCTTTCTGTTAAAGCAACGTGGTAGGTGGTGAGCCGCATCGCCGTCTTTAATAGTAGAGCTAATGTGTTAGTGAAATCTGCACTTAAGACTCTGGCCAAGTAGTTAATGCCATCTGCGGCAAATCTACAATAAAACACGTCAAAAAAATGCACTTAAGACAAACAAATACTAATATACTTACGATTCTCGCGACTAACCACACACAATAGCCTTCCATGCAAAGTGCTTATCGATCCTTTTAAACTTCACACACACTTAGTGCATTTTCACATAAATATAACACAACCTAATGAAAGGTTTTATCATAAACGTTCTCCATTAGAGCTTGTTTTGCTTGCAAAATATTAAAACTGAATAACTCTCATAAAGTAGACTTTGCTTAAGGGGCCGTTGCGTCGCTGCGACTAGGGAAATTAATATCTAAGGTTACACTGAGAGAACCGTTGTGAACCGAACGAGAGCTTAACAGACAGACATAGAGAGTCACTTTCCCATTTATAATATTAGTAGGGCTTTTTTGATCCAGATAGCATTCAATGATCGAAACACTTCCAACACGATTTAAATGACTTTTTGTAAAAACTGTAAATAATTGTCCAAAACTGAGATGTTTCGCGCTTCGGACGGCATTTTAAGCCGTTGTTCTGAGGTGGAATACCAACCTTACCAAACCTGGTGTCAGGGTTACTATTGAGCCGCTAAAGGCCAATGGCATGGCTCATGTAACGACTACATACTTACATCAGTAAGTGGTAACCGGGACCAACGGCTTAACCTGCCTTCCGAAGCACGGATCGTCTTACTTTCGGTCAATCAGGTGATCCGCCTGAAAATGTCCTAACCCAACTAGGGACCACAAAGTGATTTTTATGTCCCCGCCGGGATTCGAACCCGGGACCTCCTGATCGTGAGCCCAACGATCAACCACTGGACCACAAAGACCGTTACGGGTAATCAATAGTTTACTGAATAAAAGCTGTTAAATAAGGTACGGTAATTCGGTCGCCGTGACAACGCCTGCCTTTAACCAATTTCAATTTCCAAGCTCTGGAAGGCCTCTCCGGGTACATTAAGCACTTAACTATCACTGTCTGCTTACTTGCCCCGTTTTATGATAAATCCCCGGGGAGGGATTTATACTTTTTTACTCTTTTTAAAACTCTACTTATGAAATTTCCACCTAGTTTTTTGAAACAGCACAGGATATTGCAAACGGAGATTTAAAAGTGGAACTGAAAATCGGTTGGGCGCAAGCGTGGATTTTTATAAGTATTTGCACGGTTTAAAATGTGTTGAGATTTTTATTTCGTTTTAATCTTTTAATGTATTCCCGGGGCGACGAGTAACCGCTAGCGTTCCTAGAATCACCCTGGATACACTTGAATCTAGATACCTTCTGAGCGGACCCAGCTTTTATGTCAGGTCGGAAACACCCTATCTCCGTAGAGAATTAGGTAAAATTACAGTGGCCACCCGTGACCCATGATGATGATGATGACCCATGACCCATGATGTCATGGAGGTCATGACCCTCCACGCCTTTGGATACCTTCCTCTAGTCGAGAGTCTGACGCCAGTGTTGATAAGATTGGTCATTGCCTCACAATCCACAGGAGAAAAGACGAATGAAACGTACGGTGATTATTCAATATTATTATGTTGATGGATGTTATTTATGATTGCAAAAGACATACAGATAAAAGACAAAAAAATGGTAACAGCAGTGGTCGCTTGTCATGAACATAATGCCATAAATATGCTCTAAACCTGACGTCGAGTATCGTCGATTTTACGACTTTGGGTAAAACGTCGACTAGGGATGAGAAAAGTAACATTACCGAAATAATAACGAATGAGGTTAGTCCTAATGGAACCCACAACGTTACGAAGTGATTTTTAACAGATGATCGATCAGGCATCATATTAACACGTTTTCTGTGTAACTGAAAATTAGATATCAACCCCTCACTTGTGTTATTTTTCGATAAACACATTGGAATTTATGTACATAGACAGAGAGAAAAAATATGCCCCACATATGGGACATGAACGTATGAGTTTAAAATTTATATGCGGTTCATACACAGCGAACGTATTAAAAAGGAACCAATCTGTCTGTTGCTTTTTACGTGATCTTTGGGCAGAATGGTGTCGAGAGCAAACCCATTTTCCCCCATGTCGGATAAGTTAAGCAGCTGATCTCGTTCTATTTTTAATTCACTCCTAGTCCACCATAGAAGCAATACACTTTAAATGTCCTTTAATAAATAAATATAATAAAAATCATCTCCCTAACGTTCTCCCGTTTTCACAGAATCCGATTACCTAACCTTAAGATTTGATAGGTCTGGCTTTACCTAATAAATAGATAGATAAAATCTTTACAGGACTTTATCCTTGGTTTTTTTTAAACTACATACTCTTTTCTTTGTTTTTCTGAAAGCTCGGTGAAGAGAAGATACTTAATGTGCCTGTGTTTTACTACCCCACAGATACCCAGCCCAGTAAAGTTAGGTTGTAAGTAAAGTTGGCTTTTTAAGTTATTAGTAACCAATCTTGTTCAAATAATAAGTCAATAAAGGTTGGGTCGGAAGGCAAAAGGTAAACCACTGCCCTATTTTTTCCCTAAAAAAGAAGCATGAAGAATGCTCTTAAATTAGTGATGATGATAAAAGCTTTTAAAATAATACGCTTTCGGTAAGACAAAGTTTCGGATTTAGATATTCTATTTATGTTTGTCACATCACTACTTAAAACGAAACATTTTGCTTGTTGTAGCAAATTTTATGTTTTATTGTTGTTGTAAAACGTATTTATCGGTATCTTAAAGGTAAATTCTGTTTCGGAATATTTTCTGCTGAATACTGATCTGTTTTTGCGTAGATATGATTTCCAGAGGAGCCTGTTTTGTTGGTCTAAAATTTATTTCACGCCTACTTCTTCTGTCGTGTGGGTGGTGAGGTAGAATACCAACCCCAACAACCCTGGTGTCAGGGTTACTATTAAGCCGCCATAGCCCCTGACTGACGGATATCTTTCCGGGCATGTCATAATACTTACTGACGAATTTTGCGATATTCCCGGGGAGACAAGCAGCTGCTTGTTGTCGTTATGTTGTTGGTGCTGTTGTTGTTATTGTTGTTGTTGTTGCTATTGTTGTTGTCGTTCAGCTAAACTAGTTTTTTTTATCCGCTCCCATTCCAGTGTAGAAGCAACATAGAATAACAACAACATTATAATTGTGTACATTTCGAGCAATGTACAGGTCCATTATATTAAATTTCTCTCCTCCATCACTGTAACAATTTCACGTCTCGCCTGCCTAATTACATTAAGAGCAACATTATATTTCAAAAAGCACACACGGAGGCATTTCCATAATTGTGAAAATTGTTGCAAATTTAGGAAATTGCCGGAAAGACGGACGAGAACAAAAAGTTGGATGAATTTAGATAATTACGACTGTGCGTGACAGAGTATTTGGGTTCTTAAGTTAATCAATTCTGTTGGGTAGATTTTCACGTGATGCAGGAGAGGGATGGAAAGAATAAGTTAAACGGATAGCGTATTAATAAACAAGAGCTAGAAAGAGTGAAGGAAAAGAAAAACACAAAACAAAAGAAGCAAGATGCAAGACGAACTTATTCATATACTAATATTTATAAATGGGAAAGTGTGTTCGATTGTCCGTCTTTCACGGCAAAACGGAGCGACGAATTGACGTGATTTTTTAAGTGGAGATAGTTGAAGGGATGGAGAATGACAGACTGCTTTTTGTGCCTTTTAACTTCCCACTTCCAAAAAATGGGGGGAGAAAGTTCGTAAGGAGCATTCCGCAATTTTTGAGCGAAGCCGCGGGCAAAATCTAGTTTAAAATAGAGGAACAGGAAAGGGGACAATTTGAAGAGCTTACATGGAACAAATTAAAGAAAAGTGTCGTGTCTTATAAAGTAAAGAATTAGTAATGAACAGAGTCATACATAATGGAGAATGTTACACCTACAAGAGCTTAAGACTCTTAAGTTAAGGAAGTGATTTGACAGAAAAATACTCCATTGCCCATTTGCACATCAATATAATGAGGTTGATGAACGATCCCACCAACTCTAGGTAGGTTATTACTTAACAATTTATTAGAAGAAGCATAAAAAAATAAAATTATTTATTAATCAAACAAGGTACAAGTTTAATTATCATTTTCATTAATTGATAAATGTGGAGGAAGCAAGAGGCAGAATCGTAGCAAATGGAATTCCATAGCCTCTGCTTTCCCCTATGGGTAATAGGCGTGAGTTACGATATGTATATGATATGCATTAGAGGCTCCTAATATCACGAGCGAATTATCTTATTGATGACTTAAGGTTTTACCAAACTCAATCAGGTTGCGAGCGTGACTTTAAACATAAGTACGGAGTTGTTGTTTTCAAACCAATCGGATACATGACAAATAATCTAAATTATGGATTCCATCAGCAAATACATCTCAGCGTGATTCCATTAATTTTCATCAATCTTCAACCATTAAAATCCCATTTTGTGGCGGAAAATTTTGGATATTTCATCGAAGAGTCTAGTTTGATTAAATTATCTAAATTGGCGTACTTTGAAAGTTGGACAAGATGTTGACAATAAAATTTGGTTGAAGTTATCTGGTGGCTGCTACAATTTACTGTTGTTATTGAATTTCAATTCTTACAGAGCAGAGATCATTTAACAAATAATATTTGTTGTAAGGCAGAAAAAAAATATTGAAGAAGACAACTTGATGGCTGCAGGTCTCTTTCGTAACCATTTTAAGGCAGTTTCGTGCTCGTCTTAGACCGGAATGGCGCCGCATCGTTCATAATAGCGTGAATTTATTAGAAGAAAAGCGTTTACAAGATCTCGACGCAAAGCGCCAAATACGGAAGACTCGGCCGAAACCCTCCTATAACTACACACAAAATTCGTTAGGCCAGCTTTATTGTGTGCCGTGTGACCGGACCTTCAAGTCGAAGTTCGGTTTCGCCAGCCACATCAGAGCCCACCACAACAACGACCCGGGATAGATATTTAGGAGTCGCCGTCGCCGGATACGGTTTGGACGACATGATGAAGACAGTTTATACCTTCACAGGAAAAGACAAAGAAGGCCAAAAGATATTCTTTTATCACCTATCTTAGGCGGTAGAAGAATATCACTTACACCCCATACAAGTACTAGTAACGTATACTGAGAGAGATGATTCAGACCATGATTCTGAGTCGAATTCAGATTCGAGCCAGCAACCCCACTGCGAGAGTCAAGCGTTTTTCCAACTCAGCTACCACGGCTCTCCTTATTATAAATCCCTAGAAAGTAAAAACCTACCAAAGGAGGATTCCAGAATGTTCCAGATTTATTAGCGAACCCTGTCCTTTCAACGTCGATCTGAGAATCTTGATAGCTTCTCACATAATCTTCGGATGCTATAGCAAACTGACGGGACATCAATTACTCTGTGACGTACGAGATTGTCCCTTACTAGGGGTGGAGAAACTCGAGGAGATCTCGATATTTACTTTCGTAAGAGATTTCTTTAAAAGAGAACTTTTGACTCTATGGCTGATAAAGGGCTACTAAAGTTTGAAGACAGCACACCTACGGTTGAACATGAATAATTTTTAAGACATCCTTCAGATGATAATAATCTTCGATTACTGTTGGGGGTGCCTAAAATCACGTTACCAACCTAACAAGAAGAAAAAGAGAAGGTTTATTATAAGCGTGTCAAGATCGAAGCAAATGGAATTCCATAGTCTCTGTTTATACCGGTGGGAAATAGGCGTCAGTTTAGGCGTAAGTAAACACTTTATTGCACAGAACTTAATTTTAACAAGCAGACATAATACAATGGGGCGACCTTATTGCTCTAGAGTAATTTCTTCCAGGCAACCAGTTGCTAGACTTGGATTCGTCGTAGTGTAAAATTGAAAATTACAAGCAGATAAAACTCTACAGTCCATAGTAGCAAATGATAGGGGCAAAGAAGCTGCGACAGCGAAGTTTTTATATCTTGCCTGTGACCCGGATTCCAAGAATTTAATCTCGAAATTGCTTGCTTAGCAGATTTCCATCGAGTCGTAGTAAAACAAAACGATATCTCTCCAATATCGTTGCTCTTTACCCGATAATGTAGCTTATTGCCATCTTATTGCAAAACGTCGTTCACAGGGAATGTGGACGTTATTTTATTTTACAGGGATTATTGAAAATCTTTCAACGGAGGACTGTCAATATTAGCTCGATGTAAAAATACTTTAGCATTGGAAAAATACTGAGTTTGTTTTGTTTGAAAAATCATGTTATCACACTGAACATGATCGCTAACAATTTGAGTTAATGCAAATTTAAAAGAATAATTTAAAAATCCTAAAGGAATCTGCTTTAATAAAATACATCTACATCATTAACATTTTTTATTCGACATCCGAATTTGCTGCGCGTTTCCATTGTCAAAGTCACGGTAACGGATGACGTCTGTCGAAACATTTTTAGACCGGCAAGGATCTTGTATCACTGGAATGGCATTGCGAAGAGGGCGCTGGTGTGCACCATCTCTGTTCGGCTTTTGGTGTGTGTGGACTGTAAGTGTAGTAGGCGGTGAGAGGTCCAGGGTTCTAATTCCAATTGCAAACCACCAGATTATTTCTTGTCACTATTTAATTAAGTTTTTTGTAATCCGTAAAATACTCTTATACACTTTCGCAGGAGGCGTCGGCCATTCCATCCGTACAATATTGCCATGCAAAAAATATTCATCATCATCAGCCTATTAACGTCCCCACTGCTGGGGCACGGGCCTTCCCTATGGATGGATAGGGAGATCGGGCCTTAAACCATCACGCGGGCCCAGTGCGGATTGATGGTTATTAACGACTGCTAATGCATCCGGGACCAACAGCTTAACGTGCCTTCCGAAGCACGGAGGAGCTCGAGATGAAAACTTTTTTTGTGGTCACCCATCCTATGACCGGCCTTTGCGAAAGTTGCTTAACTTCAACAATCACAGACCGAGCGCGTTTACCGCTACGTCACCGAGCTCCTCAAGTAGTATTACATATCTTATGGAAAGTGTATGAGACATACAATTTAGCGCTCAAAGCTTTTAAGTACAAACGGCCTCCGTGGTCCAGTGGTTGAGCGTTGGGCTCACAATCCGGAGGTCCCGGGTTCGAATCCCGGTGGGGACATTTCACAAAAATCACTTTGTGATTCCTAGTTTGGTTAAGACATCATAGGCTGATCACCTGATTGTCCAAAAAGTAAGATGATCCGTGCTTCGGAAGGCACGTTAATCCGTTGGTCCCGGTTACTACTTACTGATGTAAGCTGCGCCACCGAGCTCCTCCAAAAAATATTATTCTTTTATACTTGTGTTGCCAGCAACAATCTCCATACATTCTCCATTTATAATAACTGACAAACATGATATTTATTTATACAGGGTGTTAATGAATACTAAGGAGATGAGTCAGTCTATGATTCTGAGTTCATGGCCTGAATCGTCCCTCAAGGTTTTTGTTACGTTGTTACTAACACCCTGTATAGGATGCGACGTTAGTTCCGGTTATAACCACGTGCCAATATATCCTTGTCACTCTTTAATTTTGTTTCTATTCAGACTAGTGGTAAACCAATATTTGCCATTGTTGTTGCACCGTCCCGCATACAAGGTTTTTATGGCTGATTCCTGGTAGTGGTTGCTTGGAAAAAATTGTTTCAGAGCAATAAGGCCGCCAATTTGTACGGTTGCTTAATGTTTGTATGTTTTGTATGTGTGCAATAAAGTGTATATTTGATTTGAATATTGGTAGAATACATTGTGCAGATATACTTGGAAAAGGAATTCTAAGATAAATTAAATCGCTTAAAGCGATAAGGCCGCCATTTGCCATGTACTTAGTTAAGAGACTTTTTGTAATTATTTCTTTTTTATTTTGGTGCAATAAAGTGTAGGTATTTGTATCGTATTGTATTGTATAAATGTGATAAACCCTAAAGTGTCAGGTTACCAGCCCGTTGACCTTATAGTTAGTTCATCTTTGGTAAGGCCGCCATTTAGGAAATGTAAGGTAATAATAAGTCGGTAGCTCCGATCGGCGTGGGTTGAAAATTAGTGTTGCCCTCTGGGTAAATTTTCACTGAATACTGGCCTTTTTTGGTGAACTGCGGCACCCATATACCTTTATGTTTTCCAACTAAATATTAATGTTAATGTGTGTATATTTTAATGTTGTAAATGTATATGTGTGTCGTACATTTTACCTAAATAAACTTTTTTATTATTATTTTTTTTCGCTTAGGCAGTTTCACTTTCACTTCCACCAACCCATAGTGGAGCACCGTGATTATATCCCCCCCTCCCTCCCCCCGGTGTACTCGATTGAGGGGAAGCCTGTGCCCAGAAATGGCACAGTCTGGGTACCTAGAAACATTCTGTATTATTCTATATTAACTTATTTCGTATACTTACAATTTATTTAGTCTCAAAGCAACAATGGAAACCCGTCCAAAGATATTAACCGTCGGATATCGACAGGTCATCTATTACCGTGGATGTTGATACGGATTGACGACGGCGCTATCAAGCTTTTTATATATTGATGCCTATTTAATATTTAGTTGGATAACATACCTAAACTACCTCAGTTACCTTCGGTAGATTGAAGAGATGTCTGTCTATAATATAGAATAACTTATCAAAGTTAGACAGGTGCATTTCATAAAACATACTGAAAATTTTTACTCAGTCCCGTTGCAGCCGCATGGCATAAACTGTATGGATTGATAATTTGTCTTGCAGCGCGACTGTCGCGGCGATGCAGCACTACAGCAATGCGACTAATTGGGTCGTGTACAAGGTTCAAGATAAATTATGAAATTCTAATTACTAAATAAAGAGAGATCTAAACCTAACGAAAAATATTTACTTTTTTCTATTTAACTTTACTATGAATTTTAATCAAGAAATCCGTAATAATAAGTGCGTCATATTGTCACGTTTTTCTATGACACACACGTCACACACACCACAGTGTGCTTTTTCATACAAATTCCATAGTAATTTCGAGTCGTGACGTTTAGTAAAAAGTAACTGATTTGACTAGTTGGAAATTAGCCTATTTGAAGGCGCAGGTATTTGCTTCTGAATATTACGCAAAGCGTCTCAAAATACCGAATCATTTCTTTGAAATTTTCCTACAATTTTCAGTTAAAGGGCGAATCTGAATATCGTTATGGGTCGACCGTCGCGTCGTCGGAAGACTTCTTTATTGAGTTACGACAGGCTTCCATCGGGAAATTACTTGTTGAACTGTTATGAGTTGGTAACAATTAGATTGACAGGAGTCTACCGTCACTTTGTATATAACATAAGCTCACGACTATATCTCAATTGGGGTAGTCAGAGATAACATCCATCACAAGATGAACTAAGTACACACACCTCACCTTTTTTTTTCACGTGACTTATTGTAGATTTGCCGCAGATGGCATTAACTACTTGGCCGGACAAATGGAGAGCGCTGAAGGCTCTGACCCGGTACAACGTTTTAGACAACAGGCCTGAGGGTGCCCAGTTGGGCGCGAACCTCGGCTCAGGGCGTCGTCTGAGAGGAAAAATATTTGAAACAATTAATCGACCCTAGTGGGTCGATAGCGATAAGCGCTGAATGAGGGAAATCGTCGACCACGCCGGCGGGGTCGGTATCGGGGCCCTGAAGTGTTTGGTGTCGCGAGCTGATTGGCTGCCTCTATGGCTAGAGTAATCGGGTCGTCGGGATCGTATATTACGTCCTTCGGACACCGATACTTTACACACCTCACCGAGCTATCTCTTAGATCAACGTTTTAGGTGGTGACACAACTATGTATTGGTTCTAATCCGGAACCGGGGTTTGATCCGGCACTCCCCGTTTGAGAAGCTAGCCGGTGAACCACAGGGCCACAATGGCTAATACTTGAATTATTTTCTTCTAAAATAACATATTATATAACATACAATCATGCCTGCATCTCCGAAGAGGTATGCAGATGTTTATGGCTCTTGTATGGATATATTAAGTATATAATAATATGTATGTATATACTTATAGGTATGTTGTATATTTAAGAGAATATTTAAATGATACATAGGTACTCTGGTAAGCATCATCATTAATTTAAAAGTCGCGGTTTTGTCGGTGTAGCGTTCTCCATTCCTGTCTATCAAAGGTCAATTCTTTCACTTCCTTATAAGAAACGACGTAGCCTTCTCTTTTATCTGTTCCATGTGTGTGTTTTCTGTCCTGTAGAGCTATCATGCGCAACGTATTAAAAAAAGAAAGTTTTCATCTCGAGCACCTCCGTGCTTAGGAAGGCACGTTAAACCGTTGGTCCCGGCTATTAGCCGTAGAAACCCGCAGTGGAGCAGCGTGGTGGAGTGTGCTCCATACTCCCTCCTGTTGATTGAGGGGAGGCCTGTAGTTCATGTAGGCAATTGGTGCTACTACCCCGATACCGACCCCGCCGGCGTGGTCGACGATTTCCCTCATTCAGCGCTTATCGCTATCGACCCACTAGGGTCGATTAATTGTTTCAAATATTTTTCCTCTCAGACGACGCCCTGAGCCGAGGTTCGCGCCCAACTGGGCACCCTCAGGCCTGTTGTCTTAAACGTTGTACCGGGTGAGAGCCTTCAGCGCTCCCCATTTGTCCGGCCAAGTAGTTAATGCCATCTGCGGCAAATCTACAATAAGTCACGTCAAAAAAAAAAAGCTACTATGTGAACCCAAATAAATCATGTCGTTCTGCCAAAATACGAACAAAATCACGTGCCATGCATGTTAGGGACAAAAACAAACTTATCGATTTCGTAGAAAAATATTGAATCGATCGATAATGTTATTTTACGATTTAAGTTACGATTACGTTGCGCAAGTTAGCCCTGCTGGTAAGCATAATAATACCAACTAAAGTACCAACAAACATCGGGGATCGAGGCGCTCCCAATTGGAGAAGCAATCTGGTAACACGCGGACCTCAGTGAGTGACTATTCTATTCTATTCTGGTCTATCTATTTAACTTTTTATGCAAATACTTGTGAACGTAGAAGCTAATGGAAGGGTGTGGGTGAGGACACTTCATACTTATACAGGGTGTTAATGACATCGCTACTAAGAAGCTATAACTTAGCTTTGTCGGAAAAGTGTATGACTGTTTAGTTATAGTGTGTAGGGCCGTCCCGGTTACTACTTACTGATGTAAGTAAGTGATCGTTACATGAGCCATGTCAGGGGCCTTTGGTTGATGAGGTTGCTAATTCACCTCACAAAAACTAAGGCTACATAAATTGGGTTATGCGCACTCCTTATTTTAAGAGTGCATTAAACTATGATGCATCCATCATGTGACTTCGTCACACCTACACCACGCTACGAATATAGTTTTATTTTTAATTACATATATCAATAATTTCGGGGGGTGATTTAGCTCATTATTCTCAGTTTCTCATGCACAGAAAAAACATGAATTTTGCGACAGAAAATTCCACTTGATATTAACTCAGAATCATGGTCTGAATCATAGCCGTTAGTATTCGTTACGACGTCACTAACACCCTGTAGGTACATAATCTCATAGTATGTACTCTATACTGATGGGATAATCCTCATAATCCAACATCACTCAGAAAACTGGGCCTCGTTTGATGGACGTTATATCACGTTCTATGAATGTCTATTCACTCCCGTGAATGTTTCCGTTGTAAAAAGTCTTTAATAGTAAGGACACTCCCTCCCCCCCGGGCCTTACCCCCTCCGGTTGATTGAGGGGAGGCCTGTGCTCAGCAGTGGGACGTATATAGGCTGTTTATGTTATGTTATGTTAGTAAGGACACTGGCTGCTTTTCTTACCGACTTCAAAAAAGGAGGAGGCTCTCAATTCGACTGTTTTTTTTTTATGTTTGTTCGCGGATAACTTCGTATACACGTAACTAGTTTACGGGCGTGAGTTTATGTATGTATGTATGTATAACTTCGTCGTTTATGAACCGATTTTGATAATTCTTTTTTTTTTTCAAATTGTTCTTTCTTGTACTTTTGTGTTATCTGCCTAAAGGTTAGGTAATAAAGCTTTATTTACATAAGCTTCGCGCCCTTTTACTGCTGCACATCACTGGTTATAAGTACCTAATAAACGCATATTTTTAAACATCAATTATTACTTTTTAATAATCAATCTTCGTGCTAGTCACCAATTATTGAAAAATAATAATAATAAAAAGTGCAATTTTTTTTTTCATTTTAACCCTGACTAACACATTAACTAAGCTCTGACTAACTTTAAGATTAGGTTTAACTTACACCTGATTTATAATTCTTCCCAGAAAATAGTATTAAAGCGAAACGGAAACTCATTATATAAAGTTTTAAAAAGTGGATTATATTAATATACCAGCGCTCTCAAATCAAGGTTCGGACGGGTCGTTAAGCCATTTGTCCCGGTTGCTACTTACTGATGCAAGTACGTAGTCGTTGTATGAGCCCTGTCAGGAGTCTTTGGCGGCTCAATAATAATCCTGACTGGTAGCCGAGTTTGGTCATCTTCCTCACAACCCACACTAGAAGAAGCACTTTCAAACACACAAAGTAACATAATACATAATACTTGTTATCTAGTACAGTAGCTATCCGACAATCCCTTCCCTACTCATCCTCTTTATTTCTCCCCGCCGTCCCCTACTTTCAAGCTCAGACGCACTTAAGTGGGTGTCACACAGAATACTCTTTGATACCTTGATATAAGTAAGTAGTACTTGGCTATACAAGTTATAGTATAAAACTTATAACACCACACCCCGGACACTTCATACAAACAAACTCGTTTTACACAGACACCACACATGGACGTTATCGTACACGCGCGTCTGTGTGTGTGACGTCTGACGCCATACTATTCTAGTCAAATTCTAATCTAAACTATGCTCGGGGGTGAGGTAAACTTAGCTCAGACACTGGAGGGGAGCGGAGAGTTGCCGTTCTATACGTAGCCTTATTCTATGGTATCATTACACACTCCAATCACTCCATACAAAAATCTAAACCCAAATAAGTGCGAGCGAGATAGAGAGTCCGCCGCGTTTGTCCTTACTCCGGCGTGCTAAAGTAAAACCCGGAGGGGGTGAAATCGGCGCCCGACAAGACTTGGTGCGGGGCGGAGTTACCGTTTGCTATACATAGTTCCTATTATTCTTTATGTAAGTAGTCATAAAGGTAAAGATGAAGATGGGACACTCTTTACATAGTTAGGGAATAAGTTTCAAGTACAGTTGTGGTATTTATAATTATATTCCAATCATAGGCAACTGCGTTTTATACAATAAATACTTTAACTTAACATATAGGAAAGTGAGTAGAACGGAACGTAAGATTGATAAGAAAGTGAGAACAAACCCATCAAAGATAAAAAGAGAGAATACTATGGATGGATAAAAAATGGGGATTAGGGTGTTTATGGCATGAATTCAGAATGGTTAAAGAATGGGACGGAAGGAAGCTTGTTTTTTTTAAAAAAAAAAAAGAATAAGAGATGTCTATTATTATCGTGGTCGGAGTCTACAGCATAGAATAAGGAATAAATACTACGTATAGAACGGTCCCTGTTATTACTTACTGCTGTAAGTACGTAGTCGTTATATGAGTCATGTCAGGGGCTATGGCGACTCAATAATAACCCTGACACCTGGGTTGATGGGGTTGAATCCACCTCACAATCCACACGATAGAAGAAGAAGACCATATTGAAAGAAAGAAAGAAAGGAAGGAAGAAAGAAATAATATTTATTCGACATACTTACTTATTGTTTTCACATATTAAAATAAAATAATACAATTATGAATGTATGCCGAAACGGTTCCACCTCAGCATAATGCCATAGCCTACACTATGACGCTGACTTCCAGTTGGAACCGGTAAGGTAATCAGGTAACACATGCGGTATTGTGACTGGGTACCTACCTATCTTAA
Source organism: Pectinophora gossypiella (assembly GCF_024362695.1). NCBI lineage: Eukaryota > Metazoa > Arthropoda > Insecta > Lepidoptera > Gelechiidae > Pectinophora > Pectinophora gossypiella. Next base: position 3,901,907 of record NC_065426.1, read on the forward strand.
GCGAATAAAGGATTTCTGGTTTCGTTCGCAAATATTCGCAATTAATCACACATTGCTTTATTTACTCACTCTTATAAGTACTTCTCTAACTAGATCTGTCAGGGACACTGTGTGTCGCCAACCTAACAATCGTAGTAAGTGGAGAGGCACTAACCGTGTTTTGCCCCTCGCGCAATTGTTAGCAAATGTAGAGGCGTCGTGTAAACATGAGTTTTTACGTCCAATACTATAGCTACATTCTTTCTTGTTTTCCGGGATGTTTATGGAGATAAAAACTCCTAACCTAGACTGACAGCAAATCAAAACATATCTTTCTTTATTAAGCGAACGCAAAACATCTTCGCGCCGCCAGCTATACTTAGCTATTTTAAACCAGCAGGGTTAACATGCCCAACGTGATAAAATTTCAACCGATTCAATACATTTTCTCGAAATCGATAAATAGTATGTTTTTTTCCCATAATTTTGTTCGTATTTTAGCAGAACAACATGACTTACTTGGGTTCACATATTAGCACCAATCGAAAAAACGACATGATTATATCGTCAGAATCGATAAATAAATGACGGTGGCCAAAGTTTATCACGCCCTACTGGTCTAACGGCCTCCTAGGTCCAGTGGTTGAGCGTTGGACTCAAGATCCGCAGGCCCCGGGTTCGAATCCCGGTGGGAACATGTCACAAAAATCACTTTGTGATCCCTAGTTTGGTAAAGACATTACAGGCTGATCACCTGATTGTCCGAAAGTGAGATGATCCGTGCTTCGGAAGGCACGTTAAGCTGTTGGTCCCAGTTTCTACTTACTGATGTAAGTACGTAGTCGTAACATGAGTCATGTCAGGGGCCTTTGGCGCTTCAATAATAACCCTGACACCGGGGTTGATGAGGTAACCGGTAATGTAAAAATTAAGCAAAATTAAAAATTTTGAAAAAACCCACGACGGTAAAAATCTCATCGAAAAAGAATAAAATAACTCAAAACCCCCGACTTAACCCAATTATTATGTAACGAAATATTATATTAGACTTATAAATACTTTCTAAAAAGAGTTGATATCTCGAGACATCGGTAATAGATATACTTAAGTACCTAAACAATGAATATGGATGTTTACAGTTTTTTCCTAACGTGTCTGTTTCTCGAAAATATACTTAAATGTAGCGATAATAATTTTACCATAATACATAACCGAGGAATATCCGTCGGGGGCTGCCTTTTCTATATGAAATTTCAACAAAAATTTAATCATACTCATAAGTGTATTTTATGTCGTCGTTAAACATCTACAATTCTTCAATAATTGTATTCACGTCACTAGAAAAACTTTAGCTGGGTTAATGGCAGCCCCCGACGGATATTCCTCGGTTATGTATTATGGTAAAATTATTATCGCTACATTTAAGTATATTTTCGAGAAACAGACACGTTAGGAAAAAACTGTAAACATCCATATTCATTGTTTAGGTACTTAAGTATATCTATTACCGATGTCTCGAGATATCAACTCTTTTTAGAAAGTATTTATAAGTCTAATATAATATTTCGTTACATAATAATTGGGTTAAGTCGGGGGTTTTGAGTTATTTTATTCTTTTTCGATGAGATTTTTACCGTCGTGGGTTTTTTCAAAATTTTTAATTTTGCTTAATTTTATTTCAGACTTTTTAGAGAGCATACTTATACGAATCATAATCTATATAATGTGTAGGTAAGATCTCGCAAAACAATAAGTGTGATTCATCCTACCACATAATATTAAGTCCCTTATTATATATTATACAGTTGCTTTCTGTTTAAAGTTACCTCTATAACACTCATCTGAGAACATGCACCAATCACCCACGAACTCATTCCTGAAATCCGCATTGAAATCAGACAATACGTTTTAATTTTAATAATATTGCAATATAAACGTTTCACACTAATATAGCAGCGCCTCCTAGTGAGTTAATATCATAAGACTTATCTTAGACCATGCACCATTCAACTACGAACCCATTGCTGAAAACCGCATTGAATTCGGACAATTCGTTTTAATATTATTGCAATACTATTTTTCACTAATATTGTAGCACCCTCTAGTGAGTTAAAGACGTAATTTTTATTATTTGGGAACATGCAATAAGCTACCACGTACACATTGCCGAAAACAGAATTGTAATCGGACATTTCGTTTTGATTATATTGCAACATTGTTTTGCACTAATATTGTGGCGCCCCTAGTGAGTTACAGCCATGACACCTGTCTAAGAACATGAATTCATCAAACACAAACCCGCTATTGAAAACCGCCTCAAAATCGGATCATTAGTTTAAAAGATAGGTGGTAACATTACTTTGCACAAACGCACACACAAACATCTCTCACCCTAAACGCATATAAATGCTCCGTTCCGTCGTGGGTAATAAATGTAATTAAAATTATACTAACCGTAATTAACAACACTTTGCTTTACTTAATACATAACATACATAAACTGCCTATATACGTCCCACTGCTGGGCACAGGCCTCCCCTCAATCAACCGGAGGGGGTATGGAGCTCCATCACGCTGCTCCACTGCGGGTTGGTGGAGGTGTTTTTACGGCTAATAGCCGGGACCAACGGCTTAACGTGCCCTCCGAAGCACAGAATCATCTTACTTTTTCGGACAATCAGGTGATTCAAGCCTGAAAAGTCCTTACCAAACAAAGGACAGTCTCACAATATTAAGATTTCGACAATGTCCCCATCGGGAATCGAACCCGGAACACCAGATCGTGAGCCTAACGCTCTAACCACTAGACCACGGAGGCTGTTTACTTAATACTACCTGATTATTGAGTGATGGGTTCAACTTTATGAATTAAATGAGGATTAATTGGATGAATTTGATTCACTTGACCACACAATCCACGTGCCACTTATAGTCGATCTTGATTTTTCTTTAATCTTCGCCAATCACTTCGTATTAATTTATCTACAATTTATTGATTGTGATCTGGGATCTTCTCTGAAATCTGGCTCGAAGGACCATGAATATGCCATCAGGCAAAAAGGCATATCAATGCCTTTTTACTGATTTTTAAGGGATTTAGGTAGCAATGAAACAGCACCGTGTTCGACGTAATTACGTGTAATCAACAATGGAACCGAAAAAAAAAACGTCTGTCAAAAACAATTAACTAATAAAAACTATTGCAAATAAATTGCTATTATAAATTGAACAGGCGTTTCGGATAATATTTATTCTAAACACTAATATTGTGGCGCCCCCTAGTGAGTTACAGACATAACACTTGTCTAATAACATGAACTCATCAAACACAAACCCGTTATTGAAAACCGCATCAAAATCGGATTATTAGTTTAGAAGATAATTAATAACATTTCTTTGCACAAACGCACACACAAACATCTCTCACCCTAAACGCATATACCTGCTCCGTTCCGTCGTGGGTAAAAATATAAGTAACATTTAAGAAAATGTACAGATAAGTTGCAACATATTCTATTTGACTGTGGTGTCGTATATTATAATAAGCGTTTCTTTCTTCATTTCCTTCTTACTTTCTCTCTTCCTCTCTTCCTTGTTTTCTTTCTTTCCCTTTTTATTACAGGCAGGAGAGTGCGTGTGTATTATACCTCTAGTTATACCTAGTAGAAAGATCTGAGCTTTCGTATTAGTCCATCATGATTTCAAATCCAGTCAAACATCATAAAACCTAGGGTAATAATCTAGTTTCATGCTGAGTATAGCCTCATGAATATGGAGCGTGTGTCCGATTATATTAATTATGCACGGTTTCGTCCGGTTTTAAGGGGCAGGACTTACTTTAGGTAACGTCCTATCGGAATGAAAAGCTTCACCTTATATATGTGAAGCTTTTTTTACGGAATATATCGTAGGATGCCCAGGGATACGGGTGAAGTCCTCAACGGTTGCAGAGGCGAAGATGAGAGCCATCGGTACGGCAATACAGGACAGAAGGGGCAAGTCACAGGGACTGTAACCTGGATCCTGACAGAGAGTAGCAGTAACTGTCAGGACTATTCACGGAGGACAGGAGTCTTAGTATGGCTTTGTAATAGACTACTCTGGGTGCCATCCCATTCGCGTCAGACAGAGTACTGCGGGGCGGAAGGCAAGAGGGAAACCACTGCCCTATTTTTCCCTAAACAAGTAGCATGGAAAATGCTGTACCGACAAGAGCGTGGCGCTGAAATTGACGATGATGATCGTAAGCCAACTATATCCCAATTGGGGAAGCCAAAGGTACATTAATCGCAAGATGAACTAAGTATCTGTAAGTACTTAACCTCACCGAGCTTTAAAACGAAATCTAAATATTATAAGAAATCTATTTTATGTTCTTTCCCAAGGTCTAATCTGTCTCTGTACCAAATTTTATCAAAATCGGTTTAGGAGGTTTGGCATGAAAGCGTAACAGACAGAGAGAGTCGTTTTCCCATTTATAATATTAGTAGAGTTTTGATCCGGATGGCATTCGGTGATCGAAACACTTCCTCGTGGTGGAAGTGTTTTATGACTTTTCGTAAAAACTGTAAATAATTGTCCGAAACTGAGATGATTCGTGCTTCGGAAAGCATGTTAAGCCGGTCCTGTTAAGCTGGTCCCTGGTCCCGGTTACTTCTTATAAGTAAGTAGGTAGTCGTGACATGAGCCATGTCAGGGGCCTTTGGCAGCTCAATAGTATCCCTGACACCAGGGTTGATAGGGTTGGTAATCCACCTCACAACCCACACGACAGAAGAGAAGAATTGCCATTAACTGGGCACAAAACCTGGAAAGCTTATAGTAGGAAAGAGGATATTGCAGCCACACTTTCCATAAGTCTTCCCCTTAACTTCATATGTACATTGCTTTCCGAGCACAGATTTTAAGCGTCGCAAGCGAACGAAAAGTGCCGAGTGGTGTAGAAAAAATGTTTCATTTTGTGAACAAAATTGTAATACTTAGTGCCCGGCGAATATTCCTGCTTCAGCTCAGGACTTTTATTCATTGTAAAATTATGAGTGTTTATTTTGAAGGATATCTATGCTTCTTGAATAAACACTCACGTTTATTAGTAAATGTGTTGTTTTTATGCTGGGAGCGGATAAAGAACATTCTATGTCCAGTTCTTCCCGGGAATGTCGTAAAAATCTACGGATTATGTCCTTTCTATCATGTTGAACCATTCATGAAGGAATCCTTAGGTGGCGGGGCGGTAATATTGTATTTAAAAACAAAACAGCAGCGACTTGTTCTTGTGTTGTATTGAGAAAGGAAAGAGCGGAGGGTTCGCGAAGGAATGTTATTATAAAATGTTTCCATATTTAAAAACCTTAAATATATTTCATATGTTTTCAACATAACTCCCAACAAGGCAAAAAATAGGTACTTAATGACTATAAGTATACAGGGTGTTAGTGACATCCTAACGAAAACTTCGAGGGATGATTCAGACCATGATTCTGAGTTGATATCAAGTGGAATTTTCCGTCGCAAAATTAATGTTTTTACTTCTCTACTTTTAGGACTTTTGTTAAAACATCAGGAATGCAATAAATATCATATCTCATCTTATGGTCTGAATCATCCCCCTCAGTATTCGTTACGATGTCACTAACACATCAAAAAAAGATCCCACCGACTATGCTCGCGCGGCATCTCTCTATAATAAGAACTCTTATTCAACGTAAGGGTTCCCGATAACATTTTATGAAGTTTCCCAGTCCCGTTATGTTTCACACATCACTGGTAAACCGTCGATGTTATGGTATGTAGGCTGTGGAAGGAAGTGCTATAAAAAGTTTATAGATTAGAACATGAAACGAAATTCAGCGTAAACTGAAAAGATGAGTCTCAATTTCGGAAAAAAATCCTATAGGAAAAAAAAGCTTTTGTGTGACTTATTAAAGATTTGCCAGGACTCACTCTCCAGTGCTTCCTCCGGCCAGCCTTCCAGGAAAGCATCCAAATCGTCGCGCCTACTCCGCCAAGGTCTGCCACGCCTGCGACAATCTCTACTCGGAGATCATTCTGTGGTGATCTTAGCCCACAGGTCGTTGTCGTATCCGACAGACGTGACGTGACGTGTCTGGAGAGAGAGTCCTGGAAGAAACGGAGGGAGACCTTTGCCCAGCAGTGGGACACTTTAGACTAGATAAAATAAGAAGATAAGAAAGATTAGCCGAGAATAGCATTGGCCAAGTATGGCCGCTTAAATGGACAGCGCTGCACACTGTTTGTTAATATTATTATAACACCTTTAGAGTCAGGTTACCAGATTACCTCACGTCGTGAAGACATACTTACTTAATCTAATCAAACCTCGCGACATGGCATAGCACGCACGGCGCGCGGCTTCGACCAATAGCCGTTCGACGTATGTCTACGTAGATAGCATTCGCTGCGTTTATTGGTTGAATCTCACGCTATATAGCTCTCGGTTGTCATGCAGACCCTGCTGTTACACTAGCTTGTTAGAATTACACTGGTTCGAATCCCGGCTCGTTACGACTTTGGATTCATGTTTGGATTATAGATAATTACTGATGTAGTGGTTTCGAAGATTTATGCCAGTTAATGGCACAAACCTCGCCCACATTACATGGGACTTGAACATAGCTGGCGAGCAGCCTATATACCTCCTACTCAGGGCTCTCCTCAATCAACCGGAGGGGGTATGGAGCATACTCCACCACGCTGCTCCACTGCGGGTTGGTGGAGGTGTTTTTAGCCGAGACCAACGGCTTAACGTGCCCTCCGAAGCACGGAATCATCTTACTTTTTCGGACAATCAGGTGATTCAAGCCTGAAAAGTTCTTACCAAACAAAGGACAGTCTCACAAAGTGATTTCGACAATGTCCCCATCGGGAATCGAACCCGGACCTCCAAATCGTGAGCCTAACGCTCTAACCACTAGACCACGGAGGTTGTTATAGAAGAATAGCACATTACCATGTTACATGTTTCTTTCGCACTAGGCTATACGTATACTGTATCTTTCTGTCCTGCACAGGTTTATCGCTAACAACAATATCGCATCGTCAGTCAGGCCTAGAAAAATAAACCTTCAGTGTAGCCTTCAGTACCTACAAAAGAAGACGGAGATAATTTAGGGAAAATCCCTTATATCTCGGCACGTTTCGCAAGTGGGTTAACGCGAAGGAAAATGTGGTAGCTGACGGACGTTTTAAAGTAGGTACTACTTATAACGATTTAACGGTGAATTACTTCATCATCGTCAGCCCTTTAACGTCCCCACTGCTGGGGCACGGGCCTTCCCTATGGATGGATAGGGAGAGATCGGGCCTTAAACCATCACGCGGGTTGATGGTTATTAACGACAGCTAATGCAGCCGGGACCAACGGCTTAACGTGCCTTCCGAAGCACGGAGGAGCTCGAGATGAAAACTTTTTTTTTGTAGTCACCCATCCTATGACCGGCCTTTGCGAAAGTTGCTTAACTTCAACAATCGCAGACCGAGCGCGTTTACCGCTGCGCCACCGAGCTCCTCTAATTAAATATCGGCCCCGATTCCTGCAGACACCTCCTAATTTTATTTTAAGTTATACCTGTCATTTTGTTATCCGCCGAAAAGAAAAGGGACGGGTGATTGACAATCCTCCATTATGAAAAATCTGTTGAGAATGAGTATTGTGTGGGTTGTGAGTTGGATTACCAATGTCATCAACCCTGGTGTGAGAGATTATTGAGTCGCCAAAGGCCCCTGACATGGCTCAACAGAATACCGTATGACACAGTCAATTCTCATTTGACTCGATTTTCTCATTTCTCCCAGAAACGCTTATCGCCAGCAGACGAATATGTACCTAAGGGAGTAATGTTAGGCTTTGTACGAAATATCATGGCTATAGCTACCGTGTGGGTGGAAATAAGTACTGGTCTATTATTACGCCTACATTTTGAGGAGACATTTTCCTTTTTACAGATTTCTTCATGCGATCAAAAAACTACCTACTGTTCGAATGAAATCGTAAGAGAAAGGTATGTCTATGAATGAATGAATAAATGTATAAAAATGTATAATGTATGTGTAGAAATTGCTGCTTAGCAATAAGGCCGCCAGATTGTACTGTATCAATCATCATCTGTGTTAATTTGTTTTGTACGTATGTTGTGTGCAATAAAGTATTTGTTGTTGATGTATATTTCGGATTTGGTTCCATAGGTTTATAAGACATAGAGATAGGTTTCTATTTAGAGGCGGAGGATAGGAATCCTAGTATGGCTTTGTAATAGACTACTCTTACAAAGCCACCATCCCACTTGCGTCAGACAGAGTACTGCGGGGCGGAAGGCAAGAGGGAAACCACTGCCCTATTTTTCCTAAAAAGTAGCACGGAAAATGCTGCACCGACAAGAGCGTGGCTCTTAAATTGATGATTATGATGAGGTTTATAGGAACTTAATTTTATTGTTGGTAATACATCATGATCTCTCTAGCATTATCCCGATTTTCACAGGGTCCGCTTACCTAACCTGAAGATTTGACAGGTCCGGTTTTTTACAGAAGCTACTGCCTGTCTGACCTTCCAACACGCGAAGGGAAAACCAGCCCAATACAGGTTAGGTCACATACCTCCGAAAATGCATTTCTCGGGAATGTGGGTTTCCTCACGATGTTTTCCTTCACCGCTATGATCCAAACATGAATTCGAAAACAGATTCGATAATCATTGGTTTAGGCCTGTGCTGGATTCGAACCTGTAACCTCAAAGTGAGAGGCAAGCGTTCTACCAGCTGGGCTACCACGGCTTAGGTGTTTGGGCTAGTAGCCCGGGACCAACGGCTTAAGCTCGATAGGTACTCCTCCGGTTGATTGAGGGGAGGCCTGTGCCCAGAAGTTGGACATATAAAGGCTGTTTATATTATTCATGTTATGTTATTTAAAAAGCTATTTTTTCAAAACATAGCTTAACCATGAGCTATAGTAAAAGCTATGCTTATGCTATTATGGTTTAAAATAACCAGGTATGCTCAAAAGTGACAGGTAACATTTCAAGGTTATTCCAGCTGAAGTCATCTCGCCCTGCTTTGCCACTTCGTAAAAAATAAATTACCCACGATCATATTTACCTACTTTGCAAGGAAATTTTGAACTTTTAGTAATAGATCTACTTACAGTTTAAATAATTTTTATATATGTGACAAGTAATAGTAATTAAATACCTACATTAGTCAGTAATTCACTTAATTTTCAATAGGTAATAAAATTTACGTCCTTGGAATGTTGGAGATACCAACTTAATGGTAGTGGTAACACTTACGTCATCAATAGGCTCAAAATGGCGGCGTGTCATAGGATTGGACATACCTGGTTTTCTTATACCATACTATAGCTAATCGTGTCCTATCAGGATCGGACTGTGTCATATTATTATCATAGCATATCGGGTGGCCACGAGTTGGACATAAATATATATACACCCGTTGGGTCGGGTAGTGTATTAGGGCCTTTCCTGCAGTCCCAGCCCAGTTGTAAGGTGTAAGTTTATTGCACCCCGTCCCTTAAGAGGTAGGCAGTAATTTATTGTAGAAGGTTTTACTATCACAGTTTTTATTACCCACTGGAATTTTATTTTGCTGTTGTTATGAACGGAAAGGAAAGGTAAACCAAGGGAAATCAATAGACATTTTGTTGCGCTACACGAGAATAATATTATTTCTAAGGTGGAGTGGACTGGTGAATATAGGTGAGGCACGATGGGTGGTGAGGATGGTATCCCGACGTGTCGGCAGAGTGGAGGAATGATTGGTGATGCCGATGACAAATTACAGGCATGCTGCAAGTAGGAATATATATAAGTAGTTTACTAATAACACTTCACATCAAATCCAGAATAAGAGGACACGGCCAGGTCTAAACAGTATAATATATTTACGTATGTTGTTCTTATGAAGGTCCGGGAAGCAAATAGTCAGTATAAAATGAAAGGAAATGTGGAATGGAATCAGAATTTCGTAATTTAAAATGATTGACGGTCAGAACGAATGGCCAGTATGTGCAGAGTTTTTACTCTGCTACATACGTATAACACAGGCAGCTGTTTGAAAACCATGCAACCATTTGTGCTGTAGTGAAAACCATGTAAGCGCCTGTTTGGAAAATCACATTCTGATGTCATAATCTCCCTAGCATTATCCCATTTCTCACGGGGTCCGCTTATCTAACCTGGAGATTTCACAGGTCCGGTTTTTTACAGAAGCGACTGCCTGTCTGACCTTCCAACCCGCGAAGGGAAAACCAGCCCAATACAGGTTAGGTCACATACCTCCGGAAATGCATTTCTCGGGAATGTGGGTTACCTCACGATGTTTTCCTTCGCCTCTGAGCACATGATAATCAAAATGTGAATTCGAAAACAAATTCAACAATCGTTGGTTTGGTAGTGGATTCGAACTTGCGACCTCAAAGTGAGAGGCAAGCGTTCTACCAACTGGGCTACCGCGGCTCACACACATAATTACATTCGGATGTGATTTTTGTTAACTAATTACGATGTAAGTACCTAAGTACTTTTCTAGCGCTTGAAACCTATAGATTCTGCATTTGGCTTTTGTCTAAAAATTCACTGTGGTCCTGTGATTCACCGACTTGCTTCTCAAAAGGGAAGCCGAGTCCAGGCACCGCTCTTGCACCAATGAGCTATTAATTCATCTTAAGTGCAGGTTTTAGTAACACAGTTGGCTCGACCAATATAGACGGCGATACAGTACACCGTCTATCACGTTTTGATATAACAGAAAACTCGGTGAGGTTTGGATACTTAGTTCATCTTGCGAAGGATGTACCTCTGACTACCCCAATTGGGATACAGTACTTAAACCTCACGACTAACATAAGCATGTTAAGTAGTGATCTGTATGAGTTGAACTTAAAAGTAATTTTAGCCTGTCCAAGGCAAGGATTCGCCCGCTTAAAATATTCTCCTCAGAAAGTATGCGAAACCACTTCAATGAAAACCGCAGGCGCGGAGCAATGTAGTCGGTTCGTTTCTCTGTTTTGCACAGTTTAATTTCATTCCTCTGCTGGATTATTTGTGTTTCGCACACTCACTTGCGATGCTACTGTTTATCCATAGAATAAGGAATTACTACGAATACAACGGCAACTCTCCGCTCCCCACCAGCGTCTGAGCTAGGTTTACTTCTTTTCAGCAGACACATCCTAAATTTATTTTAAGTTATGCCCGTCTTTGGAATGTTGGAGATACCAATTTAATGGTAACACATACGTCATCAATGGGCTAGCAATGGCGGCTCGTCGTAGGATTGAACATACCTGGTTTGTTTTACCATGGTTCACACCACCAAATTTTAAGTTATACCTGTCATTTTCGTATCTGCTGAAAAAGAAAGGGACGGGAGACAGGGATAAAATTTGTGAAACTTAAAAAACCCGTCCAATATTTTATATTGGCCAATAACCCAACAGAATTAAGTTGACAGCACACGTCATACAGGTTGCATAATAGTATGAGCGAGATGCCTATTTTATTCGGACGGGTTATGCATTCATTTTAAAATTAACAGTTGCCTATCATCCGTCCCTTTCCTTTTCGGCGAATAAGAAAATGACGGGCATAACTTAAAATAAATTTAGGATGTGTCTGCAGGAACAAAATTATTGAGTAAATACCTACGTACAGTCGTGAGCAATATAATGTACCCACTTTAGGACTCTGTCGCACTTAAATATTTGACATTTAGTGAGACTTACAGTTCAATTTGTCAAAAAAGTTAAGGTGACATGGTACCCAAGTGTATATATTATATTAATGCTCGTGACCGTACTTACAAGCAAACCCGCAAGAAAAAGCTAATAATACGTAAGTATTTAGGTAGGTACATATTTGAAATGTGAAAATTAAGCCCTTACATAATTTGATAACTCCTTATTCGAAAAAAAACTTTTTTTTTATCGTCCTCAATTTATGTCCTCTAGAGGGCACGTAGCGTAGTAAAGTCCCGCGTGAAAATGTTCCTGCCAAAAAAATAATGCAACGTAGCAAAATAACGGTAAACATTTTGCTATTAATAACCATCAGGAGTAGGTATTTAACAGAATTTAGAACATTTTGAGATATTTGTTTCACAAGAAGGTGAACGTACTTAGTAATTTACTCACTTTTATTGGTCGCGCAACTCGCGCATCGTTTACTTTTTGTAACGTAAACAACAAAATCATAAAATTCCGGTTGTCAATGTCAATTTCATACAAACATATCCATCTCGCTCACGCTTGAAAAATAGTCGAATTAGCCGGCCCTTTCTCTCAATCTGTACAGCTGCCGTGTGGTATAAGCTATCTCTTTCAGTTTCACTTTGAATTTGTATCTGCGTCTCTTCCGTTACGATAATGTTTCGAGGTCAGTCGCGCAGTCACGGACGCCACAGTTAATTTTGTTCAGTTGGTATAGTACCTACTAATCTGAAATCGTGGAAAGTTTTGAGGATTCGTTCTAATGTTATAATGTTACTTTTTAAGTCGTATTATGGTTAAATACAAACTAAGAAATATAATATTTAGGGTTCGGAAAAAAAATTAAATAAAAAGAAAATAACCGTAAAAAGTACAGTTAAAAGGAACAGTTAGATAATTTTACAAATGAAAAGAATTGAAGAATATTTATTATGTAGGTACCTATTTGTAAGTAAGAGATTGGTAAAATAAATACTTCTTAATTAAATTAATATTCAACTTTAGTAATACCTATTTTAAGAAAAATTCTTAAAATAGGAATTACTAAATATACTTAGATAAACACTACGTTATACTAAAAATTTAACCTATTTATAAATAATATAACACTAATTTTATTTATAAAATAATAGGTACCTACAATATTATAAAATGTAAACAGACTAATTTCGTTAAAGTGTTGTAAAGAAATAATACACCAGTCACTAATAAGTTACTCAACAAAACCTATTCTATGCAATTCTCAAACATTTAGTTTACCTACTGGTATTCTTTACACTATGACTTTTCCCGTTTCATTCGGTTCGTGGTTTGTCGAGGTTAGTGAGTGCGACGCGGGCGAACGATGCTTGCCTCTTCGCTCGCTCACCCACTCTTAAACTCAGTCAGCTGACGCTCAGTATTTGCCGAGTGTTTACTTAAAATGGCGGCGCCCGCGAAATCGGTACCAAAACCACGCGTTTATAAATGTAAAGCTATAAAAGACAATTTAAAAGATAAACATTTCAAATATAATGAAGTTAAAAACGCATACATGACATCGTGTTCGAAATTGTTACATAACGAAGACCCATTGAAACGACCGCTTTGCCAAGCACAGCTAAACCAAATTATGAAATTCGTTTTAAACGCAAAATCAGTACCTGAAGAGCTGTTATTACCACTGGAAGAGGAAGCGTTAAGATATTTCGATGTCACTACATCAGTAGCAAGTAAAAAAGAAATACTAGTTTTAAAGGGAACAAGTGAAGTGAAGTTAGTAGATACGACGTCGGCAATACATATTGTTCCATACGAAGACAGTTTCGATATATTACTCCGAATTCATAAAGAATTGAAGCATCCTACTTATTATCAGACGATGCTCACTGCTCTGATGCCTAAATATTTCATATCAAAGATTGCTGTTTTGTGTTTCGCGCAAATGTGCAATGTTTGTAAACATAACCGTCAGTTATCAATAGATGTCCTTGGATCAAGATTACTCCTAAGCGACGACGAAATCGATAAGTTATATGTGCTTAATCAAACCTTCGTGAAGGATGTTCGACCACGGAACTTCAGAACAAAAGCGTACATGGATATCTACCGCATGTTGATCCCAGATGGTAATTTCAAGTATTTATTGTTTTATATAGATGATGACACGCATTACTTATTACTAAGGCCATTGCGTAATAGCTCCGCAGAAGAATTAGCTGTGGAATTGTACAAAATTTTCGCAGACTTCGGAACACCACTAACAATTAAAGCCAGTTATTACCATCAACCACTTTTGTCAAGTGCCATTAAAACTCTAGACGTGAATTTTGGGATTAGTTCTATTAACATAATAAAATCAGATCTGGATAATGTTACATATCACACAGAAAGGTTTCGGGTGTTAGAAGATGTTAGTAATTGGATTAACTCTGAGGACATAGATCGATGGGCCGTAAGATGTTACATTGTACAACATAACATAAATAATTTTAACAGCAAACCTTTTAATGCGACATTTGGAAAAGATTTAACATGTAAGTCTCCTGTCCTCCAAGAAACCTCGGAAGATATTGATATAGATGATATCGTTGAAAACACTCTGGATCTAACACCTCTTCAAGCAGTAGATGATATATCACGCATATTTACCCGAACTGAAGAATTCATCAAAGCCTGGTTTAAAAAAACACAAAACAACACGGCTGAAGAAAGAGGAAGTTCCAAGATTCATATCACTGTCAAAAAAGGAATTACAGTCCATTTATCAAATGCCCCAGAAGTTACGATGCAGTTAGATGAAGAAACTGTCCGCTATGTTGTAGCGAAACCGAAGAAAAAAAGGAGGCGCAAAAATAATGTAGACTTACAATCTGCCAACTTTTCAGAACAGCAAGAAGACAGTGTGCGCAATTCTTGTACTACTGAGACTACGGAAAAACTAGATTAGAGTAGCCGAAACAAAATACGAGCCGCCTTGCTAGAACTCCAACACCTAACTAGAATCTTACCCAGATTATTGCTTACCAAACAAGGCAAGATGCCTGTTATTACATTTAGTTAACGTACGATCAAACTCGCATGTTTTACTGAGGATATGAGTACAACATTATCTCGTAAAATGTCGTGTGATTGCAAACGAAAAATGAGTCTGATTGATTAAACAACTTAACGAAAATTTTGCATTTTTTATCACAGTTTCATCCATTTCAGGTGGCTAGTTCATCACATCGCGAGGGATTCTCTTGCTGAACCGTTTCCCATTTGAAGATTAAATTCCACATTAGCTTTCTGGAAGCTTCTCTGTTAATTGTCTGGTTGATTGAGGGGAGACCTGTGGCCAGCACATACACATAAGTTATTTTGTTATGCTCATGCTATGAATTGAAATGACACTAATATACTAATAACTGCCTAAAGATAATTGATAAACATAATAGATCTAACATAATATTATTTATTTTTCTTCTAGGTATGTTGCGAATAAAAATATTTTTCTGGGAAGGTAGGTACGTATCTATGTCAAAAAAAAAACGTCTTGTAGGATTGTATCCTTTCTTACATTACCATGACTTAAAGTCGTAAGATCGAAATGTATTTTTAAAATCCAAAACTATATTACTATAGGTATTTACTGTTGTGTCTGAAAATCTCGGCCTATGATTAGATGTGGTCGATGCACTGATAAAATATATCTACCTAATAGGTGCCGATCCAATTTAGGACTTTGTATTAAGAGAGGCAATAAGTTGTTTCCTGATTAGGTACTTGTAATTCTGCCCACCCAATTAAGGATTAATGGCGTGAGTTTATGTACCTATGTTATAAACATGTTTTTAGGAATCCCTCTATTAGATGAAGAATCTTAATAAAACAATGTTATCAATCTTACAATAGAAAACAATAATATCTTGTACAAAAACACAAGGAGAAATAACCGAAATACCTATTTATGATAATTATGACTAAACTATCAGAAGGGGTCTAAAGGACCGCTTTGAAGCACTTCATGTAAAAATGAAGAGTGCCCGATAATCGGCTGTAAATCGATTTATAATCAATATATTTTCTAAGACCCTATATAATCTAAAAAAATAGCCGATTTAGGCATTTCGATATTTAGATTAACTAGGGGTAAAAGTCGATTATTCGGCAACATTAGTATGTAAGTGCGCAATGTCAACAAATAATATCAAATAGCAAGCAATATCTACCTAGGTAGGTACCCTAACATAACCATAGCATAGAATAAGGAATAATATTGTATCCCCGAAGGGTGATTCATAAACAGCCTTCCCTCAATCAACCGGAGTGAGTATGCAGCATAGGTACTCCACCACGCTGTTCAAATGCGGGTTGGTGAAGGTGTTTTTACGGCTAATAGCCGGGACGAACGGCTTAACGTGCCCTCCGAAGCACGGAATCATCTTACTTTTTCGGACAATCAAGTGATTCAAGCCTGAAAAGTCCTTACCGAACAAAGGACAGTCTCACAAAGTGATTTCGACAATATCCCCAACGGGAATCGAACCCGGACCTCCAGATCGTGAGCCTAACGCTCTAACCACTAGACCACGGACGCTGTTAAAGAAGTTATGTCGAAGGGTGATTGAATCATATTAATCAAATTGCTCTGAGCTGCTAGCGTACATAAACAAATATAATAATATAATACCTAGTATAATAATAATAAAAGCGTATAGGTAGTACCTATATTTTTTTTACATAAGTTGACAATAACAAAATCAGATCATAATTTTTTTTAGTATTTTCTTTCAATAAAACGTACTACACAAATACATTACATTACCGTTAATATTAATGGGTCCAATGCTGTCTCTTTCTTTCTATTATGCTAGACGCAGTGAGTAACCGCTCGCGACTAGAGATTCGTTTTGTCTCACTCACTCTTCCAGTAATTCGTATTGCATCCTTATCGTTGCTCATTCAACGGGTTCGATGAAAGCCACAGCGTAGATAGTTCAGTTGTTGTGGTACTGTGTGGAATTGTACTACTATAGACTTAAGAGAGATATTTAAACTGATAAAACGGGTTAATAAAAAGGGATTACAAAACTAATATTTAAAAAATATAGGTTTTTGAAAAAAGGTAACATCTTAAAGTATTGATACTTACGTGCCTACTTATATTTCTGAATTTATACTGGACACGACCATAATATCTTGTACGTGAAAACACAGGTAATATTTAATATTTTTATGTAAAAAATTATTGTATCTATTCAATATTTTTATTGATTGTAATAATTTAAGTAATATACCCAGGTATAAAGGTATTTTATAATATACAATAATAAGATTATTAAATATGCGAGTAATATGTCTATTTAATAAAAACAATGAATTTAAAATCTTACTTTAGTTACCTGCACTGCACCTAAAAAGTAAAAAATATTTCCGTATTATTTTATTCTGTTTCGTTATACTGTGGACACAAGTAAAAAGCGGCGCAGCCGGACGACGCACGTCGACATTCGGCCAACTTCACTCAGTTGGCCTTTGGCAGTGTGCGAAACGGAACGTATCTATTCATTTGTTTAGAAAACTTTTATTAGCGCTGGTAATCAAAATGGCGACGGCAGAGAAATCTCAAGAAGCAACAGACGAGGGTTTCAAGTTACGAGTTAAAGAAATGTATTTAAAAAAGTGCTCCAAACTTGTTAGTAGAGGAATACCAGACAGAAGTCCGTTTTCGCGCGACCAGGTAAACCATATTATCGAATATGTTTTAAAAGCTTATTCGATGAAATCTTCAGAGTTGAACAAACACCAAGTGGAAGCAATGAAAACTTTCAGAGTTGTTGTAAAGAAGGGGCGCAATGTGTTACAAATAACCCTTTTTGAGAGCAACTCAGTAACCAGCATATTGGGGTACGAGGACTGTTTTGATATATTATTTTGTCATAAACAATATGCGAGTTTTTATAAACAAAATAAGAATGATGTCTATAGGTCTTTGCTGAGAACGCTGCGGCCTAAATATTTCACATCCAGAGTAGCGATTTTATGTTTCCTTCAAGTGTACGCTACCTGTAAAGTTACCCAGGGAAGTTTACTTAGTCAAGAAACCGAAACCGTTTCACCAGGCAGTGTCGACGAAGACAAGTCACGTATTTACAAAAATGTCTTTGTAGAAACAACTCTCCCACCGAACTACCTCAAATCAATTTTCATAGATCTTCTCTTCATGCCAACACCTGATGGCGACTTCAGATATTTACTCATCTACGTAGATGTCCATTCATATTACGTAATATTAAGACCAATGCAGGGTAATTCTGTTGACGATCTAGTAGCGGAATTGTTCAAAATTTTCGCTGATTTTGGAGTACCAAGCACAATTAGAGCTTCGAATAAAAGTTTATGTAGACTTTTGGTTCTTGCTCTAGACCTGTTGGTTAGTTATGGGATTCGCCTGGACTGTGGTATATGGGATTCAAGAGCGTCGGCTGATCCTAACATTAACAACAAAAGGGTCGAGATCTTAGAATACGTTATTAAATGGGTGACATCCATACATAATACTAGATGGTCCGTAATGTGTTATACTTTTCAACATAATATTAATAAGTTAAAATATAACGGGATCAACAGCGCTTTTGAAGCGAAATTTTCAAAGTGCGTTGATCTTTATAAACCTGAATTAAACGATACACCTACAGAAAATGCCGATGACAGCGATCTTGATTTATCGTTGTTAGATAATCGAAATGTTGGCTCGATTAATGCAATTGCGCACACATTTTACAAGATTGAAAACATCTTCAAAAATTGGCTTTTGGTAACAAAATATGCAGAACGTGAGCAGGTTAAAAGAAAAGAATCTGAAAACATCGCAGAAGGCACTTCAAAGAAATGCAAGGAGACCGAAGAACGAGCTAAGGACAACTTATTATCTACCGAGGCCTCTAACCTTTACGATGAGACGATGAACAATTTCAAAAGCGAGCCATTAGACACGTGCTGACTGAGTGTGTAAAAAGAAACTTAGAAAGGAGGTGAAATGCACGATTTGCAATGAAATCGTGCACATGCAACACGGACCTCTGTAAGTACTAATTATACAAAAGAATCCGACACATGTATCTGTTTTAATTGTGAGAAATCAAAATCGAACGGGGATATTTGGGCGAAAGTCACTTTTCAGTCTTCAAAGTCCATCATTGAGTACTTATCGCCAGCAACCTATACAACATGTAATAATTTTAAATTTTAATTCAATAAACTACTTATAAATTATAGATTAAGCGTTTTCTTTTCTAGTTAAAAGTTACTGCTTACTTTCCTTCCAATCAAATAATATAAAAGTACCTATTTTTTACCTAGTTGGAATTTTGGAAACGTAAATAGGTAGATGAACTCAAACTTACTAAGTTCATCATGCGATGGATACCTCTGGCTACCCCAATTGGGAATAGTGGGATTATTTATTTGTAACTAAGGTATGTATACATTTTACAATAAGCCCGTTATTATTTTCTTCCGGAGTCTTTGTTAACTTGTCAAACTTAGTGTTGTAAATTAAAAAAAGAGATGCATTTATTTATTTACTAGCGACCCGCCCCGGCTTCGCTCGGGTGCAATACTGGGGAAAAAATGAAATTATTTACGACATCACAATAAAATCCTCAAAAATAACAGTATTTCTCTACTGTTAATGGATGTTAATATACATACATATAAACCTTCCTCTTGAATCACTCTTATCTATTTAAAAAAGAGCATAAAAATCCGTTGCGCAGTTTTAAAGATTTAAGCGTACATAGGGATATAGGGACAGAAAGAGCGACTTTGTTTTATACTATGTAGTGATTATTACAGACGCCTTCTAATTTATAAGTTATACCTGTCATATTCTTATATATATGCCGTAAAGGAAAGAGACGCATGAACGCAGACGCAGTTACTATTAAATAGTTTACAACGGGAACATTCTCACTTTGGGAACATACTCGGGGAAGGCAAATCATTGATCTTCAAAACATTCAAACATGAATTTATATCGGTCGACGTCATAAACCAGCGGCACCGGCAGCTACCGGAACCGAAACGCTCATATGTAAGTCTTCTATTACCAATCCCATCAACCCTGGTGTTAACACAAGAGAAGAAAATACCTGTAAGAAAGAAAACCTGAAAAGAAAAAGATTAAAATTAGTAAAGAACAAAAATATACATAGCTAAAGTTATAAAGTATATACTCACCGTGGTCGCACACGCCGCCGTCGCACCGCCCCGCCGCCGCCGTACCGCGCCTGCGCACTGCAACCCGCGCCCGCGCGTCTCTCCCCGCTAGTTCCCTACATGGCCAGTTGCCATCCAGTGTCCGTTGAAACCATTGTTTGTAATATCAAGAATTGATTATAATCGTTTGAAGACTTAATTTGGAGTTATTATTAATTTCACCAAGCAAACAACCCAGCAAGTAGGAAGGTACTTAACAGTTTGGCGACCGTCGAGAAGAATCTGTAATTTGGAAAAGAAGTACGAACCGTGCTACCTATTTAACCTTGATGACAACAAAAATCTGGAAAGATCGATGAAGCGAGCGATCGACTGAAGAGGATATTTTCAAGAAGGGAGGTTTGCCCGTTCCTTAATTATCCTTTCTACTAATCTATTTTCTTATTTCCGTATAGTTTTGATAGTGAACAGTGTTGTAAGAACATCAATTCGTAAATTATTATAGTGTATATGCAAGTACCTACCTACTTATGAAACATTCTAGAATCAATGGACACGGCAACTCACAGGTATATTTTTAACAATATTATTTCGTATTTTCATGTATATAATGTATCAGATTCGTAGTAATTCGTAAATACATGTAAAATAAAGCGTGTTATAGCGTTCAATTAAACTGCATACCGCTATAAACACTGTAAAAGCTTTATAGTATTACGATCTGTATAATTCATCAATCTGTACAACAATAGGTATAAAATATTTCATTGGAAAAAGTAAAAATACGGAATATTAAGTTTATGTAAACAATTTGCATTTCATTCTGTTAATTACATAAAATTAACTTAGTAACAGTTGTAAATAAGTGTCGGTAAAGTGTAAAAACACGACATTTTCGAGTAAAAACATAAAAAGTATAAATAAGTGTATTGATCAAGTTATTGATTGTGACATTCCAGAGAGACGGAAAGGGTTCAGTAAACGTTGAGCCGTCCCATTAGCGCTTTGGTACTGAGAGCTATGTACGTCCGAGCTCCGAGTTCACTGGTTGACGAGTTCGCGGAGGATTCACAGCTGTTTCGGTAAACAAATCACCTACGCAGGTTTGCGCGCAATAAGGTATTTATCAATTTACCTTTTAGACTATATTGCGGTTGGATTAGTGAACTATTTTGTTTTGTTACTAATTAATTATTGAAACCAATACAATGAGTGAGTCTGAGAGTGAACAGGTAACAAACATGAGTAAGGAAAGTAAATTAAAAGAACTAAGAATAAAGCGTGGTACTATAAAGGGTCGGTTAACGGTTTTTAAAAATTACGTTTTGGAAATTAAAAATTTAAAAAAAGTATCTAAACAGCAAGTACAAGAATTAAAAATAAGATTAAGCAAAATAGAATCATTATTTACAGAATATGATCAGATTCAGTCACAAATTGAAATTAAGGAGAGTGAATCAGAAAGGGCAGGGACTTCAGAGACCATTTCAGTAGAAAGAAATACCACTGAGAGTACATTTTATGAGGCAATGAGTTTAGCTCAGGATTTAATTGACAGTCAAGAACTTACTGCTCAAAATCGGTCTAGTATTTATCATGAAACAAGCAATGATGTCTCACCGTGCTGTAGCACTAATATAAAACTACCAACTATCACTCTCCCTTCTTTCGATGGAAACTTTAATAAATGGTTGGAATTTCGAGATTCTTTTGTGTCCCTGATACATAATAATAATGGTCTGAGTGAAATAAGTAAGTTTCAGTACTTAAAAGGTTCATTAACTGGTGTTGCAAAATCAGTCATAGAATCATTGGAAATATCAGCTGAAAACTATAAAACTGCATGGAAACTTATTTGTGATCGCTTTAATAATACAAACCAGTTGACTATTATTCATTTTAAAACACTATTTAACTTTGAAACAATGAATAAAGAATCAGAAAAATCATTGAGATATTTGGCAGATCATATTTCAAAACATTTGCGTGCATTGAACACATTAGGAGAACCAACTGAAAATTGGGACTCTTTGATAATTTTTCTTTTTTCATGCAAGTTGGATAGTGTGACAAGTACAAAGTGGGAGGAACGTAAAAGTAGTATGGACAAAAGACCCACGTTGGAACAATTTTATGAGTTTTTGCGTAACAGAGCAACAATTTTGGAAATGACTACCACATGCAGCAGCGACAAAAATACAGTCACAGTAAATAGTGACAGACAGCAATTCAAGCGTGTTGATAAGCAGCAAAAAGCATTTGTCGCCGCTGCTTGTGAGAACAAGACAAATAATGGCTGTCTAGTATGCAATGGAGATCATTATTTATATTTTTGCGATAAATTTAAAAACATGACACTCGAAGACAAAAACGATGTAGTATCTAAATTAAAACTCTGTATAAATTGTTTTCGACGTGGTCATTTTGCACAACAATCTAAATTAAGTGGCTGTAGAATTTGCCACCGCAAACACAATACATTACTGCATAGAAATGTATCAAACGTACAGAAATCGGAGGAGATCAAGTGCACTGTAACTAATCCGGTTTCTCTATCATCCTGTATATCGAATCAAGTACTGTTATCGACAGCAATTGTAAACGTTGTAATAGACGGCAAGTCTAAGCAAGAGGTACGTTGCTTGTTGGACTGCGGCAGCCAGTCCTCATTTATTTCACGTTCTTTGAAAGATAAATTAGCAATTGAGCCTGTAAAAGTAGACACGGTATGTGTTACTGGCATAAACAACATGTCTTTCAATGCAATAGAGCGGTGTAATTTGGTAATACAATCATGTACAAATTCATTTAGTAAACAAGTGAATGCGATTGTAGTATCACAAGTAACAAGCAACTTACCTAGTCAGGAAGTAGATACATCTGAAATAAATGTACCTAACAATGTTACCTTGGCAGATCCCCACTATTACCGCCCAGCACAAGTAGACTTACTATTGGGTGCAGACGTGTTCTGGGAAATAACGTGCCCTGAAAAAATAAAAATGGGAATTAATAAACCTATATTGCAAAATTCACAGTTAGGGTGGTTAGTAGTGGGACCTGTCATGTGTACTGGAGACTTACCTAATGAAAATGTATATTGTAACTTCAGTCAGGAGATCAGGAACCAGTTGAAGATGTTCTGGGAGCTGGAAGAGCTTCCTGAAAAGCAGTCCTGGTCGGCTGAAGAGCAAGCTTGTGAAGAGCATTTTGTGGAGCATACACGAAGGATGGAAGACGGAAGATTTTGCGTCACGTTGCCGCTGAAAGAGTCGCCTGATAAACTAGGAGATTCTTATTGTATTTCAAAGAAACGTTTTGATTCGCTAGAAAAGCGCTTTCGGCGACAACCTGACGTAAAAGAGCAATATGTAGATTTCATAAATCAGTATCAAGAGCTTGGGCATTTATCAATGAGTGAAAAACCTGAAAATGCAAACTTTTTGCCGCATCATCCGGTATTAAGAAAGGAAAGTGAAAGTACACAATGTCGAGTAGTGTTTGATGCGTCAGCAAAAACAAGATCCGGTTATTCACTCAATGATATCCTCATGGTGGGACCTACCATTCAAGACGACATTTTCTCTATACTTGTAAGATTCAGAGAGCACAATTATATATTAACAGGCGATATAGAGAAAATGTATCGTCAAATAATGATAGACGAGTCACAGAGATATTTACAAATGATATTATGGCGTGAGAGCGAAAGGGAGCGCATGAAGTACTTGCAATTTAATACTGTAACTTACGGTACTTCATGTGCACCATTCCTTAGCACCAGATGTTTGTTACAGTTGGCTCAGGAGTGTGGTGATGAGTTAATACAAACTATTATATCGCGAGATTTTTATGTTGACGATTTAATAACAGGTTATAATGATGAACAACAACTAAAGAAAATTTATCAGCAAGTCACCACACACCTTAGCTCAGCCGGTTTCAATCTAAGAAAGATAAAAAGTAACTCTAAAGACTTAATGAAAGAACTTACAAACAATTCATGTAGTAAACAAGAAAATTTGAAAATATCAAATGTGACTCATACTTTAGGTATTGAATGGAACCCCGATAGTGACACTATATTTATGCCCACAAGTAAAGCAAAAAATGTAAAGGAAGGCAAATGTACAAAACGTATAATACTTTCAATAACTTCCAGTATATTTGATCCATTAGGATTATTATGTGTATGTACAATTTCATGTAAAATATTGTTGCAATCGCTGTGGCTACAGAAACTGGAGTGGGATGAGGAAATACCTCAAGAAGAAAGTGGAAAATGGTACAATTTTATACAAAATGTAAAATTATTGCAAAATATAACAATCCCACGCCACGCCATCTGTAGTAACAGTATTCATGTTGAGCTGCATGCGTTTTCGGACGCCTCTTTGAAAGCGTATGCAGCATGCATTTACGTTCGATCAGTGGATTCTCTAGGTCACTGTACAGTCCACTTATTGTGCGCGAAAGCAAAAGTAGCACCACTCAAGGCGACAACCATACCAAAACTCGAGCTGTGTGGAGCACTGTTAGCAGCACGCTTATGTAACAAAGTCACAAATTCGTTGCGAGTAAAAATAAAAGAAAAAATATATTGGAGTGACTCGAAAATAGTTTTGGGATGGTTGAAGACGCCTACGCACAAATTGCAAACGTTTGTGGCACATCGTGTATCAGAGATTGTGGACCTTACCACTGACAGTGAATGGAATTATGTGCAGTCCGGGCAGAACCCCGCGGATCTGGCTTCGCGCGGGATCGCACCCGAAGATATCCAGTCAATGTCAATGTGGTGGTCGGGCCCAGAATTTCTGATGCAAGATAAAGCAAACTGGCCTAAACAAGAAATTAAAAATGTAGACTTACCTGAAATTAGGTCACATACGGTATGCATTCAAACACAGGAAAAGGTAATAGACATGTGTAAATATTCTAGCTTCAGAAAATTGCGTAATGTGTTTGCATATGTTCTAAGATTCATAAGAAATTGTAAGAAAAATATCACGAAAGAAAAGGATTCTTTGTCAGTGGATGAGATTGAGAGAGCAGAGTTGTATTTAGCTCGTATAGCACAGACAGAAAGTTTTTATGATTTAAACAGCAAAGATAAATTAATGAAGTCTTCTCTTTCAAATCTCAATCCGATAATTGATGATGAAGGGATGATCAGAGTAGGAGGTAGGATTGAGAATTCTACTTACTCGTATAACAAAAAACATCCGATCGTCCAAAAGTCTGATCATCACTTCACCAAATTATTATTTGAATATTATCATGTGAAGTACTTGCATGCCGGGCCCCAGTTGCTCCTTTCAGTCATTCGTGAAAAATACTGGCCTATAAATGGCAGAACATTAGCTCGTAAAACTTTTAATAAATGTATAAGATGTAGAAGACTGAAAGGAGCAGTTGCGAACCAGATAATGGGTAACTTGCCCCAGCAAAGAATTGTACCAGGTTATCCATTCGAAGTAACTGGAACTGACTACGCCGGTCCTTTTTTCGTTGCAACAAAAAAAGGACGCGGTGCTAAATTAGTAAAAGCATATTTATGCGTTTTTATATGTTTTAAGGTAAAGGCAGTTCACCTAGAATTAGTAAGCGATCTTAGTACAGAGGCTTTTATTTTGTCCTTACGATGTTTTATATCTCGTCGCGGTAAACCTCGCGAGATATTTTCTGATAATGGCCGCAACTTTGTAGGCGCCAGTCGCGAGTTAGGAGAGTTTCTTGAGAGCTCTTCCGGTTCAATTTCAGACTCATTTATTGATGATGGTATAAAGTTTAAATTTTCACCTGCATATTCTCCGAATTTTGGTGGTTTGTACGAAGCAGCTGTGAAGTCAGCAAAGTACCACATGAAAAGGGTGTTAGGCAATATGCACTGTACATTTGAGGAACTTGCAACACTGTTCTGTCAAATCGAGGCTATACTGAATTCCCGTCCTCTATGTCCTATGTCCTCGAGTCCAAATGACTTAGCCCCCCTTACTCCAGGGCACTTCTTAATTGGAAGGCCTCTGACGTCGCTGCCAAGTCCAGACCTACAAGATGTAAACCCAAATCGTCTACACAGATACGCAAAGATAGAGCAAGCAAGACAGAGCTTTTGGAACAGCTGGTGCCAGGAGTATATTTGTGAGATGCAGCAACGTAACAAGTGGCAGAAGCGCCAGGTAGATCTTCAGCCCGGAGAACTTGTTTTAATAAAAGAAGAATCCACTTCACCCATGAATTGGCCAATGGGAAGAATAGAAAAGGTGTATCCAGGATCTGATGGAGCTTGTCGAGTATTTGACATCAAGACTTGTAAAGGCACTGTTAGAAGAGCAGTCAACAGGATATGTCCGTTGTATTGCGCCGAGTGAAGAATTCCTGTCTTATTTTCGCGGAGGCCGGAGGTTGTTAACACAAGAGAAGAAAATACCTGTAAGAAAGAAAACCTGAAAAGAAAAAGATTAAAATTAGTAAAGAACAAAAATATACATAGCTAAAGTTATAAAGTATATACTCACCGTGGTCGCACACGCCGCCGTCGCACCGCCCCGCCGCCGCCGTACCGCGCCTGCGCACTGCAACCCGCGCCCGCGCGTCTCTCCCCGCTAGTTCCCTACATGGCCAGTTGCCATCCAGTGTCCGTTGAAACCATTATTGTTTGTAATATCAAGAATTGATTATATCGTGTTGAAGACTTATTTTGGAGTTATTATTGATTTTCACCAAGCAAACAACCCAGCAAGTAGGAAGGTACTTAACACCTGGTGTCAGGGTTACTATTGAGCCGGCAAAGGCCCCCTGACATGGCTCATGTAACGACTACTAACTTACATCAGTAAGTAGTAACCGTGACCAACGGCTTAACGTGCCTTCCGACGCACAGATCATCTTTCTTTCGGACAATCAGGTGATCAGTAATGTCTTATAACCAAACTAGGGATCACAAAGTGATTTTCGCGTTGTGTCCCCACCGGGATTCGAACACGGGACCTCCGGATCGTGAGCCCAACGCTCAAACCACTAGACCACGGAGGTCGTTGGCCTGTGTAAGTGAGTAAATAGGTACTTTATTTCTTCCATAAACTATGGTTACGACCTTTAATATAATATACACTTTAGTACCATGTCACATTAATTTAATTGATAAATTGAACTTAAATCTCACTAACTATCACGTACGTAACTAGTACGTTAATGCGACATAGTTCTAAAGTGAGTGCATGCATGGTATACATACATGCTCAATATCAACGCAAAGGACACTAGATACAGAAATAAGGACAACAGGCGGCCTTATGGCCCATACAGCCGCTTCTTCCAGGCAATATTTGGGTACAGGAAAATTTCGTAAGTACAAATATAATATAGTAGGTAGGGGTATTTTGCTTTCGGAAATAAAAATAATTAAAAAACTACCATTCATCTTTCCACAATTGCTTATACGACCTTTGTGGAAAAACAAAAAAGGTTAAAAATAAAAGAAGTAAAACTCCGGCGCAATATAGCGGCGGTAGTGCGCGAGACAATTTAAATTCTATTAGACACAAAGTTCTGTCTGTGCGCCTTTTTTTGGCTCGCTTCTTTCCTATAACAGCGAATTTTAGACGGCGAGCGCCGTTTGTGCTAAAGAATTGTATGGATGTGACATTAAAATTCGAGTAGGTAAATAAAAGTAAATTTTATAATAGATCGCCTCCAATTATATTGAATTTAAAAAATTTAATCATAGCTGGCGAGTGGGTGTATTCCTTCGAGGATACATTCGTGATACTTGTTATTTATAGATTTTATACAGACTTATACAGCAGGTCTAGACACTACAAAATAAGTTATAAATACTTGCCGAGGAACGCCGCCGGTTCAAATCCCGATACCGGTCTTGCACCAATGAGTTATCAATTTATCTTAAGTGCAGTATTCACTAACACATTTACGGCGGCGGCGACCTATCACGTTGGTCTATAATGAATAGGTACAGCTGAAGATACTTATTAATCCACACGCTTTACAAATAAACCGTATACAGGCTAATATCCCTCAAAATTTTCGTTACGATGTCACTTACACCCTGTATAGTTTATTACTTACCGTCAGAAGAGCTTGCGCGTGATTTACATCAAAAACCCAGAGGTATTTCCTCCTGCATTGTGCTACGTTTTCACTCCTGATTGCGGTAAATCTAAAAACTTTCCTTATTAATTTCATTACCATACCACATTCACTGTCCAACAATGATTATTAGGCAAGTTGTTTATAACTTGACGTCTTACCCGTCTTATGTATAAAATTGTATACTTAATTAGTATTTTTTCTTGTAAAAGTCTCGTATTTTCCGAGCCAAAAATAAACTCGACTTTCATCAAAAGACTGTTCATGAAGACAGAATAAGCATTCTCCACTGCTATATGCTGTATTTGTAAGTCAGTCACATCCATATTACTCCGACTCGACCCCTATTTCCGCACTTGTTTCGTCGACAGCGGAGACAGTTTGAAATTGAAAAGAAAACTAGGAAAATTCCTTCCAAGAGGAATCTGTAACTCGGAGACGTTATGAATATTTTGATAGCTATTCTGATTGCCAATCGATATTCAAGTTTACAAGAAAAACGGCGGCGGAAATTATTGTCACGTACCGGAAATATTGTTTTGTTTACAGACGTTTTTGAATGATTGTGATGAAAATAGTGTAAAAGTTCCCTGTTTTCATGATTAACCCTGCGCGCAGTTTCTCCTTTGAATGTGAGAGTTACTTACTCCCGTTATTTACTCTTCAAATTCTACATTTCACTACAAAAACATACATTTCAAAAACAAACAAATACTAAATAATAATAAACGCCTGCAAAAAACTTCATAGCAAATCTTTCCAGCAACTACATAGCGTTTATTGTTAGAGCAGGCTCTCCAGTAAGTTACTAGCTTTATTTTCAGAGGGGGTAATAAAACTGAAATAGGGGCTGGTTGTGAGCGCTTCAGGACACTGGGGTCATGGGCAATTAGAGCTCACTACGAGAAGTTCACATTTAAGTGGCTGTGCAGTACACTACGGTACGTGATCGCTAGCTGCGAACATTTCAACTATAACCGTAGAATTATTATTATTATTGCGTATGGCAGACAAAAAATAAAATATACTGCGTGGCTCAAATATCCAGCTTAAGCTCCCTTAACCAAGTCTCTGCTGCATCCGACACACAATGCAGCTCGGCTATACCTGGGAACTGGTACAGAGGGCACTCGTTCACTATGTGAGATATGGTTTGATCCGGGTGACCACATTCACAGTTTGGCGACTCCTTTAAGCCCCATCTATATAGCCGTACCGTACCGTAGAATAAGGAATTATAAGCCTCCTTTTTTGCTTTGTCGGGTAAAAAGAGATTTGTTTTAGCGTTAACTTTTTAGTCAGATAAAACCAGAGTATAAGAAGGAACAATTTGAAAAATAAGCAGCCAGTGTCCTTACTATAAAAGAGTTTTTTTCTCTTTCTCTCTCTCTATTTAAGAGCTGCGCTCTTGTCGGTGGAGTAATCGGCAAAAAAAAAGAAAAAAGTGGAAAAAAAAGAAAAAAAGAGTTTTTACAACGGGAATATTCCCACTTTTGGAACATTCCCGGGAACAGCACATCTCTGGTGACAATATCGCGCTACTTAATGTTCCGTTCGGTGGCCACAATAGGTGCCAGAAGCAGATGCTTAACAAATACCTTATTCATCGTTGGCTTTCATTTTGTTCTTTTGTATTAAGTCTGTGGTAAACACTTGCTTATCTAGTAAACATAGACGACTATATCCCTATTGGGGTAGTCAGAGGTACATCCATCGCAAGATGAACTAAGTACCCACGCCTCACCGAGCTTTCTGTTAGACCAACGTGATAGGTGAGCCGTATCGCCGTCTATTATGGTCGAGCCAACTCTGTTAGTGAAATCTGCACTTATAATTAATTAATAACTCGATAAGTAGGTACTTAGTAGTTTTAAAGATTTAAGCGTACATAGGGATATAGGGACAGAAAAAGCGACTTTGTTTTTTGTAAAGTGATGATAGTGATTTGATAAATAAGTAGATATTGCTCAATATACGTATAAATCAGTGAAATGAGTATATTTTACGCACCCGTATTATGCTTTATGTACCTACCTATACTGTGGAGGAAGCCTATACCGACATCATTGTACTACTGTACACATCAGGCCACGGAAACTGAGTGAGAGACTTTCCAATCGGCGTTCCCCAAAAACACGACAGATGGCGTTGTTCACTTTTAACGTGATAATAAAAACTTTGGGGATACAATATAAAGTAAACTGCTTCTACACACTGTAACTGAACTGCTTCTTCGGAAGAAAGGATTTTTTTATTGTTTTTATCTTGAATTCATTTGCTTAACATAAACAGCCTATATACGTCCCACTGCTGGGCACAGGCCTCCCCTCAATCAACCGGAGGGAGCATGGAGCATACTCCACCAAGCTGCTCCACTGAGGATTGGTGGAGGTGTTTTTACGGCTAATAGCCGGGACCAACGGCTTAACGTGCCCTTCGAAGCACGGAATCATCTTACTTTCATTTCATCTTTCTTTTTTTTTCATCTTGAATTAATTTATTTATTTTCATTTAAATTCTTTATTAAATCTAAAACAATTATTTGCACAAGAAATTTACACGACACTGTGCCATTTACTGCACTCAATTTATTTATTAATTGCATTTTATTTTGTCTTCAAGTGTACCTCCCCTCGTCCATAGCCAATGACAATAAAAAGGCATTTATTAGACATCGAGCGTATTGTTACGATTTTAGCTAAGAAATTGGATATTTTCCTTATTATACGGTGTGGTTAAAAATACTGCCAATATCTCTGTCTGTGAATTCTCGGTTTCAATCCATTATTCCTGAGAAGAATATTTGCTTGAGGAAACTCGGACAAAGATAAAAAGAATGAGATATGATTTTTGGGGAATGAAAATGTTTTGCGACGATCCGTTTCGGTTTCTCGATAGCTAAAATAAGCGCATAGATTGAATTTAATGTTGATCAGATTTTTACACGCATACATAAGCACGACTAATAAACACACTATATACTACACACTACTACACTACACTACTACACTACACTACTACTACACTACTCACTACACTACACTACACTGTCTATCCCAATGAGGAATTTTCCAGGCTATGTTCCTCAAAAATAATATTGTTCCGGCCAGCGCCTTCCTAAATCAAGTCCGCAATTATTACTCCCGTATAACAAGAATTGTATTTTGCATAGGAGTTTCTTGCTAATACATTTGCAACCTCACTCTCGTTCTGACCTCTTGACCGAATGCATCACTTACACAATTTCGTACAATTTTATAATTAATATAACATACATACATACATACATAAACTCACGCCCGTAATCCCTAATGGGGTGGGCAGAGCCACAAGTAATCAAAGACAACTTGCAGCCACTGTTGATACGAAGTCCAAAGATGGATATGATTAATATAAGTTTCAAGTTAAAGGTGGGTTTTATTCTAAATTAAAACTCACATTATGTCTGCCTAAGAGAAATATAGATGGTAGTGTTGGGATTTAACGTGATAATTACCTATTTTATCATTACTCGGGTACATAATTATTATTATTATTTATTTATTATATTGTATGTCTTTTTCATATCTCGGACCTATGGAGGCCCGGACTTTTGGAAGGCGTGCGTGGGGCCGAAGCCAACACGTAGAGGCCCCTTAA
Source organism: Pectinophora gossypiella (assembly GCF_024362695.1). NCBI lineage: Eukaryota > Metazoa > Arthropoda > Insecta > Lepidoptera > Gelechiidae > Pectinophora > Pectinophora gossypiella. The sequence goes on from NC_065426.1 coordinate 3,933,560, forward strand.
GACAGTTTAATCTAAATGTGGTGTGACTCCAACCGGCGATTATCCCTGTATGCACTATGGGAGTGCACCCAAAGACAATCCCCGGTTCGTGTAGGACTATTGCAAATTATGGGAACAAAGGGAATTGGGCTATTGGGTTGGGGGTAAGTGGACCGGGATACTGGAGCTATGGGGGACTATGGCGCCTGCTCGACCAATGTTGGTAAACATGGATTATTTTTATTTTTTTGTATTATTAGTTGTTTTTTATTGGGTATTATTGATTGATTGATAATGATAATTATTCAAAAAATACAATGTAACGGCAGAAGCATAAATAAAGATTCCTGTACCCAAAGGTTGCCTGGAAGAAATTGCTCCATGGGCAATAAGGCCACCTGTTGCGCCTTTCTGGGTCTGTGGTTCTTATTTCTGTATCTTGTGTCCATTGTATTCAATAATAGTATTTTATGCAACAGTTGTATAAGAAGGGTCAAAAAATGCGAGTGGCGTGAGTTGCGATGTGAGCCTTGGCGAACATCGCAATAAGAGACGCCACGAGCATTTTTTGACCTAGTTATACAACGTTGCATACAATACTTTTTCTACGACGACGTAATTTTAAATGAAACAAAAATTTTCCAATTTATTTTCCAACGCGCGGGAAAATGGCGGCAAATGTATACTTTTTTTTATAGTATATCTATGGCACCAAACAAAGTAAAGGTGCCAGTTTCCAGGTCAAAAAAAAAAAAACAACAACAATGCTTTTTTGGCGACATTATAGTACAGTTACACTTTGTAAACAATGCTTTTATAGGCCATAGAGCGTACACTTTTTCAAAGAGTTTAATTATGTATGTACTTATATTAGACTTTTTGGTTATTTAAATGCCAGATTAAAGTAGAGGAGTAGAAAAAGTATTTTACTTATCTATCTGCGACCACTTATTTTTCCTCGACTGAAACTAGGTACTTATTTATTTAATGTTCGGAGGAACAACAGCTATAATTAACATAGTAGCCATCTTATGGTAAACACTAACGGCCTCTGTGGTCCAGTGGTTGAGTGTTGGACTCACGATCCGGAGGCCCCGGGTTCGAATCCCGGCGGGGACACAACACAAAAACACTTTGTGATCCCTGGTTCGGTTAGGACATTACAGGCTGATCACCTGATTGTCCGAAAGTAACATGATCCGTGCTTCGGAAGGCACGTTAAGCCGTTGGTCCCGGTTACTATTTACTGATGTAAGTGAGTAATCGTTACATGAGCTATGTCAGGGGCCTTTGGCGGCTCAATCATAACCCGGACACCAGGGTTGATGAGGCTGGTATTCCACTTCACAACCCACGCGATAAGAAGAGAAGAAGATGGTAAATACAGAAAGCCAATTGTAGTTCCTCGCGAATAGAACTTAGCATGGACTTGGACTTGGACTTAGCATGTCTATTACGAGGTTTGTTAACATAAATCACACTCGAATGTGATTTTTTATAAAGGCGACGTAATCAAACAGTCTTAAGCAGTTAAAACAAATGAAACCTTTTAAGGGCTATTGATTTCCGTGCTCTCCGATACTATACGTAATTATTTCTTATTCTATGCCGATACGAAAGTAACGAAGACTTAAAACAGTCTTAAGCAGTTAAAACAAATGAAAACTTTTAGGGCACATTGATTTCCGTGCTTTCCGAAACGAATTATTCCTTATTCTATGCCGATACGAAAGTAACGAAGACAAAACAGTCTTAAGCAGTTAAAACAAATGAAAACTGTTAAGGGCTATTCATTTCCGTGCTCTCTGATACTAATAATTCTTTAATCTATGCCGATACGGAAGTACGGACGACTTAAAACAGTCTTAAGTGTAGCGTTCTAGATGTGTTGGTTGAGTGGTGTGCTGGTAATTAAACGACCACATAAAGAAATATTTTAAAGTTTATTGGTTTTTCACTAATTCACATTTTACACTTTTATTATTAATGTTTTATAAATCAACATGTTTTTAATATTCGTTGAATTAATTAATTTAACACAAGAAAATATGAAATATGTATGCATCCATTTTTGATGCCAAGAAGGAAGTCCACTATTTGTCTATGACACTACCTTTTTAATAGTAACAAAACCATAGATATTTTTATATTTTGTTCGTGGTCCGAACATATTGGGGCCTTAGGCAAAATATTATAAACTAATCTTTAAATTAAAACTTATCAAATTGAAGTTAAGTTACATATAAAAGAAACAAAAATACTTAGTTAAGTATGTAAAATAAAACTTAAAAGAGAACTCAAACTCTTAACACATTTGTCCCAAATCAAAACTAAAATTATTTAGGTGATTGAGCACATAAAAATAAAACCTAGTAGAATACTCTAAGTCTTCAAGTTAAACATTAATATGTAAAAGAAATAAAAACTTACTCGCTAACAAAAATTTAAAGAGAATTAAGGCTGTAAGTAATACCTTTTATAAAAAGAAAACAAAATTATTTAAGTATAATCTATAGGAAAGGGACATACTTTTGTAACAGAAGTTCTCATGATGGAACTTTTACTAGTTTTTACATCTAGGGCTCGAACCTTACCATCCTTGCCAGGCATCACATCTACAATTCTGCCCACTGGCCAATTTAAAGGAGATACATTATCACCCTTAATGAGAACCATTGTTCCCTTTTCTAAATTAGGCATTTGGTTTTTCCATTTGGGCCTATTTTGCATCATTACAAGATATTGTTTGTGCCATTGTTGCCAAAAATGCTGTTGCATTTGAGTACATCTTTTCCAAAAGCTCAATCTACCAACATTTTCATCAACAATACGCAATTCTGGATAGGAAGTCAGTGGCGAACCAGTGAGGAAATGTCCAGGGGATAAATATGACATGTCATTAGGATCTCTTGACATAGGCGTCAAGGGTCGTGAATTCAAGATAGCCTCAATTTGGACTATAACCGTATACAACTCCTCATAGGTCAACACAGTTTCTCCTATTACACGTTTCATATGATACTTAATACTTTTTATTCCTGCTTCCCACAAACCGCCAAACACAGGTGAGTAAGATGGTATAAAATGGAAAGATATTCTTTCTGAATTACAATAATTAACTATTGTATCTTGATGGTTTGTGGAATTCAGTAAGTTATACAACTCTTTTAAAACATTATTTGCGCCCTTATAATAGGACCCATTATCACAATAAATCTTTGTGGGTTTATTTCTACGTGAAATAAAGCGTCTTAAACATGCTAAGAATGTATTAGTGGTCATGTCAGATGCCAACTCTATATGAACAGCCTTGGTGATGAAACAAATGAATATTACAACATATGCCTTAGTAATTACAGGATTACGTATACGAGTCTGCTTGACATAGAATGGCCCAGCATAATCTGTACCAACTATTTGAAATGGTCGTGAAGCATTAACCCTATCAAAAGGCAACGATCCCATAAGTTGAGATGAACTTTTAGCTTTCAATTTGAAGCAAGTTACACATTTATGCAAAACAGCTTTAATTTCTCTACTAGCGTTTATCAACCAATACTGCTCATTTAGGCTACTAAGAATCAATTTCGGCCCTGCATGTTGAAGTCTTAAATGTTCCCTGGTTATAATTAATTTAGTTAAACAAGAACCTTTTGCCATAATAATGGGATGTTTTTGTGTGAAAGTCAAATTGGCATTTTGAAGTCGCCCTCCAACTCTTAATAAACCAAGGGAATCCAAAAAGGGGCTTAAATTGCTCAAGTTAGACTTCAATGGTACATTAGACTTCAAATTATTTATGTCATTTTCAAAATATTTATGTTGATCAAGTTTTATTAATGAAAGCAGAGCAGAATTTAATTCTTCAGGACACAATTTTTCCTGTTTTTTGTTTACATTTTCTTTTTTACAATTATAAATAAATCTTTTAATATATGCCATGACTCTTGTCATTTTTTCAACATTAGAGTATTTTTCTAATATATTATTCAATGGATTTACAAAGATACATGTATTGCAAACTTGTTTTATACATTTCAATTCAGGTATGTCTATTAATGATTTGTTACATGGTGCATCAGAATGTATGTAATTACAATTTTGTAAATAATGTGGACCATGAAACCACAAGGTATTTCCTTCTAGTGCTTGAGGTATCACGCCTCGAGACAAGCAATCTGCTGGGTTATCCCTTGTGTTTACATAATACCACTTAAAAGTGGAAGTTAAGTTTTTAATTTTATCAACTCTGTTTGCCACATATACACTCAGCTTTATAGGTTCAATGTCAAGCCATGAAAGTACAATTTTTGAATCTGAATACAAGAATGTTGTCACATCATATTTAAGGGACAAAGTGTCATAAACTTTTTTAGCTAACATTGCTAACAATAATGCACTATTCAGTTCAAGCCTTGGAATTGTTAAAATTTTATTTTTAGGATTAATGCGTGAACGTGAGCATAACAGATTGACCTTTACATTATTATCCATATCAATAATTCTCAAATATAAACAACAACCATATGCGATATTTGAGGCATCAGAATAACCAATTAATTCAATTTTATTAGACATTTGTACATTGATATTTCTAGGTATTGAAATACACGACATATGTACTAAACTACACTTCTCATCAAAAAAATCGAAACACTTCCGTTTTCATTGTTTCTGTCCGAATTTAACACAAAAAATAATTCATACGATGAAAAAAAATACATAAATGTATAGCTGGCAGTTTGGCCATTACAGTAATAAGCGAAAATTCTAAATTCAAAATTAGAATTTCATTTGTTTATCTTATAAACGAAATGAATCACTGTTTTGAGACAAATCTGTACCGTCGGTGAAAAGTAATACAAGTCCAAAATTGAAGTTTTGAGAAAATCGAGTTTAAAGTTAAAAACATTCTAGCTCGTGACTTATAAGGAATAATGGAACAGAAGTTAGATGTGTCGATAGGTGATGATGGAAGGTTTCTTTTCTAATATTTAGTTATATTTAGAACCTAAACAGAAATGGTAGAGGATCAAAATAAATTACATGTATCAGTTGACACCAACTTTTATACTGTGTAAATTGATACAAGTCTACATATACCTTTTTACACACATAACTATACAAAAGTCATCGTTGATATATCATATTTCAATTAATAATTTTACAGTCTTATTGTACAAAAAACAAAATGTCTTGGAAGAAAGTTTATTTTATGAATTTGTAGAAAGGCAAAATTCTATTTATTTTCTTTAAAAAGTAAAGAAACGTAACTTATATCAATTGACACAAACGATAAACTATAACGAATTTGTGTCAAGTGGTATAACTTGATTTATTTTTTCGGTTTTATTGTGTAAAATGATACATGTTTTTACGAATTTCTAGTAATAAATACATATAAAGATGGTACACGTATATATAGTGTAAGGTGGCGATAATAAAATATTTTTGTTATGATTTTACTCTCAAAACTCATAAATAACCGGTCAAAACCACCACTGCTGCCCGCTACAAACACATTTTGTCCACCACACTACGCCCCTAATCAAAACCATTGTTGGTTCATCTTACAAATTCAATTATGATAATATTTCCACCCCTAACAAATAAAGGTAAGAGGAATCATATTAAGACTGGTCATTAGGAATGTTTCGGGCTAGCCTGGCAGCACGGCCTGGAGATAAAAGTGATGTACCTACGTGCTTTTAAACCAAAATCACACAAACTGGTTAGTGTTACTTCTTTCCTGCTGAAACTATTTAAAAGATTACAACTCATTCCACAATCAAAATCCCCTAAAGTGTACATGTATCACGAAGAAAATGAGCAAAACTTGCCTGGCGATCGAAGGGCGCATTTCCACAGAGGTTTTGATAATTCAATACTTCGAATTATCAAAATTCCCGGTCTAATGGTAGCCCGCAACATTGACAGAACTATAAACGGAGTCGAATCAATGTTGACGATAAGAATAAGTAGTGAAAATGAAGATCATTGGTTCACCTCCAAACCTATAGGTTACACAGGGCTATCCTCAGGGTAGGTCTTATCACCTTTACCATGGTCTGTTATGGTTAAGCTAAATGAGTTCGTTTCCGCAAAACTTTACACGTAAGCACACGTTCCGCGTATCCTCGCGTATGGACCACTATTGTGAAGTGGGCAAACTTCCCACTATATCATCATCATCCTCCTGCCTTTATCCCACTCTAGGTGGGGTCGGCACAACATGTATGGACAAATGTCCCATATCTAATGTTACTTTAATGGGCTCAGTTTTCCGCATAAACGGAAGTGGTCCATTATGCGTGCTTTTGTTGACTATGTAAGCCAACCAGCTCCTTTCAGAAGCTCAAATACCTCCTGGGATTTCTACAAACTTTGTGACCTGGTTTAATTAAGGGGTTGTGCCCGTGGTGTTGCCAATTATTTATTCTAATCTAATTTATCCTACAAGATCCCACTGCTGGGCAAAGGCCTCCCCTTCCTCTTTCCATTTTTCACGGTCCTGTGTGTAATTCTCTCTTATGTAATCAAAATACAGAAAAAACAATTTAACAGCGGTGCACAGAGTTCAGAGTAGTTAATCCCTTTATAACGACGAGAAAGCTCGATCAATTTACACCATACAATGTGTTTGAGAAACTGGTAATCTTCTCTTGAGAAGATGTGGCAGATCCCGATGCTGCCGATGCCAAGCTGGATCCCAGTGGGACCTTAAACCCAAAAGTATGTTCGATCATCTACAGCTGTGTAGGTTCAAAAATACCACTACCGGCGTTTGCATCAAAGATCTAACCAGCGTGTATTGAAAGGCTTGCATATTAATTGGAGCTTGATAATATTTCGGAGCTATTATTTCACGTCTACAACCTCCTTAGCAATGAAAGCAGCATTCAATCTGCCACCGCTTAACCTGCATGTAATCAAGAAAACTATGTAAAACAGCTATGCTTCGAGCTAAGGGAAGGAGACTAATGACAGTTATGACAAATCTCAAATACCTCTTGACTAACCCTGCCATGGTGATATCGACGCCATGATCAGGACCCACAACTTATTGAGGTATTATTATTAAGTACTACAAGGTGGTTATAACAGAAAGAGAAAAAACACGGTTTGGTCTGAAGTACTAACTTAACCTATACCCATTCGCAATGCGGATCAGATATGGTTTGCTGTGGCTCTAGACAAAATGGCTTCCCATAGACAGGTTTATGCGGAGGTTACCCTAAGATACACACTGGTGGCGCATAGAATCGAACTTGTATGTATCATTATACACGACATGTTATTGATATCCAAGATCGTATTTTCTGAAATATTTTGATATATATTAATTTATATTACTTTTCACGAAAAAATAAATTTGGTGTTTGATGTTACAACTAAAATTATATCATTAAACACGGACCGTGAGAATTCAAGGATGGCGTGTATTTTAATATATCTTGAGTTGCATTTACTTACACCAAAATATTTAATGAAAATCTTCATTTCACTTTGATGCAAGTTAAGATGAATTATGTTACACGTGTTATAACAGCATGAATCCCTCACAAACAGTACTTATATCACTGAACACAAAAATTATCTCCGTATTTATAATAGCTACAGTTACGAGAATTAGACAGAAAGAAAGAGAATTTTTTGAACATGAAGTGTGTGCTAATAACTCAAAAGTGATACAACTCGAGTTGTATTACTTTTCACCGACGGTACAGAAATGTGTGTTTAGGGTTGGAGTACATTTAGCGTTTAAAAACTAAAAATTGGCGCCTATCCTTAAACTTTTTGTTTTTTATTTCAATACTGTGACTTTGGGACGTCTGAAAAAAGGTTTTTTTTCTAAAACGTATGGATACTTCGCCCACAGAAGCCGCCCAAGTTGTGGCATTGCTGGATTCTGGCCTTAGTCAGCGTGTTGTGGCTGCAAGACTGCATCTAAGCCTGTCATCTGTTCATAGAGTCTATAAACGTTATCGGGAGACTGGTTTGTTCACGCGCCGTTCAGGATCTGGCAGGAATCGGGTCACTTCTGAGCGAGATGATCGATTTATTGTAACAACTTCTTTAAGAAATCGACGCCTTAACGCTTTTCAACTGCAGCAGCGGCTTCGTTTTGTACGAAGGGTGGCTGTAAGTGACTCTACAATTAGAAGAAGGTTGAAGGATCGTGGACTGGTACCGCATAAGCCAGCAAATGGGCCGAAATTAACTGCAGACCATCGAAGAGCGCGCCTTAACTTTGCACGTGAGCACCTACATTGGTCATACCTACAGAACCGCCACCATAGCTGACCTTTTCTTCAATGCAGCATTGTGCATAGCGTTCTCCGTCTCTTCTGTAGACCTTGTTCCTTCCGTCGTTACCATACAGCATAATTTTACGCTCATCAGAAAAGAGAACTTTGCTCCACTGTAGGTATGACCAATTTAGGTGCTCACGTGCAAAGTTAAGGCGCGCTCTTCGATGGTCTGCAGTTAATTTCGGCCCATTTGCTGGCTTATGCGGTACCAGTGCACGATCCTTCAACCTTCTTCTAATTGTAGAGTCACTTACAGCCACCCTTCGTACAACACGAAGCCGCTGCTGCAGTTGAAAAGCGTTAAGGCGTCGATTTCTTAAAGAAGTTGTTACAATAAATCGATCATCTCGCTCAGAAGTGACCCGATTCCTGCCAGATCCTGAACGGCGCGTGAACAAACCAGTCTCCCGATAACGTTTATAGACTCTATGAACAGATGACAGGCTTAGATGCAGTCTTGCAGCCACAACACGCTGACTAAGGCCAGAATCCAGCAATGCCACAACTTGGGCGGCTTCTGTGGGCGAAGTATCCATACGTTTTAGAAAAAAAACCTTTTTTCAGACGTCCCCAAGTCACAGTATTGAAATAAAAAACAAAAAGTTTAAGGATAGGCGCCAATTTTTAGTTTTTAAACGCTAAATGTACTCCAACCCTAAACACACATTTGTCTCAAAACAGTGATTCATTTCGTTTATAAGATAAACAAATGAAATTCTAATTTTGAATTTAGAATTTTCGCTTATTACTGTAATGGCCAAACTGCCAGCTATACATTTATGTATTTTTTTTCATCGTATGAATTATTTTTTTGTGTTAAATTCGGACAGAAACAATGAAAACGGAAGTGTTTCGATTTTTTTGATGAGAAGTGTAGTAGCAAAGTCAACCCATTGCTTATTTAAATGAGGTGGTAGGACAGAATCCCATTTTAAATCCTCGAACCAAACTTGCTGCATTAAATGTTTTGCCTGCACTAATATGGGACCCACTAAACCTAAGGGGTCGAAAAACTTACTAATGAAACTTAACATTTCTCTTTTAGTGTAGGTATTTTGGACTTGTTTTTCAGGACATTGAATATTTAGTACATCAGAAGTTACATCATAGGTAAGCCCTAATGTTTTTATATAATTATTAGTTTTATCAAAATCTCTACTGCCTGACAATTGATGCAAAGCAGAAGGAATGTCATTTAAAAGTTCACTATGGTTTGAACACCACTTATGTAAAGAAAACCCCGCTAATTCCATGAGTTCCATCAGTTGCCTTTTGGTCTCATTCAATTCACTAACATCATTAGATCCACAGTGAATGTCATCAACATAACTGGAATATTGTAAAACAAAAGATGCTAAAGGGTATGTTTCCTTATACAGCTGAGCCAACTCTATTAAGCACCGAGTGGCTAAATAAGCTGAACTCTTTAATCCGTAAGTAACGGTTTGTAATTGAAGACACTGAACTGGATCATGCATGTTATCTCTCCACAATATATTTTGTAAACAGCAGTACTTATTGTCAACTAGAATGCATCTATACATTGATTTAATGTCACACAATATAACAAACTTATAAGTTCTGAATAGAATCAGAATGTCAAAAAGGTCGTTCTGAACAACCGGCCCATTTAACATGATGTCATTTAAACACAAATTATTTTTTGTTTTCATGCTAGCATCAAACACTGCGCGTACGGGGGTTGTCTTACTGTTTGGATTGATTACTGGATGATGAGGAAGAAAATAAACATTACCTGCACTCATGTCATAGTTAGAAATATCATAATAACACGCATGTCCCTGCTCAATGTACTCGTGAATAAAACTTTTATATTTTTGATGCAAATTGACATCTTTTAAAAATCGTTTTTCTAGGTTATAAAACCTTTGTAATGCAGTTGAAAATGATTCACCTAATTGCACATCTTGTAAATCAAGTTTTAGTGGTAATGCAACAGAAAATCGTTTATTTATTAGTTTAACAGAATTTTGAAAACATTTTTCTGCTAATTCATGTTCAGTGGTGCCCTCTTTAAACACAGTAGGGACCTTCTCACACTCCCAAAATTTGGAGATATTATTATCAAGTTCACATATTGAAGTTTTTTGTGAATTGCAAGTATTAGTTGAAGCCTGACCTTGAATAGAATTACAATTATTAACTAAAGAATTTTCTTCAATTATTGAATCAGGAATTAAGTTTATGTCCGGAATATCATCACAGGTTTTTAATAAATTATTACCTTCAATGTCATTGCAACCTTTAAATATATTATTTTTACCTTCAATTGTAAGGCATAGATTACATGAAGAAATTTTGCCAGCAGATACCGGCAAATTCCCCGCGACGACATATCCAAAACTTGTATTGACCAAAAACGGACCAGATGGGGATAACGGCAACGACTCACGCTGCAGCACCTGGAAGAAGATATCACATCCCAATAATAAAGAGATGTCATCCGTTTGGTTGAAGTTTTTGTCAGCTAATTTGACATAAGATGGAATTTTAAAATTTGAAATATCAAATGTTTCTTGTGGCAATTGGCACGTTATGTTTTTAACTACACAGCATGACACAGGCATATTAAACTCGTTTATAGACGAGTAAACAGACAAATCCGCCTTTTTAGTGACACTATTGGTGCCCTCAATGATTCCTGTGATCACCTGGTTTGTGTGACTTATGTCACAGTCAATTTGTTCAGCAATTTTTTCTGAAATAAAAGACATTTGGCTCCCACTATCGAGCAGGGCCCTGGCATATATAAAAGTACCATTTTTACTTATGAGCCGTACCTTTGCAGTAGGCAACAGCACATTTTTTGTCCGAGAAGTGCCGGACATAGAAACAGCAGCAATGTTGTTATCGTTAGAAGCGCTGTGATGAGCAGCAGCTGGTGTATGGATGTGGATTAGGGTGTTATGCTTTTGTTGACAAATGGCACACTTGAGACGCAGCATACATTGGCCTCGATGATAATTCAGGCATAGTGGACATAAATTATTATTTTTTACAAAATGATGTCTATCTTTTTCAGGCATTAATTTAAATTTGACACACTCAAACAATCTGTGAGGTTGCTGACAATACTTACATGTATTGATGTTAGAAGCCACGCCGGAAGCCACGAAACTAGCCTTACCAGACTTCATCGGCTGCTGCTTATGCGGCTGCTTCTCTGCAGTCAGCTTCTCCTCTGCAGTATTCTCCATCGCGATGGCGCGTTTTTCTAAAAATGTGGTAAATTCAGCCATGCTAGGTACAACCTTGGAATCCCTCTCTAAGTGAAAGCCCCTATATGTGTAACTATCCACCTTTTTTGCTAAAATATTTATCAATAGGATGTCCCACTTGTCCACAGGCTGCTCTAAGTTTTTCAAAGCTCCCAAGTGCAACTTAACATTTGCAAGGAGTGACCGCAAGTGCTCAGAAGTGCATTTTGTAAAAGATGGCAATTCAAGTATGCAATTAACATGATAATTAACGATTTTAGGTATGTTATCATATCTGTTTTCAAGTAACTCCAGTGCTGTGTTATAATTCTCATCAGTGAGCGTTAAGTTTTTTATTAAATCGAAAGCTTCCCCAGCCAAATGTGAGCGCAAATAATAAAGCTTTTCACACAAAGTTAATTTAGTGTCAGTATGAATCACTGCTTTAAACATATTAATGAACGGGTAATAGTCCACAATGTTTTTACCATCAAAAGGATGGATTGTAATTTTTGGTAATTTTTTGAAATCTCCCTGAAGGGGACTCGGAATTTTATTTGTAGCATTGTCAATTATTGAAATGCATTTAAAATACTTACTCTCGTATTCGTCGTAGTTCTCCTTCTCGTCAGGGTCAAGCAATAGGATCTGCTTGTTCAGCTTCTCGTAATCTTTAAACAGTTGAACAATGCGAAGCCGCTTTTCGCGCAACAAGTTGCATGCAGAAGCATCAAACTGTGCCCCCATGCAATAAGTCTCAATTCGAGTTATGCTACCCTTGATGTAACTTCGATTACTAACGTATTCTTTTAACTCCATCTTAATTAACAATTTACTTTATATACGCAAAACAAAACACTGCAGCGCAAAGAAAGAAAGAAGGCGTTCAAAATGGCGTCTTGTACAAAATTACTTGAAATTTTTTCTTAAAAAAAAATAATTCTATATCATGACATTAAAAAAAAATACAATATGACATTACAAATTGTCAACGTAGTTGTGGTTGTGTGATATTAATTTGATTATTTTATTTTACCATGCGTCTCTCGGTGTTTCCGAACGAGTAGAATAATGACAGTTGTCCTTGGTCGAGGAGAAATCTTGCCCAATCACAGCGAAGTTGCGCACGAGGACACTTCCGACTTTTGCCGACGATACCCGACGGACTCTTCCCGCCTAGAAACTTGACCGATGACGATGACGTCGAATGATACACGATAATGTTGCAATGTTGAAAAAATATCTTGAAAATAAATTGCTTCTTTCTTCTATCTTCAAAATGGAGGACACGAAAATGTTGAATAATAAAATATTATTACGAACCACTGACGACACGAAGGAAATTTTCTATGACGAAACGAACGATGAATTTCTTCTTATGATGATTTTGTTTTTCTTATTATTAATTTCTTCTTACGACGAATTATTTATTATAGGAAACCAATCCGTTTTCTATTTTTCTTTGTCTTCACTTCTTCTATATGTATATAAAAAGGTGTAAATATGTAAATAGCTTGTAAATAATTGTAAATAGGACTAACTTCTTATTTCTTCTTGTTTCGTAATTACACGAATGTCTTCACCGCGACGATGACACGATGGTTTTTGTAAACTCCGACGATATTGCGGGTTACTGTTTTCTATGTTATTTGTCTTCTAAATGTAGAACACGTAGTTAAATTATAAATGCCTCGATATAGATCAGAGGTTTTCTGAAGATAATTTTCTTCGACGCGTAGAACACGTATTTAGGTAGTTAAAATATAAATACCTCGATATAGATCAGAGGTGTTTTTTGAAGATAATTTTCTTCAACGCGGAGACAACACGTAGTTTAAAATACCCTGAAGATAGCTCGAAGGTATTGCTGAAGATTACTTCAACGCGAAGTCAACACGCAGATAAATACTCAACCCTGAAGATAGCTCAAAGGTTGTGAAGATAATTTCTTCATCCCGACGAAATGCAGGCTTTGTTTTATGTGATCTCAACGATAGTCATCACATTGTACTCCGAAGGATCTATAACATTATTTTTTCATCTTGATGTTCTTGATGTTTCATGCTTGAAGAACCATTTTTTTTACGCTCGAAGGACCAATTTTGTTTCACGCTCGAAGGACCAATTTTATGTAGCGTTCTAGATGTGTTGGTTGAGTGGTGTGCTGGTAATTAAACGACCACATAAAGAAATATTTTAAAGTTTATTGGTTTTTCACTAATTCACATTTTACACTTTTATTATTAATGTTTTATAAATCAACATGTTTTTAATATTCGTTGAATTAATTAATTTAACACAAGAAAATATGAAATATGTATGCATCCATTTTTGATGCCAAGAAGGAAGTCCACTATTTGTCTATGACACTACCTTTTTAATAGTAACAAAACCATAGATATTTTTATATTTTGTTCGTGGTCCGAACATTAAGCAGTTAAAACAAATGAAAATTTTTAAGGGCTATTGATTTCCGTGCTCTCCGATACGGTATAAAACGGAGTACAATAAAGTGTCCGTTACGATGATAATCTGTTGTCAATGGCAGGGGGTGGACGTTGTATGGGGAATCTAAGGTAGACAGTAGTGCATGAGAGAAGCGGTCTTCCTCATCACTACATAGTATAAAAAGTCGCTTTTTCTGTCCCTATATCCATATCTCTCTCTCTATTTAAGAGCTGCGCTCTTGTCGGTGGAGCAATCGCCAATCCTCTCTTCTTCCCGCCAAAACCTTCACCTCCCGATACAACACAACCTGCACCTTCTCTTTTATTTGATTCATAAATGTACGCTATATCTATATTTATAGTGATTAAAGAGGAAGGTTTATATGTATAACAACACTCATTAAATATTGGAGAAATACTGTTATATTTTTGCGCTTTTTAATGTGATGTAAATAATTTCATTTTTTCTCTCAGTATTGCACCCGAGCGAAGCCGGGGCGGGTCGCTAGTAACTTATAAGACCGATAGAATGATGCATAGAAAAGAAAATGTTATTTATTTATTTAACAGTTTATTGTACACAGAATATGATATAAAACAATAAGACTAACACAAGACAGACAAATGGTTCAGCTTATTTTTATTTGTTATTTTATCCAATTCACTTCATTCTTAAGATCTGGGGGGTTAAAAATGCCACATCGAAGCAATTAATTTAAAAAAAAGCGGCCAAGTGCGAGTCGGACTCGCCCATGAAGGGTTCCGTAACAGCACGTAACATAATATAAAAGTAAATTACGGTTTACGATTTATGATGTATATAAAAAATCTACTTACTAGATCTGGTTCAAACCAATTTTCGTTGGTAGTTTGCATGCTAATCTACATCATATATTTTTTTTTAGTTTTATGCTCCTCTTATTTTAGAAGTTACAGGGGGGGGGGGGGGGAGGACACACATTTTACCACTTTGGAAGTGTCTCTCGCGCAGACCGAAACCTCAATACCATTTTGGAAGACCTATCCATAAATACCCCACACGTATGGGTTTGATGAAAAAAAATTTTTTGAGATTCAGTTCTATGTATGGGGACCCCCAAAATTTATTGTTTTTTTCTATCATTGCATAAAAATCTTAATGCGGTTCACAGAATACACATATTTATCAAGTTTCAACAGTATAGCTATTATAGTTTCGGAGAAAAGTGGCTGTGACATACGGATGGACGGACGGACGGACGGACAGACATGACGAATCTATACGGGTTCCGTTTTTTGCCATTAGGCTACGGAACCCTAAAAAGCAACATTGTAATTTGACATTTGCGCATAGAAAAGTAAATGCGCAATGCGAACAAATATCAAATAGCATTATGTTTTTAAATTAATTGCTTGGATGTGAACTTTTTAACCCCTTAGTTGTCTTAAATCATTTAAATGGATTTGACATTGTATTTCGTGTGCCTGCGCGCGTCTTCTGCGCGTGTAAAATACGCCGTGTGCTATGCTTAGGCCTTAATTATTATAAGCATAATAAGTATTTCAAATAAATAGATTCCGCATTGTACCGTTACCATGGTCTCTCCCTAATGTTCAGCGACCGGTAAAACAAGAGTCCCTATTGTCAAGTCTTCTACCTAGAGATACTGCATTACCAACTTACTATCTTCATCCCCAGCAACACCAACCCAACCGTATCCCTTTACAAAACAGCCAAACAGACCGGCAAATACAACATTGTCGAAAGATAAGGGAGGACAACTTTAAAAATGCTGGTGGAAAAATTAAAGAACAGTGTTAGGTCCTTCAGTTGTATGTTTTTGTAGGTGCAAATGTAAGTTGGTGTCTCCTTCCAGTCTCGATGGTTAGGTACTTAATGTAGCCTTTATCTTAGATTAAAAAAGGGGGTTCTCGGCTCTCCTCTAGTTGTAGGTAGTTAGTTACAGGTGTTGGGGCCCTTAAGAGTTGAATCACCCCTAGTTTAGAGAAACTTTCGAAGCTCAAGATTGAGAGCAAGTGTCGATAATAGGTACCTACTTGAAAGTGTTTGAATGTTCATTTCCTATCTATGAAGTGTCTCTACGTTACATGTATTGTGTAATTGTAATGATACTTTGATTCATAAACAGCCTAAATACGTCCCACTGCTGGGCACAGGCCTCCCCTCAATCAACCGGTGGGGGTATGAAGCATACTTCACCATACTGCTCCAATGCAACCTGCATTGGACGTGTTTTTTTCTCTTTCTATTCGAGATTTAAAACCAGCCCGGGAGATTCCTAAAAAAATATCTATGTATGTGTGTAGACACAAGTATTAAGAATAGTAATCAACAAAATGTGGCTGCTAGTTGTGTGCTTTTTCGAAGAAAATCGCATCCGTGAAGTAAACGCCTGAAGAAAAATATCGAGCATTTCATACATCTAATTTGAGGCATCCTGCTCTTTATTGTTGTCAAGGAGTTATTGCTCCTCATTATTTTTTTAAGGAGTGGGTATGTAGGATTATGTTATCTTACCTATATTTTATGCTCAAATTGTATAAGTACTTAATAATAATCGTCTCATTCGGTTTGCGTTTACTAATATTATAATATTTTTTACGAAAATGGAAAACAAGCCCCATATTTTGCCTAACGTGTAGAGGTTGTAAACATTGGATTTGTATTATAGTTAGCCCGTGTAGAGTTACTGGGCACCCTCAGGCCTGTTGTCTTAAACGTTGTACCGGGTGAGAGCCTTCAGCGCTCACCATTTGTCCGGCCAAAATAAGTCTCGTCAAAAAAAAAATGTGGAGTTAGAAGCTTGGCTCTACATGAGATCTGATAACTTTTGACATTATGATTGATATGATCTCGTCTTGGCCACATTTTATATGAAATGGATTCTTATTATTTATTAACTTATAAGTATACTTAATTAATTTAATTTATATTACTTGTCATTTAGCGATACGGCTCACCACCTATCACGTTGGCCTAACAGAAAACTGGGTGAAGTGTGGCCCTTAGTTCATCTTTCCATGGATCTCTGCCTACCCCAATTGGGATATACTCGTGAGCTTGTTATGTTATCATTAAAAAGCTTATAGTACCTAAGTACTAATCGCATAGCTAGCTAGGTACACATGACGAGGACAAACATGCGAACGCATTATATTTTTTCTTGTTTACATTAGCTAGGTAACAACTTTATAAATACTGACTTATTTAAGGCACAGTCCTTTCTATTCTTTAATGAAATAACGTTTACCATTAAATGTATTCACAGCTCAAGCAATTCGTAAGTAAATTACTTACAACAATGAGAATAACGACAATAGAGGGAACGGGGAACACAACAAACTTGGAAATAAATTGTGTTGTTTTGTGAGAGAAATTGAAGGGATTAAAATCCCTTTCCAGTATTTGTGTTAAATTAACACGAACGACAAACCTCCTAAGCGGTGTTCGTGTAATTTAAATTGAAAGCTTTTCATATTTTTAGCGTCCCGAACCTTAAAAGCCGAAACGGAACCCTTATTAGATCACTTTGTTGTCCGTCCGTCTGTTCGTCTGTTTGTAACGACTCTTTTTCTTTGGAACACGTGGCAATATCAAATAGAAATTAATGGCCCCGATTCCTGCAGACACCGCCTAATTTTATTTTAAGTTATATCCGTCATTTTCATATCCGTCGAAAAGGAAAGGGACGGATGATTCACAGCTCTTAATTTTAGGAAGAATGAGTAAATGAATTAATAACCCGGGCGAATCAAAAGGTACGTCGCTGGTATGCAATCCGTTTGACGTTCTGTCTACTTACCTGTGTCGGGTTATTGACGGATGTAAAATTTTTAGACGGTTGGTTTAGATTTGTGCTTAAAATTGACGTGTGTTCCATAAATTTTATGCTTGTCGATTACCCGTCCCTTTCCTTTTCGGCGGATAAGAAAATGACAGATATAACTTAAAATAAAATTAGATGGTATTTATAGGAATTAGCACCAATATCGAATACTCAATATTGTCTTTTTTTTGACTTGACTTATTGTAGACTTGCCACAGATGGCATTATAGTGTTCCCATTGTAAAAACACTTGTAAGGACACGGGCTGATTTTCTTTTTCTTGTTGTTTTTTTACTCTGATCCTATCTGTCTGAAGGTTAGGAAGTAAAGCTCTTCTTACATAACTTTTGCGTTATTTACTTCCGGGAACATTCCTAAAGTGGAAACATTCCCAGGAACGGCACATCTATGATTTTATGCCGATTTTATCTTATGGTCAAGCTTTTTTTTTTATTTATTCGAGTTAACAACAGCTCATTTACAATACTTTACAATAATATTATGTTATAAGCTAGTGAGGAGCTCGGTGGCGCAGCGGTAAACGCGCCCGGTCTGCAATTGTTGCAGTTAAGCAACATTCGCAAAGGACGGTCATAGGATGGGTGACCACAAGAAAAAAAATCATCTCCAGCTCCTCCGTGCTTCGGAAGGCACGTTAAGCCGTTGGTCCCGGCTGCATTAGCAGTCGTTAATAACCATCAATCCGCAATGGGCCCGCGCGATGGTTTAAGGCCCGATCTCCCTATCCATCCATAGGGAAGGCCCGTGCCCCAGCAGTGGGGACGTTAATGGGCTGATGATGATGATGATGAAGCTAGTGAAGCTAATTACAGTTAACCACGTATTAATTAAAGTAGTAGGGGCAGACGAGTTCACATATATCAGTGGTACGCGTGTGTGTGTATGTGTGTGTGTTTGTTATGTGTTTTGTGTTATGTATTTTGTGTTATGTGTTGTGTGTTTGCTTAACAATGAAATAACCAGCTAACATTATAAATGCCGTGTGGAATCCTTAACGTAACTTAATTAATTATGTTATTGCAAAAGCATCTTAGGGAAAACCTGAGCTTATAAGTATGATGTACGTATACAGGGTGTTAGTGACATCGTAACGAATACTCAGGGGGATGGTTCAGACCCTGATTCTGGGTTCATATCAAGTGGAATTTTCCGTCACAAAATTCATGTTTTTTTTAAATTATTTTCAATTCTTTACTTTTGCGATGGAAAATTCCACTTGATAATAACTCAGAATAATAAGCTGAATCATCCTCAATTACACCCCGTACAAGTACATACGGTAGCAATACAAGTAGGTATGGGTGTTAGTGACACCGTAACGAATACTGAGGGGGATGATTCAGACCATGATTCTGAGTTGATATCAAGTCGAATGTCCTGTCAAAAAAAAATATGAAAATTTTGTGTTCTTTTTAATTATTTCACGATACATACTTTTGCGATGGAAAAATCCACTTGATATCGACTCAAAATTATGGTCTGAATAATCCCTCAAAGTTTTCGTTACGATGTCACTAACACTTTGTATAGATTATTTTATCTCTATGTTGTATAACGAAATATTATTAAAGCAAAGTATATTATATAAAGTTGTCATAAACAGGCATAAGCTCTGTAAAGTAGAACAATAAACAATACATAAGAAGCTTTGCTTCAACAATGGGTTTTCAGAGTAAGAATACTTACATAATAAAACACTATTTGTCCGTGTTTTTAACATAAACGTTCCAAAGAAACAAGAGGTATAAGTAGGGTATAATGAACTGAGGGAGCCCCTTTGTACCTATTTACACATTTTTTTCGTACTATTGCTATGAAGCCGTGGTAACCCAGTTAGTAGAACGCTTGCCTCACACTTTGAGGTCGCAGGTTCGAATTCAGCACACTAAACCAATAATTGTCGAATTTGTTTTCAAATTCATGTTTGGATCATAAATGATTATCACGTGCTCAGCGGTGAAAGAAAACATCGCGAGGAAACCCACATTCCCGAGAAAGCATTTTCGGAGGTATGTGACCTAACCTGTATTGGGCTGGTTTTTCCTTCGCGGGTTGGAAAGTCAGACAGGCAGTCGCTTCTGTTTAAAAGCCGGTCGTGTCAAATCTTCAGGTTAGGTAAGCGGACACTGTGAAAAAGGGGATAATACTACGGTGATGAATGACTATTGCTTTTAATATTAAATTGCCCATAAATAGGTATTGAAACAACAATAGCATCACATAACAACAACTGTTTACCCGAAGGAGTAGGCAGATGTGTACGGTCACGAGCATTAATATGTACTTTGGTACCACGTCACATTAACTTTTTTGACAAATTGAACTGTAAGTCTCACTAAATTTCAAATATGTTAGTGCGACAGAGTCCTAAAGTGGGTACATTATATTGCTCATGTCTGTACAGTATTACTAATTACACCCACTCTTCACCAGCTATGTTTAAGTCCCATTTAATAGGGGGAGAGCTTATTGTCATTAACCGGGCACAAATTCTGCTAACCACGTGATATCAATGCTGCATGATTCAAAAGTGAATTTCAACTCGGAAAGTTGGTCTCGGTTACCATTTACTGATGTAAGTGACTAATCGTTACATTCAGGGGCCTTTGGCGGCACGTAACTAGAGACGGTACTGAAAAGTATCGGCGTCCGAAGGACGTAATATACGATCCTGACGACCCGATTACTCTAGCCATAGAGGTAGCCAATCAGCTCGCGACACCAAACACTTCAGGACCCCGATATCGACCCCGCCGGCGTGGTCGACGATTTCCCTCATTCAGCGCTTATCGCTATCGACCCATTAGGGTCGGATTAATTGTTTCAAATATTTTTCCTCTCAGACGACGCCCTGAGCCGAGGTTCGCGCCCAACTAGGCACCCTCAGGCCTGTTGTCTTAAACGTTGTACCGGGTGAGAGCCTTCAGCGCTCCCCTTTGTCCGGCCAAGTAGTTAATGCCATCTGCGGCAAATCTACAATAAGTCACGTCAAAAAAAAAGGCGGCACGTAATATATAAATATGCTGTATGATTCAAACGTGAATTTCAACTCATAAAGTTGGTCCCGGTTACTATTTACTGATGTGAGTAATCGTTACATGAGCCATTTCAGGGGCTTGGTTGGTGATCCACCTCACGACCCACACGACACAAGAAGACTCATAAAGTCGGTGGGTGAAAAATAAATTAATTGTCACTTTTATTTTAAGTTTTTGTTAAAATTATTAGCCGCAAATCTACAATAAGTCACGTCAAAAAAAGAACAGGTCAGACAGGAATGGAGCTACACAGACAAGAGTGTGGCTTTGAATAGCCAGTGGTTCTAGAAATCCTCCGTTACTTACCATAATTTTATTTATTTATTTATTCATAAATAAAATATAATAAATAAATAATGAGACTATAATCTAACGGCTTCACTCCCATTACAATTTCACATAACATAAAATAAGCTCACGGCTATATCGCAATTGGGGTGGTCAGAGGTACATCCATCACAAGATGATCTAAATACCCACACCTCACTGAGCTTTCTGTTAGACCAACATGATAGCTGGTGAGCCGTATCGCCGTCTATACTGGTCGAGCCAACTGTGTTAGTGAAAACTTCACTTAAATTAATAACTCATTGCTGCAAGTCCGGTACTAGAGTTTCACCCGGCGTTCCTATTAGAATTTCCGTTAGAATTTAAAACTAAAAAATAACAAATAATTATATTAGAAGCGTTTAAAAGTAAATTGCTTTTCAGTCCAACAGTAAATTCTAACAGAAACATTAGGGAACGAATCAATTACTTTAAAGTATACCATGCGGAAAAACTTAAGAGAATGTTTTAATTGAAAATTAAAAAAAAGCTAGAACTCCAGTAAAGTTAGCTGAGTTAGTCTGAAGTGGAACAAACTGGGTGCGTTGTTTCAGCTCGTCCCTGTCGTTTTTATCCGACTGCGGCGAAGCAAAATGGGGGGTTATGTGGTTTGACAGCCATGTATGTGTGAGGTATGCACGTCTGTTATCGCCTAAACTACTTATCAGAATTTAACACACGTCATTAGATGTCACTATAAGCGTCTTGATTATGGTGTGGTTATGCCACATACCCCGCACACGTCATACCAACAACCTTTTTACACAGACACTACACATTGACGTTATCGTACGCTCGCATCTGTGTGTGTGACGGGGGGGAGCGGAGAGTTGCCGTTCTATGCGTAGTATTATTCCTTATTCTATGGCCGTGGTAAGCAAACCTTCAGGACGGATTGACCGTATGTCAATCATGGCTATCTCCCAAACAGAAAGAAGAGTCAGAGCGAAATATTTTCTTATTTCATACTTTTCTCATAATGGTGCCGATTCCAGTACACACCGTCTACTCTATTTTTAATCGACAGGCAGAAAAATTATGGAACACACTCTTCCAAAACTTTACATTGGCCAAATAACCCGAGAGAATTAAGTTGACAGCACACGTCAAACGGGTTGCATATCAACGAGATGCTTATTTTATTCGCCCAGATCATGCATTCATTCATTCGTTTATTTTGATACCAACAGTCATCCTCCGTCCTCTCCTTTTCGGCTAATAAGAAAATAACGGGTATAACTTAAAATAGAATTAGGAGGTTTCTGCAGGAATCGGGGTCAATATATTTGTTAAGACAATATTATTAAAACGTAAATTTTAAGTATCTGGGGTATGATATAACGGCGACCTTAAATATGTTGATGACATTGAAAGGAAGCGCAAGGCTTGCGGTTAGAGGTAATATGTTTGCTTGTAGATTTTCTCGTTGTGCAGATGATGTTAAAGTCACGCGAGTTGATATCAAAAAA
This sequence comes from Pectinophora gossypiella, assembly GCF_024362695.1. Lineage (NCBI taxonomy): Eukaryota > Metazoa > Arthropoda > Insecta > Lepidoptera > Gelechiidae > Pectinophora > Pectinophora gossypiella. The sequence goes on from NC_065426.1 coordinate 3,956,198, forward strand.
TATTCATAAAAAAATGTGTTTTTTAAATTATTTTCAGTTCCATACCTTTGCGACGGAAAATTCCACTTGATATCAACTCAGAATCATGGTCTGAATCATCCTCAAAGTTTTCGTTACGATGTCTCCAACTACAGACTATTTGGATGTGATATGTTTTGACCTGAAATAAACAAATATAATTGAATTAATTAATACATTATAGTGGCAAGTTACCAGCCCATCGCCTGTAATCGTTCATCATGTTAGACACGACGTAATCCCTACATGAATAATATTATGCTTAACTAAACTTAATATGGGATTACGCTGGTAGTCCAACCTGAATTATGCAAGAGAACCGCATTTCGCAACAAACTTCACTCCGGTTAGATTTGAAAATGGAAGCTCGCAGATTTTAAGTGGGTAGATAGTAATTGATGAATATTGCTGCGGTGGTTCGAATACGGGATATTTAAATTTACTCTAACGGTCGCATTCGATAGATCCGGGGATAAAACGACCGCAACTCGGATCTAACTTCGGACAGGTTAGATTTGAATTTGATTACTTTAAACGTACTTTTAGTGGCGTGAAAATACAGGATATATTTAAAAATGTTCTTAAAGCATGCCAGATTATAAGATGTACTATTGTTTACACCACTATAGTTTATAAAGATTTACATGAGAGTAAAAAAAAAAAAACGATTGTCTTTGGTTTTTAGATACTGACTACGTCGGTTTGGTCAATTCCACCACACAAGACATTATGATCTTAAACATAGCTATCGAGGGGTGGGTGTTTATACTATACAGCTTGTTAGTGACATCGTAACAAATACTGAGGGGGATGATTCAGCTGATTATTCTGAGTTAATATCAAGTGAAATTTTCTATGGCAAAAATATAGAATTGACAATATTTTAAAATAAAAAAATACACGAATTTTCAATACAATTCAAATTATGTATTTCAAATTAATATCCATAATTTTATAATTAATGTACTTATGTACATTAGATTAGATAAAGTCAAATTAAATTAAATTAAGTATACAAAATCAAATAAAATTAAAATTATCAATGTCCTAATAAATTTTGTGACGGAAAATTCCACTTGATATTAACTCAGAATCATGATCTGACTCATCCCCCTCAGTATTCCTTTCGGGGATACAGGCGTGTTGCTATGCTATGTTGTTATCAATGTTATCAATTCCACCACGCTGCTCCAGTGCGGGCTGGTGAAGGTGTTTGGGCTAGTAGCCCCGGTATCAACGGCTTAACTTGGCGTAATTGGGAATCTTCTTCTGATCCTTTTTAATTCCTGTTGGGATGTACAGCTCGAATAATAGATTTTCACTCCTCGCGATCTTTTACACCCTCTGTGGCTTGCTCCCATGACATGCCAAGAGTTTTCAACTCTCGGTCAATCGAGTGTCGTCAGGTCTCTTTAGGCTGCCCCCTTTTGCGTTATCCACGCGCACACCAGGTCAGAGCTTGTCGGGACGGGTGTTCCACAGGTCTTCTAAAGACAACCAATCCACCGTAATTGAGAATAGAATTGTTTTATTTGTTTTACTGTTTTTCTTGTTCAATAGTTGCTGTACTTATCTGTATTTTCGGGGTTTTCCACCTGACTAGTCAAAGCAACCTCTACGAAGACGGGAGGGCCAAACGAATATTTTTCCACCTACAATTGGGGTATATCAAACGCCCCAGGGAGGAATGGACGTCATAACCTCTCTGTCCTCATCTTTTATTCATTGTAATTTCGCCCTGTGCGTATCAGGGTTGCCAGGTTATGAATCGTTATTGAACACGGCAACGGATTATTTGTGCTGATTTTCGTAGAGAAAAGGAAAATGATAAAGAAAGTTTTTTAACTCAAGAAGGATATTGACTTCATACTGACTACCTCAAAGGGTGTTCCATCATTATGTAACAGAGATAGCGTTGACATCACTTCAGGAAAACTTTATACGGCCTCCGTGGTCCAGCCGGTTGAGCGTTGTATAAACTGACACATAGAACATTATAAAGACTATACACAAGATACAAACATTTAGGCTTATTTTCGATAAGATACGAGTATCTCTTCCAGCAGATATCATTCTACATGGGAGTTGGGGTAATACTCGTAATACCATGTACTATCTTCTATACACTATAAAACATAATACACACTTATATAATATACTGACTCTGACTCCCATAATACAGATTCACTCTAGTTTGGGAGTTCAGAGGTCATTGCCTCGTGTAAATTTGAAACAGCCACACATTGTAAAATTTATTTTTTAGCTACCTGTGTATTAGGCTATTTGAAATAAATAAATATTATTATTATTATTATTATTATATAATACACTCCATCGTATATCTTTTATAGTAAGTATACCATGTAGCATGTGTTACCACACAGGCAGCAGCTTCTGTAATAAAATGTATTTGACTCTGTATAAAACTGGACCTGTCATATCTTCAGGTTAGGACATACCTAAGCGGACCCCATCATTAGTAGTTACGAGCATAAGTCTTTTTTAAGGTAAATAAGTAAAATAATTATTTGATTGTTTTAAAGATGAATATAATTTATATTTGAAGCCGAATATAATTTATAATTTAGAGCCGAATATAATTTATATTTGACCTATTCATTTACCATTTTTTGCAGGTCGGGTAAAAAAGTTTCACGCTGGTAACCCAGTGATTTCAGGTACAGTGATAGTCAGTACAATAAATCCTATGTAAAATACGAATTGGGTTTCTTGTTTTCTTGTATTTTTTTCACATTTCTACCTTCTTGTTGGTCTAGTGAAAAACTCTCGATAATGTTGTTTCATTTTAAACGAGGATTTCTAGTTATTACAATCGTCATTCTTGTTTATGTTTAGGTGTGTATAAATCATCACATTGATAATCATTACAAACCTAAATTTAAATAGCCTGTAAGAGACATGAGTGACTAAGCTGCATAATAAATATGTAAGTAGGTACTTTCATAATTTGTACCTACACAAAGAGATAGTCTGGCCACTGCTAGGCACAGGCCTACGTTCATCTAACGCCTCGACTTTTATAACATTCGAAAAGCTATTCTCGGGTAAGATTTTTGACAGGTTCGGTTTTTTACAGAAGCCACTGCCTGTCTGACCTTCCAACCAGATGGAAAAACCAGCCCAATATAGATTAGGTCGCATACCTCCGAAACGCATTTCTCGGGGATGTGCGTTTCCTCGCGATGTTTTCCTTCGCCGCTGAGCACGTGATAATTATTTATGATCCAAACATATACTTGAAAATCATTGGTTTAGTTTAGGCTCGTGCTGGGATTTGAACTTGCAACCTCATAGTGTGAATCAAACGTTCTTTCAACTGGGCTGCCACAGCTCTCCAAACCTAAATTCGAACTTTATGAAAAAATATTTTTATATAGGTAAGTAGGTAATACTGTCTCGATTATTTCTAGCTCGAATCTACTGCCGTTACTGAAAGTACCGGGCTCTGAAATATGTATGAGACTGAATGATGGGTTGCACTGTTATTTTTGATTGGATACTTGTATCTGTTACGTAAAGAACTGTTCTGAATTTGTTACTGTCCAATCATCATAGAGATATCGTAGAATAGAAAGAGTTTCTATCTATGGCTATCGTCTTAGACACTATTATGTGGAGTGTATGCGATAATTCTAGTGACACTGATGATAATACCAGGTTATATTGTTAACCTATGTCTGTATTCCAGTGTTTGTAACATTGTTTTTATATGAAAATAAATAAATAAAAAAGAAAAAAAATATAGGTCATCTTCAGTCCGCGTCACGAAAAAAGGCCCTCGGCCGCGGCGCTAGTGTCGCAAAAGCTGCATTGAATTATTAAGGCTTGTCAATTAGTTCCATTATCGCAGGCTATATTTAAAACCTGGTAGTGGCCCCGATTCCTGCAGACACCTAATTTTATTTTAAGTTATTATTATTATTAATAGCCCTCAACGTCCCACTGCAGGGCAAAGGCCTCTCTTCCTTATTTTAAGTTATACCCGTCATTTTCTTATCCGTCGAAAAGGAAATGAACGGATGATTGTCAACAAGGTAGTTTTAAAATGAATGAATTACCCAGGCGAATAAAATAGGCATCTCGCTGGTATGCAATCCGTTTGACGTGCTGTCTACTTAACTCTGTCGGGTTATCGGCCGATGTAAAATTGACGTGTGTCCTATAAATTTTATGCCTGTCGATTACCCGTCCCTTTCTTTTTCAACGGATAAGAAAATGACAGGTATAACTTAAAATAAAATTAGATGGCGTCTGGAGGAATTAGCACCATTATCTTTACTCTTTCGTTTTTTAATAGGCGTTTCCCGTTTTAGCTGCTCTTCCCGGGTACGACGGAAAACCCTTGGCACTTTCATGTTGAACCATTATTATGGCTGATGGACTGGTCACATGTCACCGTACAATTGACAACATGACAAGACAAAAGCTCAAGACTATATCCCAATTGAGGTAGTCAGAGGTACATTCATCACAAGATGAACTAATTATCCACACATCATCGAGCTTTATGTGTACTGTTCATCATAGTGATGTAGGTAATCCGATTGCATGTGGCTCTGCCCTCCTCAATGGGCGTGAGTTTATGTATCTAAATATATGAAAGGAGAAACTGACTGACTGACATATCAACGCACAGCCTAAACGGCTAAATGTAGGCACTTTAAATTTGGAAGGGACGTAGCTTAGGTACCGTAGAGGTGCACTAAAAAAGGAATTCCCGGAATTCTCACGGGAACGGGAATTAGCGGGAAAATCCTTTGGTATGAAAAATCTAAACCGCTTAAGTTAGACGCTTGAAATTTGGCATGCAGGTACCTTAGTTAACTTAAAGCTTAGTTGCAACAGGATAGTGCAAAATTCCCACGGGAACGGGAGTTAGCGGAAAGAAACATTTGTATGAAAAAATGGAAACCGCGTAAGATAGATGTTTTCAATCTAGCATGTATGCATACCTTAGTAAATATAAAGTTTATTTATGGCTGTATTTTGAAAAATGGGAGTTAGCGGGAAATAAAAATTGTATGAAAAAATTTAAACTGCATAATTTAGACACACACACAAAGATCTCTCTTTTATAACAAGCCACGCGGACGAAGTCGCGGGCAAAAGCTAGTGTGTTTATGATTATTAATGAATGGATCGAAAAAGAGCAGGATTGGTTTCGAAATATTTTCTTCTAAATTCGACGTTTCTCAGCAGATATTTTTCCTACAAAAAGGTCCGGCAAACTTGCTACGGCAATAATTGAATAATCGCGAGCAACTTCCTCTGCACTCGCCATCTCTTCTGCTTATGGTATAAGTAATAAAATATGTTTTTTGTTTTTGAAGTACATAGTTGTGCTTTGGAAATCGTGCGGTATTAATATACTAATCTCAGTTTGATACTGCCCTCAAGATCATGTCATTGTGACAGTTCTTATAATAAAAACGGAGACTTGAGCATGGTCTTAAGGGCAGTCTCAGCTGACATTAGTTTATTAATACCACAATACAATACAATACAAATACACTTTATTGCACCAAAATAAAAAAGAAATAATTACAAAAAGTCTCTTAACTAAGTACACCACCACCCTACCACCCACCACCCTTAATGTTTACTTAAAGGGCTTTTTACACCTACCTGTCAGACAGGCTAGTTGCATCAAAGTCATGGTGGTTGCCATGGTTACTCCCCACCAACTCCCGTTTCCCGATCAGATCGTGTAGTATAATAGCAAATCGGCGGGTCGTAACCATGGAAACCACAATCTCAAGCGAGTTGGTGGCGTCACAGGTGGTTACCATGGTTACTACGCATCTAGCCTGTTGGACAAGTAGGTGTAATAAGTCCTTTAAGTAAACATTAGACGCTAAGGTGTGAGTCTTGTTATTGAACACTGATTTATCGGTCTAAGTAATATTACTACTTATGTTTCGGATATATGACGTTTGAGTCCTCGACGTAATGACAGGAATATAAGAAGGTAGGATACTTACTAGATATTTTTTTTTTGAAGTGATTTATTTTAGACTTTGCAATACGATTCGAAAACGAGAACAAATTTTTTTGAACGACAAGCATAGTTTCAGAACAAAATCTTCTGAACGACAAGCATATCTTATATATGTTTTAACAACTACAATAGCCAACGAGTTTACCTATTTCCGCCAAATTATGTTAAGTTTTGGTTAAGTATATAAACTGACTGAAGTGCATCATAGAGTTGAGTACTAATGTCGAGTTCGATAGAGATCAAGGTACTCGTACGTCACCTAATTTTATTAATTAAATTAATAAGGAAAGTTATGGTTTACCGCAACCAGGAGTGAAAAATTATAAGAATTAAAACCAAACAAACTAACGTTAAGGATCAATTGAAAATGTCATTTACCATCTCTCGACTCGACAATCTTCAGAAATTTTCATTTTGAGGACAGGTGTAATTTTAAACCTTTCTATCATAATTATCACAACTGAGACACGTCGCAGGAAGTTGTGTACCAAATTATATAAGTAAACGGAAGCGTGATACGCTGAAGGCCCGTACTCGTGCCGCTATTCATTATAATTACCAAAACAGTGTGCTCACGTGCTCTCACTGTGCGCGGGAGTTCACTGTAAAGATAGGCTACATAAGCCATCTTGGGGCGCATCAGCGTCGTGCCGACTAGGAGTCGAAGTGGCCGCCATGGCCGAAATCGGTCTGAGATCATCATCATATAAGTAAATAAAAAGCTTATTACTTGGACCACACGTCAGCCTGTTAAAAACAATCTGTATGTATTCAGATTTATGCAGCTTTAATGCGGACTCGGCTGCGATAGAACTAGCTTCAGACTAGTTTTCATTCCAAAAGAAACTCGAAATTTCACTCAAATTCTTAAGTGAATAACGATGTTCTTTAAAGATCGGTTTCCGTAGTAACCACTACTACTATTATTGGCCAGGGGAACTGATTTGAGGTGTTTTTGTTCCGTGAAATAATGTGTACCTGCTACTTTACCTAACACGACTGTTTGCTGTCTTATCTGTGGTGGGGTTGAAACGAATTTAAAAAAAGAACACACCAGTGACGTGCAGTAAAAACGCACAAAACTTATGTAAAACAGCTGTACCACCTAACTTAAATAAATAAACTTTTAGACAGATAAGACCAGAGTGCAAAAAAGAACAATTTTAATAAACTACTTTCTTGTTATGAATCACATTATAATATAGAATGTTGCTACCCATATTGCTTCTCTTTATTTTGCTCTGAATGAAAATGGATAGTAGATGTAATTGTCCCTTGGTGTAATAAAAAGGGGTGTCATTTATACCCAAAAAACAAAGGTGAAAGATGCTTATAACTTGTCTGTTATCTATGAAATTGGAAGGTTAAACGAAGAAAAAACTCTACAGTCATGAGCAATATAATGTACCCACTTTAGGACTCTGTCGCACTAACATATTTGACATTTAGTGAGACTTACAGTTCAATTTGTCAAAGAAGTTAATGTGACATGGTACCAAAGTGTATACTTAATGCTCGTGACCGTACACTGTCATCTATATTACGTTTGAGGACGTACGTAGAACGTACCCTGGAAAGTCCTTCATTACATAAAACTTTTTTTTTGACGTGACTTATTGTAGATTTGCCGCAGACGGCATTAACTACTTGGCCGGACAAATGGGAAGCGCTGAAGACTCTCACCCGGTACAACGTTTAAGACAACAGGCCTGAGAGTGGCCAGTAGGGCTCGAACCTCGGCTCAGGGCGTTGTCTGAGAGGAAAAATATTTGCAAGAATTAATCGACCCTAGTGGGTCCGGCGGGGTCGGTATCGGGGTCCTGAAGTGTTTGCTGTCGCGAGCTGATTGGCTGCTTCTATGACTAGAGTAATCGGGTCGTTCTCTCATCATCGTCATCATCACTAATTTAAGAGCCACGCTCTTGTCGGTGTAGCATTCTCCATGCTACTTTTTAGGGAAAAATGGGGCAGTGGTTTCCCTCTTGCCTTCCGCTAGCGATAAGCGCTGATAGAGGGAAGTCGTCGACCACGCCGGCAGGGTCGATATCGGGGTTCTGAAGTGTTTGTTGTCGAGAATTGATTGGCTGCCTCTATGGCTAGACTGAGTGGATATGACTGTACATTACGTATACTCGCTCCTTGTTCGAGAGGTATTAACAGTGTGACGATGCTGGAGCATAAGACGTAGACTACACTGTTAATACCTCTCGAACAAGGAGCTTCGTATAATTGACATATTTATTTCAAAATATTTATTTAAAAAAAGAAAAGAGCTTTACAAAAGTAATCTGTTACAAAAAACTGGTTTTATGAGGTAGTTTCAGAAAATCTACATAGGTATAGACAGATAAAACAGCGGACCCTGCACTAAGCATAAGCCTGTATCGCAGGGACCCGAAAAAAACGATTTAACATTGTTTGGTTTTGTTTGGACTTATCCAGAAGCAACAGATGAAACATTTTATAGGTACAAAAGAAACTGGTATGTGCAAAAATATAATATGTATATAATAATTATAAGTTAGGAGGAGTGTCTATGTGTGTGTGTATGTGTTTGTAGATAGAACTTCACTTACAGGTAAGTTCGTTTAATCTCATAATTATTAGGTATAACGGGCAGGGTTTATTATATTTAAGAATATGTCAGGAAGTTGAAGAGGCGTGTAATTGCTACCGACATGTACTAGGCAAGCAGGAGGCTACAGAGTAATCTCTCGGAGGGAAATGACAGTCGCAGGTGTTCCTTCCGTCGCGAGCTGCTAATAGCTTTTAGACAGTGACTCGTTTTAGTGATGGGAAAGACACCGTTAAGATCGTTTTCACTAGTTCGAGTCATTAGTCCGACCGAAGAACTAATGAGATATTTTTATCAATTTAAATTAGTGACAATAAACTTTCACTAGTTTGTAATAGTAGTTTCCATTGTTTGCTTTTAACACCAAAAGTGCGTGCAAGTTGTCTTGGGATTATTTGTGACTTTGGCCACTCCATCAGGGTGTGATTTTACGTAGGTATATTATTTTATTCCATATAATAATAATAATTACTCGTACTTTTAGGATTTTACTTTTATAAAATTTGCCATTGTAAATTGTATATTTTCGGCTTGTTAAGACTTTATTTCATGTAATATTTAGGGTAGGCAAAGACCAAGGAATTCAATTTACTATACAATCCTGATACATAACTTTCGCTTTTTCCACTCTTAGCAAAGTCTTCATGCGTGTTTGCCGTTTTAGAGTACTCTTGACCTGGCCTTTCTTTAAAAGATCTATTTTTTATTTATTTATTTGGTTTACTAACAATCACTGTAATGTACGCATTGTAATAATGGATCTGATTGCGGTACGTTCGCATAGGCCTTCCTCTTCCAACTCTTGGTACCTCTTAATTATTTTCTGTTAGTCTACTTGCATTCATTATTTATTTGATAGCCGATAGCGGGGAGATCTGGTCAGGTTAGGTAAGCGGACCCCGTGAAAAACGGGATAACGCTAGGGAGATGACGAGCTGATCGCGGGGATGTTCCGATTATTACCACCTCACTAGTTATACTAAGTCCCTTGTAGTTTTGAGTACTAACCCATCTAGAAAAAGAATCCATTCTTTTTAATACCTAAAAAAGATGTCTGAAAAATAAAAGTTTTTTTATCTATGTTGGGTCGATATCGACCGAGGCGCAACACTAACCGTTACAGAGTGACATACAGTAATGGCGACTGCACCATCTGCCGCCATCATACGAGAATTAGCCACGTGGTCGTCTTCGCACTAAAATTGGTCGTGCTTGTACATATGGGCACGTAAGGGTCGGTTCACATCAAGTGTAAAGGTAACGTGTTAAGTATTTTGAGTGAGTTTAAATATATTTCCAATAAAATACATTATTATTAAGCCCGGTTAATGGTAATAGGATTGCCCTTTGTTACATAGCTGAGGGACTAAAACATAGCTGGCAAGGAGTGGGTGAAAAAATTAAGGGTAAGTGTATTATAAACCCCTACCATTTCGCGGAGACACAGACGTTGACAGTTTTTTTTTTCAAAGAAAAAGTTCAAATCGAGAAAATGTATATACAATAAAGTTTACACGTCTCGCTATATCGCTAAAGTTACATAAAAACACCATTTCGAACGAAGCATTTAATTTTAAAATATTTGTCAATTTTGAACCTTCCTTTTAGTAAAGTCGATACTGGAAGTACCGAAAGAGATGTTAGAAACTTTTACCGGCACATAAAGTAGGTAAAAAATAATAATAATATTTATAGACTCACGTCTGTAATCCATAATGGGGTAGGGGTACAAGTAATCGGAAGAAAAGTTCCGGATATACTGAACTAATATAAAAAAAATATATTATAAGGTAAGTGATTATTTAGAAGATATGAATGCATGGGATAGCTATCTGGGAACAATTTTTGTTTTATGGGGTTTCGATTGTAAAAAACGTGTCAAAATTTCAATACAAAGTACCGAAATGAATTATGATGATCCGTATGGTAACAATTAATTAGCATATTGTCCAAATACCCCATAACGTTAGAAACGCCATAATTCATGACCAACTGAACGCTTTCTATATTTTCATATCGGTATTAAGTTGTTTTAACAACGACGACTCCGGCAGCAACTACGACGACTACGTTTACGACTACGGCAACAACGCCGACTACGACGTCTACGACAACAGCGACGACGACTACGACGAGATCAACAACGCCGACTACGACGAGATCAACAACGCCGACTACGACGACTACGACAACAGCGACGACGACTACGACGAGATCAACAACGACGACTACGACGACGACAACGACGATTAAAATGTTAACGACGACGATGTTGTTGTTGTGAATGTTTGTGATGTTGATGTGTTGTTTACAATGTTTTCGTTCACAGGTGCGTAAGATAAGTGTGCATTTAACTTTACAACTCTGTTTACTACTAAGCTTATGAAAGTATCATCTGTGCGCATTAAGGGACTTGTATGTAGGAACATTGTAGATACATTTATTCGAAGGTAAGTGCCGATATTTTATCGTAAGAAAGTTCGGCTGTGTAAAAGTTTTAAGAGCGAAATGTAGTAGTATACATAATATGGTTTTTCTTAAAAGATGTATGGTGACCTTTACATAGCTTTTGTTGTGTAGATACTGTACTGAAGTTGATTGTTTTTGAAATTAGAATATGATTTTGTGTTATCAGAATGTGATGTTAAGAAAACCTCGTAATAGACAAGTTTCTTAGAGACCCCTCTTAGAGATAATGACATGCATTTATATCTTCGAAATAATAACTAACCTTTTTACAAAGTTTCTGTTTAATTGCTGTCTTAAAACTGTCCAAAGGTAAATTCTGAATGTCAATAGGGTAGTTTCCAACTAGTCAAATCAGTTACTTTTTACTAAACGTCAAAACACGAAATTACTATGGAATTTGTATGAAAAAGCAGCATGTGACGTCATAGAAATCGTGATAAAATGTCGCACTTATTACTATTTTTTTCTGTATTATAATTCATAAATATTAAATAGAAAAAAGAAAACGGTTTTTTGTCACCTTTAGATCATAGAGCAACACGCGGAGCTCCGTGTTGCTCTATGCTTTAGATGTCTTTATTCAGTAGGTACATACATAACCAGCCTATATACACTGCTGGGCACAGGCCTCCCCTCAATCAACCGGAGGGGGTATGGAGCATACTCCACCACGCTGCTCCAATGCGGGTCGGTGGAGGTGTTTTTACGGCTTATAGCCGAGACCAACGTCGTAAAGTGCCCTCCGAAGCACGGAATCATCTTACTTTTTCGGACAATCAGGTGATTCAAGCCTGAAAAGTCCTTACCAAACAAAGGACAGTGTCATAAAGTGATTTCGACAATGTCCCCATCGGGAATCGAACCCGGACCTCCAGATCGTGAGCCTAACGCTCTAACCACTAGACCACGGAGGCAGGCTGTGTATTCAGTAGGTAAGTAATCAGAATTTCATATTTGACCTAGGAAACTACTCAATATGTCTGGTGTATGAGGTTAGCCATGATGATAAAAACACCCCATCATAAAAGGGGGGAGCAATACAACTATGCCCTCGAACCACCACTTTATTGTTGGAGTCAAAGCCAATAATGAGATTATCTCGCGTAAAGAAAACGAAAGCCGCGGGCGGTTTGTTAGTATTTAGGGTTCCGGTGTAAAATAAGACATACAGGAATTAATCAATAAACACTTTATTTCAAAGAACAGGTACAAGGAAAAACTAATAAATAATAGAGAGTAAAGGCGGCCCTGTTGCTAAAAGCGATCTCTTCCAGACAACCTCCGGTAGAGGTTACAATATACATATTAATAGACTGCACTGTAGCGCGCCAACAGATAGATTTTACAAAATGATACATATATATATATAAAAGTATTCGTTATGATTGTCACTACCACCCATTACAAGTACGTACAGGAAGCCACACCAGTATGTATTGGTGTTAGTGACTCCGTAACAAATACTGAGGGGGATGATTCAGACCATGATTATGAGTTGATATCAAGTGGAATTTCTTGTCGGAAAATTCATGAAAACTTAAGTGTCTTTTTTAATTAGTTTCAGTTTCATACTTATGCAGCGGAAAATTCCACTTGATATCAACTCAGAATCGTGGTCTGAGTCATCGCTCAGAGTTTTCGTTACGATGTCACTAACACCCTGTATACAGAACCCATGTACAGTATTCGGAGTACTTAGCTAGTTTAACGGCTTATCCAACATGCTGCAAGATCCTCTATAACAAAATAAAGTGTAAGTATAACTCCACTAATAATGAACATATCAATGATGGACTTGTGGCAGTTCAAATCTCCCGCCTACCCTATTGCACGGCCAATAAGGGACCTTTCCCCCGCCCGCGCGGGGTCGGTCAATTACAATATGGCGCTCAACAACTAGACCGGACCGGAGTGTTGCTTTTTCTATTTTATTATTCGTATTTTATCCTAATATAATACCCCCCCCCCTTCCCTTGTGATCGTTCTTAATTCGTTCAATGTGACTAATATGTGGTTGTGATGGTGTTTATTTATTATACCGTTATGTTAGCAAACAGAATTTTAACGTATTAAATGTACCTAATAATTATATATTATTTTTATAATAATATTGAACACTTTTAAATAATTATTTATCGCAATATTTCATACTTAAAGATTTTATTTTAAACTTATTGATTGTTAGATGTGTATTCGAGTTTTTGGACGTCTCCCCACGAACTGTCACTTGTCGTTGATATCACTCTATTCTCGATGCTTTTGATCGGCGATGTTTTACGTTTGTTTGTTTGTAAAAGTTTAAGTACAATAAAAGTATTTTCTATCACTTAAATAACATTAGTTCGTCATTTAAAAGTAATCCCGCTGTTCCCGTATGCTTTTGGTTTACAGTTATCATACTGAACTCGTGTGTGTGATTTACAACGAACACCCCTGTACCTACTACGGTAGTAATCGTTGACAAAATAAAGTGGGATTAGTGCCAGCCAGTACTCGTCCCCATATTGGTGACCCCGACGTGATTTGAACACGCAACCTTCTGATCATGTTCCCTAATAAAAATATAGATGGCGCTGTCTAACGCTGCCTTCATTTAACCTTCTAACATGGATTCCAGCCTTTATGTGCAAAAGGTCTACTTCCCAAAAGGACCACTGTCCCAAATCGTCCACTTTCCCAAAACGGCAACTCCCAAAATGACCACTCTCCCAAATCGTCCACTTTTCCAAAACGTCTACAACCCGAAAGGACATCTCCCAAAATGTCTACGTACTTCCCACATCGACTACTTTCTAAAAATTTCAGAATACCTATGCAAATTTTTGGAAAGTAGTAGTGTCTAGAAACGTAGGTTTTATTATGCATCTATTGGCCCCGATACCTGCACACACCTCCTAATTTTATTTTAAGTTATACCTATCACATTCTTATCCGCCGAAAAGGAAATTGACATTGAACGAATAACCCGGGCGAAAGAAATAGGCATGTCGCTCATATGCAATCCGTTTGACGTGCGCTGTCAACTTAATTCTATCGGGTTATTGGTCAATAATGTTGAAAGGATTTTTTGGACTTGTGCCCAAAAATTGACTTGTGTTCCATAAATTGTATGCCTGTCGATTACCCGTCCATTTCCTTTTCGGCGGATAAGAAAATGACAGATATGACTTAAAATAAAATTAGATTGTGTGTACTGGAATCAGCACCAATATCTTTGTTTTTGCTTCTGTTCTGCCATAAACTGCCAATATATTATCATCATCATCAGCCCATTAACGTCTCCACTGCTGGGGCACGGGCCTTCCCTATGGATGGATAGGGAGATCGGGCCTTAAACCATCACGCGGGCCCAGTGCGGATTGATGGTTATTAACGACTGCTAATGCAGCCGGGACCAACGGCTTAACGTGCCTTCCGAAGCACGGAGGAGCTCGAGATGAAAACTTTTTTTTTGTGGTCACCCATCCTATAACTTCAACAATCGCAGACCAAGCGCGTTAACCGCTGCGCCACCGAGCTCCTCAATATATTATACTTTTAAACAATTATGTAGGTACCTGACCTGAGCAAAGTGAAAACAGGTAATTAATTATCCCGTTAGAGTTATACAAGTTTACCGCCATCTATATTTTTGTTAGGGAACGTGTGTTGGAAAGTCACTCATTCGTTGCTATTTATTTTTATTTTATTCCACCCTTGTTTCCGTCCCTTTTTCATACAGGTACCTATATTAAAATAATGGATGTTGATGGGAAAACCTCTATGGAAATCTTGATTCAATTCATAAAAGTTTTTTCTACGCAATATAAACAGCTAAGGCCGGGTTTCCACTGACGCTGAGATGGGCGGAGAAGAGCGGAGATGTGCGGATTTGACCAATCACAGCGTTCGAGAGAGCGAACAACGAAGTCGCCCTGTTACTCTCTCCCTCGCGGTGATTGGTCGATTCCTGCACGTCTCCTCTCCTCTCAATGGAAACGCAGCCTAAGGGAAAGTTATTGTTGAATAATAAAAGTTTATCAACTTAAGCTGAAAGCAGAACATTATTCTTTCGTATCTTAAGAACTTTCACAATTTTTGGTTTTATGTGATATTATGATCACTTTTACTTAACAGTTGGCTTGACCACGGCGATACAGCTCACCGCCTAACACGTTGGTCTAACAGTCACACTAACAATATATAAAATAATAATATATTTATTTATTTTATATTAACAAAGTAATCTGAAACTTCTTTTATAATTCATTTATTACGAAACTCTTCAATAATATGAGATATTAAGTTTTTTTACTCGACTGGATCGTCCCACTGCTTGGCAAAGGTCACCCGTCTGAGCTTCCACTTCTCCCTGTCCTGAGCTATTTATTTCCAATTCATCTCAACGCGACCAGGCGGCATGGCAACCGCGCCGCGCGCGGCGCGAATTATATTGAGCGCTTCGGATACGAATGCTATCTACGTAGATGGACGTCAAACGGCTATTGGTCGAAGGCCTCGATACAATTCGCGCCGCGCGCGACGCGGTTCCGTGCAGAGCCTACAGGTCGTCTTAAAAATATAGAACATAGATTTAGGATATTAAGATACCTATCCGTTTAAAAATATACCAAAAATAAATATTAATCAGACTAGTAAAACTTTTCTGAAGCGCAAATGAATAATGAAACATAAACCCGCAAAGAACAACAGAACCCTCCCATTTATTATGGGTCAATCCCAATCCCTACCCCTTATTCCACTATTCACTTAAAACTTTCCAAAAATCTCCTCACCCCCTCTCCCCTTTTGTTTATTTCTAACAACATACAAAATCAAAAAGAGTATTTCTATTTCTATTTCTAATCCCTATCCTTTAAAACATGTTAATTTTAACGAAATAATAGAAAACTCAAATACCCTCTTTGAGACAATATAATTTGAGGAGGGAAATCCTCCCTGAATTTCTCAAGCGAGAGTTATAAAGATGATCTCTTCAAATGCTAGTACCCGAGAGAATGTACTACAGTTGAAATCCGTACTACCCCTACTAAAGGTTGGTTGGGTAATAAAAAATCGAACGAAACTCGAAATGAAAGAATACGCGATTGACTGACTTGCGAACACTCATGGCGTGACCAGCTGACGCAGTCGGCTAATCAGTTGTCGATGGGAAATAAAGTTCATATACAGATGAGTGATTCAAATGTTTTAGTCCTTGGGATTAGAATCACTCTTAAATCAATAGCTCATTCTGCTCAGTACGTTGCTCTCTCATACATGTACAGAATTCTTGTTACCCATGAGTTCTTTCTATTTCGTCAGCTGTTTTGCAAGAAAATATTAGTCTTAATAGTAAATTCTTAGCAGATATTATGAAATGCATAATTATTACCGAAGTAGGTCTTCTTTACAAGCAAAATTGATCATGGCTATCCATCGCGCTCAAGCTTGTGCATTAATATTAAATTGCCTAAACAAAAAAAAAAGACGTACGAAAAAGCCGAAGTCAAAGAGCCGTAGAACTAAAGAGATAGATAAGATAATACGATCGACAGTGAGTGAACGAAAGACTTATTAAAGAAGATCTCTATTGAATCACTCACTCGTACTCATAAGTGTCTGTACCCCGCTCACATGCCTCATGCGGTGTCAAGAAATTGCGCTCGGTATTTTGTATAGTCATGTGCGTAATAAACTTTTATACATTATTAAATAAATTACTTAAATTTCTCCAAAGACTAGGTACGTCATTCTTTTTATAAAAGTCCCTTTACATAACAGTCACACAAGAAAAAAGTCTATTAAAACTAATTCGTGACAACATAGTAACTCGAGGCATATCTCGAAGAATAATAAATCCGCCACTTAGCGTAAACAATCTGTCACATTTGCGAATACACAGAAACCCTCACGGAATCATATGGTAGGGGCGCTACCATCCATAATATAGCTTTCAGTCTCTCTCTAGCCGCCATTGAGAGTTCACGTCTTTTGCGCAAAAAGAGCGGGAAATTTACGAACTTTTATTCGAAACTTCAACCATCGAATGCCGATTCTGTGTGAAATTGAAAATGAGTTGATCTAAGTTATTGAAATTAGTGTTTTTTGTTTGAGAGTGATTTGTTTTTTTGGACAAAATGGATTTGACTTTTTGGAGATTTCTGGTGTTTTCATCAGTGTGCTTTACTTGTAAGTAAATATTTTATACTATCTACTTAATAATAGTACTTTTTTGAAAATATGGACACATATACAAATAATAATTGTGATCATATACTTAACAAAAATATAAAAAAAAACACAAAAAATAACATTAATTTTGCGACGGAAAATATCACGTAATGTCAACTCAAGATCATGATCTGAACCATACCTCAAAATTTTACGATGTCACTAACACCGTGTATTTAGGATGTTAAGTACATACTTACAAACAAATAATAAATTGCATCGCACGATACTGGCTAGTATGGTGTATTTGCCCCATGAATACGTTCTCTGTTTTATTTCACTCCAAGTCCAGTAGAGTTAACAAGTAACTTAACGTTAACATTTCCTTTACCACCGCCCCATCAATTAAAATAACATCCGAAAATGTTGGAGCAAACGAAGCATGCGGAATGTAGCTGCCACTTCATGCCTCGTTTAGACGGCACAGTGAACAGGATATCGGGTAGAGCAAGTGGAATTAAGTTTTATTACGTACACCTAAACTTTCTTTAGGCCACATCGTTACTTACCATCAGGTGAGATTGTGGTTAAAGGCGAACCTGAGCTGTGGTACTATAATACTTCTAATCATAAAAATCTAAACTTTTCTGAGATTTTAACAAAATACGAGTTTAATGAGGCACTTTCCATTCTAAGTTCCTCAAAAACAGTATAAATGGCGTTGTACAGATTTTCCTTCGTTCAACCTTCTCATGGATAACAGATATAAAGAAAGAAAGAAACATTTATTACTTCCGGACACCACAGACACAGGCAGACAGATACATTACATTCAACACAGGACAGAAACCACACGGAAATCAATACATAGAAAAAAAAAACCAAAAAAACAAAAGAAAATTTTATGCTTGTCTATTACCCGTCCCTTTCCTTTTCGGCGGATAAGAAAATAAAAGATATAACTTAAAATAAAATTAGATGGTGTTTATTTACAGGAATTAGCACCATTATTCTGGTAATCCTTACGGAACACGAACTTGCGAAGTGTTTCGATTTTTTGATGAGAAGTGTAATATTATATAACGAATGTGGATTGAACAATGTTCAAATAAACAAATCATGTAGGTAGTTGAATTATGAAGAATGTCATCGTTGGCCCCGGCTATATAACACAACATAACATAAACAGCCTATGTACGTCCCACTGCTGGGCACAGGCCTCCCCTCAATCAACCGGGGGGGTATGGAGCATACTCCACCACGCTACTCCACTGCGGGTTGGCTCCGGCTATTAGCCGTAAAATACCTGCACCAACTCGCAGTAGAGCAGCGTAGTATGCTCCATAGCCTCTTCGGTTGATCGAGGGGAGGAAGAAAGTGTATTTCTTCGACAATGAGGAGGAATCGTTACATGAGCTATTCCACTTTGGTGTCTCAACAGTACCTAACCCTGACACTAGGGTTAATAAGGTTTATACATACATAACAAAAACAGCTTTTATACGTCCCACAGCTGGGCACAGGCATCCCCTTAATCAACCGGAAGTGGTACGGATAGCATACTCCACTACGCTGCTCTACTGGGAATTGGTGGAGGTGTTTTTACGGCTAATAGCCGGGCGGGACCAACGGCTTAACGTGCCCTCCTAAGCACGGAATCATGAAGATTATTCGGAATACGGTACAGAGGTTCGAACCGGCGCTTCCCGTTTGAGAAGCAAGTCGGTGTATCGGATGACCAAAGTAACTGTAGGTTGTTGCTGTGGCGTCTTCTATTAATAATAGGGTATTTGATTGGGGCAAAGATAAATTATGAAATGCTAATCTAGAAATAGAAGCCAGTCGAACATGATCAAAAATCTTACTTATTTTCGAATTTTATTTATGAATGAAGTAACAATTAGTACGTTTGACCGCTTCTATTGATGACGTCACAAGACAGTATTGCTATACAAACTCCAAAGAAAACTTTCGTTTTGACGTTTCATGAAATGTATCTGATTTGACTAGATTGTCAAGTAGCTTGTTAATATTTTCTTTATTTTTCTTTTTTTCATACGAGTAATAGGTACCCCGATGCTAGCCAACTGTGAACACAGCATAGCAATAACAGTATCAAAAGAGATAATATTAACAATAACGTCGGCAATATTACGATACTAAACCCCCAGAAGTCCAATTATTATGCTCAAAATTTGTCTAAAACGGCAAATGTGCCTTCTGGAAAGAACTTAAGAGTAAATTTTGTAAAGTTGATACCGTTTTTAACGAAAAATATTTGAGTTTGAAGATTATTAAATTCCTTAAAATTCCAGTAGGACTATTTAGAGGTGAATTACCAACATCATCAACCCTGCTGTCAGGGTTATTATTGAGCCGCCAAAGGCCCCTGACATGGCTCATATAACAAGTACGTACTTACATTAGTAAGTAGTAATCGGGACCAACGGCTTAACGTGCCTTCCGAAGCACGGATCATCTTACTTTTTGGACTATCAGGAGATCAGCCTGTAATGTCCTAACCAAACTTGAGATCACTAAGTGATTTTTGTGATGAGTCCCTGGGATTGACTGGGATTGGAACCCGGGACCTCCGGATCGTGAGCCATTGGACCACGAAGGTCATTGTATTAGTTGGTTACAGGTATTTAAATATTAGGTACTTAGATTTTAAGTAATTTAACGTTAGGTATTTTCTATTTTAGACATTTGAATACGTAACCCTAACAAGAGAAATGTCTCTAGATATACAGACTAGAGAAACATGAAGTGTAAATATGAAGATAAGGATAAACTCGCCTATGCTTTATCTAACGATAAATTATAATGTAAATTTTCTTTGTATTCTAAAGCAATAAAGAGTATACAAACAAACAAACAAGATAGTGAGATAAGTACTCAAAGTGCAAGGAAACTTAACTAGAATTAGGTAAAGCTGCAATGTAAAGCAGAAGTAAGGCAAAGCATTCAAGTTACCTTTGAGCCATCCTCAAATACACCTTGCGTTTACTTCTTGAAGATTACTAGCTGGTTCTCGTTACTCGTACGTCGACATAAACGCAAAATAAATGCTAAGAAAACTATGAAATCCGGTCTTTGTAGCTTTGGCTTACGAAAATCTGAGCTAGCACTTAGGTCTCAAAAGATTTCTTAACGGCTTATCTAGGTTACATCTCGGCTTCTATTCAGTCTAGCCTGCGAAGCTCAAAGGCTGTGTATACTTCTTTTTAGCTCGGTTTGATTTTGAGAGAGAAATTTCTTTACAACTTTCGGTAGGCGGATTAGTTAAGAGATATTTCAATAGTCACTGTGGTCGTGTGTTCCACCGGCTTACTTCCTCAACTGGGAGCGCCAGTTTGAACCTCGATACCGGACTTGCACCAATGAGTTATTAATTTATGTTAAGTGCAGTTTTTTTTTTGAGGAGCTCGGTGGCGGAGGAGCTCAGTGGCGCAGCGGTAAACGGTCTGCGATTGTTGATGTTAAGCAACTTTCGCAAAGGCCGGTCATAGAATGGGTGATCACAAAAAAAACTTTTCATCTCGACCTCCTCCGTGCTTCGGAAGGCACGTTAAGCCGTTGGTCCCGGCTGTATTAGCAGTCGTTAATAACCATCACTCCGCACTGGGCCCGCGTGGTGGTTTAAGGCCCGATCTCCCTATCCATCCATAGGGAAGGCCCGTGCCCCAGCAGTGGAGACGTTAATGGGCTGATGACGATGAAGTTCAGTTTTCACTAACTCTTGACTCGATAATTATAGACGGCGATACAGCTCACCACCTGCGTTGGTATGAGGTGAGGGTACTTAGTTCATCGTGCGATGGATGTACCTCTGACTACCCTAATTGAAATATCGACTATAATTATCAATCAATCAATAATACACAACGACATAATACAAAGGACATAAACAATAATAATAAAATATATAATAATAAAATCAAAAAATATTTATTCGGACAACATAAGATCTATAGGTTTAGTAATAAAGACTTACATACTAAGTTTACAAAATAAGGTGGACGATATTGGGATTCGGATTTAAATCCGCCCGCTATCCAAATCAGGTGGCACATTAAAGGCGAATCGTATCTATTGGCAATCGCATAAAATCGCATTCAGGATTCTGTTGGAGCTGCCGCGCACTCGCTCCAACAGTGAAGCAACAATAATTATAATTAAATAATATAATTAATTAATTATTATCATAATATTTATATTCGTGAACTTATGTTAGGTACTGATAAAATGTCATAAAATCATTCAGTGTCGCAAATTTTTACAATTGCCATAAATTAATTACGAAATACCAGAAATTCATATTCGTTTTCAATATCCGTACTAATACGGAAACATTGCAATACTGTTCTGTTTCAAATGAATAAACATTATTAATTTGCCTCTTTTCAAATAAATTTATTACATAATATTTCATAAATTACATTATATGAAATGGAGAAAATGTTTTTTAATGAATAAATAATTCTCACTCACAGGGGCAAAATGTGTATTCAAACTCAAAAATGTCTTTATTAAGAGACAAATTGATAATTTTATATTTAAATATATTATTTTTGTCGAACGTCTCATCCGCTTAAAACTATTGCAGTGCTTCTCTACCTCTGTAGCCGAGGAGCTATTTAGCTGCCTAATATCAGTTCCCAGACAGTTAATCCCATACATTTATATCTTCTAGATAATCACTAAATATATATTATCCACCAAGTTGTTGTTGGTGGTTTTAAGTAGGTATATATTCAAATTCAAAAATATTTTTATTCAGCAGGTAACATAGTTACACTTTGAATCGTCATTTTTCACGTAACGTACGTCTCATCTGCCTATAACCACTGAAAGTTCTCACAACATGTATAGCCGGGAAAAAGAAGCTGCAAGAAAAGTCTCGGTACAGGGCCCTAGACGTTCTTTTTAAAAATAAAAATTGTTATACAATTTAGTAATTTAGCTGCCTTATATCAGTTCCCAGATAGTTAATCCCATGCATTCATATCTTCTAGATCTTTTTCTTATCGTGTCGGCTGTGAGGTGGAATACCAGCCTCATCAACCTTGGTATCAGCGTTACGATTAAGCCGCCAAAGGCTCATGTCACGATTACTCACTTTCATCAGTTAATAGTAACCGGGACCAACGGCTTAACGTGCCTTCCTAAGCACGGTTCATCTTACTTTCGTACAATCAGGTGATCAGCCTGTAATGTCCTGACCAAACTAGGGATCACAAAGTGATTTTTGTGATATTCTCCCCACCGGGATTCGAACTCGGAGCCTCCGGATCGTGAGTCCAACGCTCAACCACTGGACCACAGAGGCCGTTATCTTCTAGATAATCACCAAATATAATAATTTAAAACACGAATATCACGAAGAAAATCCGAGCTGGTCCCAACAGTTATAATTAAGCAAAGAGGGCCCTATCTCTTAAGATTTGGGTCACAAACTTTGCTACAATTTTGGACCCTTTTGTGGTACCTCCGTTCATTACTTGGGCAATATCATTGGGCTGCTATAAAAGGTCCGTAAAATTTAATTTACTAGTTGAAGGAAATTTAAATGGAAGCGAAAGTCAAGCCACGTAATTCCACTTACTACGATCCTGACACCAGGATCGTAGTAAGTGGAATTACGTGGCTTCCGCCTACCCCAATGGGAAATAAGCGTGATGTTATGTATGTATGTATTCGCAGCCTCTTACTAGGAATATTATTATTCTCATCTCCCTAGCGAGATAACCCGTTTCTCACAGGGTCCGCCTACCTAACCTGAAGATTTGACAGGTCCAGTTTTTTACAGAAGCAACTGCCTGTCTGACCTTCCAACCCACGAACGGAAAACTAGCCCAATACAAGATAAGTCACATACCTCCGAAACGCATTTCTCGGGAATGTGAGTTTCCTCGTGATGTTTTCCTTCACTGTTGAGCATGTGATAATCTGATAATCATTATAATCAAAACATGAAATCGGAAACCAATTCTAAAATCATTGATGTCCGTGCGGGATTCAAACCCGCTGTTAGTAACACCAACTAAAATATTGCTTTTTTTATATTCTTTTAGGTGGTAACAAGTATTGTAATTGTTTTAAGTTTACGCGGTTATTATCATAATTAAAACACATAATAACGGGTTCTTACCGCGTTTAAATGGGGATATGAGACTCCCGATATTTCGACACTGTTCCACTTGATTCCCGTGATCATCCCGTGATTATGTGTTTTAAGTATTGTAATATCTCTCTCTTCCTGTGCAACAACATTACAGTGTGCATCTAAAACCCTAGCAAGTGCCTCCCGCAAGACGTAACACTGTTAGGACTCGTTCACCAGCGACCTCATAAGAGTTAAGCGTTCTTCCAACTGGGGTACCACAGCTTATTACTAATTATAATTACGTTTTTATGTTACTATCAAATGCTTGGGTTGTGAACTAGGTTCAAGATAAATTATGAAATTCTGATTACTAAATAAAGACAGATGATGTAAAGGTGACAAAAAAGGTTTTCTTATTTCTATTTAACTTATTTATGGTTTTAATTAAGAAAAACGTAATAATAAGTCCGACATTTTATGACACAGTGTGCTTTTAAACCATAGAAATTCCATAGTAACTTAATTTTGTGTTTTGACGTTTAGTAAAAAGTAACTGATTTGATTAGTTGGAAACAAGTCTACTTGTTTGTGTGTTGTAATGCACGTGTGTTTTTAGTTGCATGAATGTTTTATCACCAAAATCCCCGTCCGCCAAAACAAAAAACGATCTCCCGCCTTCAAACATTTTTCTTTTTTTTGTATTTTTAATTTCGGCCAGTGTTGCAATGACGTAAATATTTTACTCGATTAATATTGACCTTACACTCGTCCATCCTGACACAGTGCATGTCCTCATGCACTATATCTACTTAAATTTAAATTGACCTTACAGTCGGTGTCAACCATCCAGGAAACAGAAAGTCACTTTTGTTTTTTTTCACTAATCACTCGCTATCCTTGAAGTTTTAAAGTAGACAGCTTATGAGGACAACTCATAGAACAAACATCATAAAAGTTTTAACAGGAGTGACACGTGACGTTAAGTTCTCATAATTGACCAAGTTTTAACGACGTTGTGTGTACGAACTCCGCTAAAGAACTTTTTGAGCTCACGAACTCACGAATCTTGCTTGGAGTTGATATGTTTGACGTATCAAGCGTTATGGTAGCTTGGATATTTTCACGCCGTTTTACCAAAGGGCGTAGATTGAACAGGGTGGATTATGCTTGTACCTTTCGCCTTTTGTTGGTTAAATTATTATACCGGGTGGCCTAAAGGTTGACATCAAACACGAACAAATAAAAAGATGGAGTCATTAGCTATTAGAAACACCCCCATGTAGGTTCAGCGGTTATTTACTGCTTAAGAGATAAGATATATGACCGTGAACGTTTGAGCCACCCTTCATAACATAGCATCACGCCTATGACCTCACGGGGTAGGCATAGGTGTGTAGTAGATTATATGATAATACACTCACTCTTCGCGCAGCAATGTTTAAGCCCCATGTAATAAGAGGCGAGTCAATTGCCATACCGGGCACAAATCTTGCATACCACGTGATATCAATTATTGATGATCTGAATATAAGTTCAAACTCATAAAGTGAGTGGTTTAGAGAAACCACTAAAATCCACATTCCATTTCAAAATATTTTGTTGGCTAGCCAGTTAATATGCGATTAATATCCGACCAAATAGAGGATGTCCTTTGAAATAAAACGTCAAAAAGTTCGTCCCGTTGTCAAAAGCTGTAATGACGATGACATTTTCCTTAGTAAATTATTCCTTTTAAACTTAGTCTCCTTCCTTGTTTCAGATGTCATCCCGTCGTTTACAGCAGAGATTTCTGAAGCTTCCGTCGTCAAGTTTCGAAGGTAAGCCTATACATTATTCACGTTTTCATTGACAAGAATGATTGGATTAAACAAGGATATAATACACTTCCATATCATGAATCTGAGAGATTGAAAGATAAAATGTTTTAAAACCTACACTCCCGCTTGTAATCCTCCCGGGTATATTTTTTATATATCGAATAGGCAAAAAGGTAAATAGATTTTTTTATATAGCCGTGGTAGCCCAGTTGGTGGAACGCTTGCCTCTCACTTTGAAGTCGCAGGTTCGAATCCAACATAATCCTAAACCAATGATTGTCGAAATTGTTTTCGAATTCACGTTTGGATCATAAAATGATTATCACGTGCTCTGTGGTGAAGAAAAATATCGTGAGGCTGGTTTTCCCTTCGCGGGTTGGAAGGTCAGACAGGCAGTCGCTTCTGTAAAAAACCGGACCTGTCAAATCTTCAGGTTAGGTAAGCGGACCCTGTGAAAAACGGGATAATGCTAGGGAGATGATAGGCAAAAAGGTAATTTTGATCCCGTCCAATCGCGGAGTAAGACCATGAAGTAGAAAACAGCTTATAAAACGTTCGACTTGGTAAATATCTCTCATGACTTAATCAACATGTAGCACATCTTGTTCTTAAAAGTCATAAATGTCAAAAAATTTGAAATTGATTTAACTTAGTAATTAACGTAGATATGGCAAAACAAAAATCATTAAAGCGCTCTACTGTAAAATTTAAAAAATTACATTTATGACCTTATAGAACTAGATGTGCGATGTTACCTTATGTCAATCCTAATATTTATCACGGACGTGATGCAATATGATATTATTGATTTCAATAGTCATTTTAATTTCACGATGAATTGATTTTCACATAAAAATATGCTAACAAATTACTCAACTTCAGAACATAGTTACAGAATACATATCCAATACATTTTCAGCATTCAAGCACGAAGCAATATAGACTCTGTGAAAATAACTACAGGCGAACTATCTCACCAAATTCTATCTCCATTTAATACCTCCATTTTCCATTCTGACTGGTAAAAACAAAACAATCTGACCGGATACTCCCTGGTAACGACAAAAAATCGGAGAAAACTGAACTCTAATAAAACTGCCTAAGTGCGAAGCTTTACAACGTTAAAAAATCCGTTAGCGGACATTCAAATGAGTCTAATACTTTTTGCGTTATAGCATTATAATAAGGAATAATACTACGTTATAGCTTGGAACATGGTGAAAGAAAACCAGGTATGCTCAATCCTATGACAGGCCGCCATTGCTAGTCCTTTCATGACGTGAGTGTTACCATTGTGTTACCATTAAATTGGTATCTTCAACATTCCAAGGACGTAAATTTTATTATTAAAAATTAAATGAATTACTGGTGTGTTTAATTACTATTACTCGTCACATACGTATATTTAAAGCTGAAAGTTCAAAATTTCCTTGCAAAGTAAATATAAATGAATTAGTCGTGAGTAATGTATTTTTTACGAAATGGCAACGCTGGGTGAGATGACGTCAGCTGGGCTAACCTTGAAATGTTAGCTGTCAGTTTTGAGCATAGGTACCTGGTTTTCATATACCATGGTTTGGCATCAGGCTGTGGTCAGGATAGACTAGTCATAGAGGCGACCAATCAGCTCGCGACACCAAACACTTCAGGACCCCAAATATTTTTTATTCTGAGCCGAGGTTCGCGGCCAACTAGGCACCCTCAAGCTTGTTGTCTTAAACGTTGTACCGGGTGAGAGCCTTCAGGGCTTCCCATTAGTCCGGCCAAGAAGTTAGTGCCATCTGCGGCAAATCTACAGTAAGTCACGTCAAAAAAAAGGTCAGGATAGAACATTTTCTTAGTCTGTCTCTTAAGAGAGCAGTCTCTTTCTGTCCTGATGTCACTACGCTAGTAGATGTCTTTTTCGTCCAAACTTTATGGTGCTCTTGTCAGGACATGAAAATACAGAATGCGACTGCTTATCATCTCTAGCATGTAAAGGTCTTCTGAAGCAGTATGTTCTCTTGAGAGTTTGTGACAACCCTGATGACGTCGAGGTCAGTCATCGACTTTACAACCACAAAAGAAGACCATTTAACTGACAGAACTCTAAAAGTAACCATTTTCCAATTCGCGTTGAGCAGAATTGAGTAGAATTCCGTTAGATTGAATCCTGAAAAGTTGTCGTCGTGGTACCATTACAATGGCTGGCAGTGTAATGCAAAGCGTTATTCGGAAAATTTTGCCTTAGGGATACTAGCTATACAAGTCCTAGCTTGTTGCAAAGAAGACGAAGAATCCATCCTAGATTTCAGATATTCCTTTTTTAACTTTTTTAAAGCGACAAAGATCGATACGGGTCAACGACATGTAACAAGGTTATGTTTTGTAGTCTGAGTATTTGTTGGCGTCTTGTTTTTATTGAATACTTGATGTTCTATTGTTTTTGGGAAGAGTGTGAATTAAATTGTGTCTAAAGCGTCATGCTTAGGCTTTATTTTATTTTGATTTTTTTTGTGAGCAAATGTTCATTAACATAGTTAGCGAGTGTGTGTATATTAATGTGTGTGTATTTGTGCGTGTGCGTGCGTGCGTCTTTGTGTGTGTGTGCGTGTGTGTGTGTGTGTGCGTGCGTGCGTGCGTGCGTGCGTGCGTGCGTGCGTGCGTGCGTGCGTGCGTGCGTGTGTGTGTGAGTGTGTGTGTGCGTGAGTGTGAAATAATCTTTTACATAGTAAAATGTTTGAACTGTATCTACATGTAACTGTGGACTTATCGGTCTAAGAAATATTAGTACTCATTATTTTAAATAGATGGCGTTGGCGTTGGCTTAATGATATGGATCTAAGACTTTCGCATGGACAGGGGGAGGACCAGGTGGTGTAAAGTTTAACACGCTCGTCGGAGCTGGTGGAAGCAATTTTGGATATTGAGACGTGGAAAATGTTACATGCCGTTCTATTGTTTGCGCTTGCTTTGTTTTGCGAAAGGCTTGAATAGTGGCCGAGAAGATGGAATGGAAAATTTGTTTGAACAGCAATTTTATACTGTAGGCATCGTTTATGAAATATCCTACGACTTTTAGGAATTTTCTTAACGTTTTAGTCCTAAATATCGATTGTCCTAATATACATACTTTATTCTTTATGTTTTTCATCCAGAAATGAGAGTAATTTTCTCAACGGAATTATCATAGATTAACTTGTTAAAAGGCCACTTTGACATTTTCGAATCTTCATCATATCGCAAGGAGTTATGGTTGAGAAGAAGAAATACACTTTTAAATCTTTTTTTGTCGTGGCTTATGGTAGATTTGCTGCAGATGGCATTTACTAAATGGGGAGCACTGAGTGCTCTCACCCGGTACAAAATTTAAGACAACTGGCCTGAGGGTGCCGATTTGGGCGCGTACCTTGGCTCGGGACGTCGTGAGAGGAAAAATATCTGAAAGATTTAATCGACTCTAGTGGGTCGACAGCGATTTACATGTACAGCGGCGTAGCTTGAAATTAGTTTTACCGGCTACCCATTTGTCCGGCTAAGTAGTTAATGCCATCCGCGGCAAATCTACAATAAGTCACGTCAAGAAAAAATAAACATATGCTACCTTAAGCGCGTGTGAACGAGATAGACATTCCGCGCGACCTCCCTTACTCCTCAATACTTACGTTTTGACAAGATAAAGTACGGTCACGAGCATTAATATGTATACACTTTGGTACCATGTCACATTACTTTTTTGACAAATTGAACTATAAGTTGAGACTTATAGTTCAATTTGTTTGGTGAGCCAAATGTCAAATATGTTAGTGCGACAGAGTCCTAAAGTGGGTACATTATATTGCTCATGACTGTACCTACAGCAGTTCGCTCCGTCAATATAAGTTATTATGAAACTTGATGAACGCAGTAAAGTACAGAGGAATCGAAGCAATTCATCTAAGAAAGCAATATTGCAATTTGACATTTGCGCATATAAAAGTAAGTGCGCAATGCAAAAAAATGTCAAATTCCAATACTTATTGCTTTCTTAGATGAACTGCTTCGTTGTGGCCATTTTAACCCCCCAGACGTTTGTTCCTTTAACGTACTTAGGTAGTTATTGATTAATGCGAAATTTGATGAGCGGGACAAACGTCAAAACATAATGTACCTCTAATTTATCACGTTTACTGCTTATGAACCACATATGGGGCAATAAATTTGAAACTCATACGTGCATGTCCCATATGTGGGGCACATTTTGTCTTGCTATAGTGTGTCTATGTACATAAATTCCAATGTATTTATCGAAAAATAACATTGCACGTGAGAGGTTGGTTTCTTACTTTCAGTTACGCAGTAAACGTGTTAAGACTAAAGTGGCCGCCATCGAGGGGGTGAGGTAAATCAAGGCCTCTCCAAGCTCGTATTGGCGCGGGGCGGAGATTGCCTACAGTATCGCTTCTACATATACGTAGTAAGTAGTTGGTATATTCTATGTTCATCAACACTAATTTAAGGCCACACTCTTGTCGGTGTAGCGTTCTCCGTGCTACGTTTTTAAGAAAAATAGGACAGTTGGTTTCTCTCTTGCCTTCCGCCCCGCAGTACTCCGTCCGACGCGAGTGGGATGGCGCCCAGAGTAGTCTATTTCAAAGCCGTACTAGGACTCCTGTCCTCCGCCTCTGAATAGTACTGACAGTTACTGCTGCCCCCTGTCAGGTTCCGGGTTACAGTCGCTACCCCTTTAATCTATATATACTTATATTCTATGTTATTATGGTATCTATAAGGTATGGTATGGTATCTATTAAGTGAGTACGTATATTATTTTATCACAAAAAACATAAACAGACTATAATCGTGCCACTGCCGAGCACAGGTCTCCCCTCTATCAACCGGAGGGGGTATGGAGCATACTCCACCACGCAGCAGCGTGCAACGGAGCACCATTGCGGGTTGGCGGAGGTGTTTTTTACGGCTTATAGCCAGAACCAACGGCTTAACTTTTTCGAACAATCAAGTGATTCAAGCCTGCTCCTTACCAAACAAAGAATAGTCTCACGAAGTGATTTCGATAATGTTCCCATCGGGAATCGAACCCGGACCCCTAGATGGTGAGCCCAACACTCTTACCATTAGACCACAGAGAAATTAAACTCTATACTTTCTAAAAAGCTTTACTTTCGCATGCGGTACTTCACTAAAACGTGTAACAGCATCTTCCTTGTATCTCAGGTAGGGAAACAATCTCCTTAAAAAAGTGATAAAATGTACAGACGTAATGTACACAAAGTAATAATAAGTGGAGAGAGTGAAAGTGCGGAACACTCTAAACAACAGTCCCGAGGGACTGTTATGGAGAGCTTAGACCTTACTGCTAGTTCTCATCTAGAAATAATGATATTTGCGAGATTATCTCGAACGTAACTCACTCTTTATTTCCCTCGCGTTATCCTGTTGTCACGGCGTGCGCTTATCTGAGCGTATTTAAAATCAAATTTTAAATTCAAAATATTTAATTCGGAAACTAAGACTAGTTTCCGAATTAAATATTTTGCAAAAGCGATTGGCAGACTTCTGTCTTTTCTTTTCTCTTTTCACTATCCTGCGCACGCAATCAAGTAAACAGTCTACCGTCATCGGGGGTCCAACCGGCCTCGTTTACACTTTACTTGAATACTTAAATAAAAAAAAAATACGGGTAACTTGGACCCAGGATGTTAGTAACAATGATTTCTTACTCACTAATATTAGTATTACATAGATTCTATACACAATACACACACATACACAATAAAATTGAAATAAAAAATAAGACATTTATTTACTGCTCCTGTACAGTCATGAGCAATATAATGTACCCACTTTAGGACTTTGTCGCACTAACATATTTGACATTTAGTGAGACTTACAGTTCAATTTGTCAAAAAAGTTAATGTGACATGGTACCAAAGTGTATACATATTAATGCTCGTGACCGTACAAGTGACTCATGGAGCAATGAGTCATGTACGGACAGTCCAGCCTACTTACAATCATGCTCAGGATACTGTTAACCGTTAACCGTTACTTTTGTGATGCCTGTTACTAATGTATTACTAGATCTAAGATAAGATCTAAATCTAGTATCTAGATCTAGTATTAGTGTTACGAATACTAGATCTAGATACTAGATAATGTAGTCTTAGGATCAAAAGTGAAATAAAAATCAAACAAAAACCCTAACCTCTTTATTTAACAATTTAAAACAATATTCACAAATTACTCAAGAAACATCACAACCCACTTTCATAGAACATAACTTTACAAATAAATAAATAAAATTATGAAAATAGCAATTTACAAAGCAAAACAAAATGGCTCACGTGACTCGGATTACGTTACACACTACAGTCCTCTAAGTTGTGTACGTCGCAGGCGCACGCAGAGAAATGAAAAAGTTTCACCGGTCTCGACGCCTTATAATAATATAGGGTCGGCGGTTTCTGGGATTGGTATATCGGGGGTACAACTAATAGTAGTATAGTTTGTAATGTGACTAATAAATATGGATATTTTTATAAGTCCGAAATAAACATTCCTTGACATCCATCAATCGTTTCATAGACGCCGGTTCAGACATCAGATTTCATGTGCGATACTAAATCCTTTATCTCAGACTTTATCTACAAAATATCGTTAATATTCCAGATTTAAACCTAACACCGTAGTAGTGGTAGGGACAACCATGTAAAGTAAGAGCGGGTAACAAGGAGCCGCGACGGTTTTATCGCCACAATAAAACAAGAGACATGTGTTCAGTACTTCACTCGCACTTCATAACAACTGTGAGACTGTGACGCTGTCAAATAACACGGGGAGAACTGTCGCATAGCATTCCAATTGTGGGGGATAAAGTGGAACAGATGTGTTGTGATAAAGAAAAAGATTTTTAAGTACAGTTATAAATAAATATATATTATTATAATATAAATTGCAGTTATAGTTGCAAATTGAGGAGCTCGATGGCGCAGCGGTAAACGCGCTCGGTCTGCGATTGTTGAAGTTAAGCAACTTCCGCAAAGGCCGGTCATAGGATGGGTGACCACAAAAAAAAAGTTTTCATCTCGAGCTCCTCCGTGCTTCGTAAGGCACGTTAAGCCGTTGGTCCCGGCTGCATTAGCAGTCGTTAATAACCGTCATTCCAGACTGGGCCCGCGTGATGGTTTCAGGCCCGATCTCCCTATTCATCCATAGGGAAGGCCCGTACCCCAGCAGTGGGGACGTTAATGGGCTGATGATGATGATAAGTTGCAAATTAACAAATAGACAATGCTGAGTTCATGACTTTGTCATTGTTGTGCCACATTAACTTTAGTTTTACTTTTAGGTATTTTTTTTTATTGCACCATCCCGCATCCAAGTTGTTTGCAAACGTTTGTTTCCTTTTGGTGGTTGCCTGGAAGAAATTGCTCTAGAGCAATAAGGCCGCCCAAATTGTACTGTTTTCATGTGTTATGTCTGATTGTTGAAATTTTAGTTCTGTGCAATAAAGTATATTTGATTTGATTTGATTTGATTGTGTGCCAATAAATCTACTTATTTTACAGAATGAAAAACAATGTTTCTGTATAATAGTTATTTGTGATTGCTCGGTATAAAGTGTGTCAGAAGTTGATAAAAAAGTATTTTCTCTCTCTCTCTCTTAAATTATGTCTCACTAAACTTTTCCTTTGCAGGCATATACAAATTTCACACAGGCAATGAAATAAAATGATGTACAATTAACATAACAATATTTTTTCATGATCAACAACGAAGACCTCTACGACCCCAGCATTAGATGCATGTATATATACTTTCGCAAAGGCCGGTCATAGGATGGGTGACCACAAAAAAAAAAGTTTTTAGATCGAGCTCCTCCGTGCTTCGGAAGGCACGTTAAGCCGTTGGTCCCGGCTGCATTAGCAGTCGTTAATAACCATCAATCCGCACTGGGCCCGCGTGATGGTTTGAGGCCCGATCACCCTATCCATCCATAGGGAAGGCCCGTGCCCCAGCAATGGGGACGTTAATGCGCTGATGATGATGATGATGTATACTTTATTAAGCAATAGTAGACGGAGTAAACGGAATTCAAAACCTAAACCTCCAAACCCCTGTTTAAAAAAACCACAACATAACAGCATCACGCCTGTATCCCCAAAGGGGTAGGCAGCCTATAGTACATACATCTACTCCAGCTATGTTTAAGTCCCATGTTATAGGGGGCGAGCCTATTGCCATTGTCCGCGCACAAATCGTGGAAACTTCGTCATATCAATTTAATTACAGATAATTAAATTAATATGACGAAGTAATGATGTTAAAATTCATTATGAATTATTAAGTCGAATTAAATGGTTGAGAGCCCGAGCTTCGTGGCCTCCGTGGTCCAGTGGTTGAGCGTTGGGCTCACGATCCGGAGGTCCCGGGTTCGAATCTCGGTGGGGAGTAACACAAAAATCACTTGGTGATCAGTTTGCTTAGGACATTACAGGCTGATCACCTGATTGTCCGAAAGTAAGATGGTCCGTGCCTCGGAAGGCACGTTAAGCCGTTGGTCCCGGTTACTACTTACTGATGTAAGTATGTAGTCGTTACATGAGTCATGTCAGGGGCCTTTGGCGGCTTAATAATAACCCTGACACCAGGGTTGATGAGGTTGGTATTCACCTCACAACCCACACGATAAGAAGAAGAAGAAGCCCGAGCTGGGATTCGAACTAGTCACACCACGATCTAAGACACGCGGTATCCGAACAAGGCTATCAAGGGAAAACCACGGATGCTATTAATCGGTTTAAGTTCATGCAGGTGTGTATGTCATATATCTACGTCAGTATATCCAAAAAGCCAACTAATTTTAATACTATAATTAATGGCGCCCCTCCAAATACCAGTCCTTCGTTAATTGGTCAGGGGATTTGGGACTATTTCATTGCGAATATAATAAACATTAATAACGAAATATAATGAATAACAAGTCTCTCTTTATCTTTTGCTTTCGTGTATTGGTGATAAGAGGAAATATGGGACATTTCTAAATTTGAAATTGAGGTTTGTTTTCGATTCTGTTTTGCAGACTACCTATTCCCCATGGAAATGCGGGTGTAAGGTTATTTATTCAGGGTATTAGTGACATCGTAACGAATACTGAGGGGGATGATTCAGACCATGATCCTGACTTAATATCAATAGAATATTCCACTTGATACTAACTCAGAATAATGAGCTGAATCATCCCCCTGAGGATGCGTTACGATCTCACTTACACGCTGTACAAGTACATAACAAATACTTTATTGCCCAAACAGGAAAATACAAAACAAAAGAGAAATATAATGAGTACAATAGGCGGCCTTATCACTAAGTAGCAATCTCTTCCAGACAATCTTTAAGTATAGGAGTTTTTTTACATACAAGTACGTTTGCGTTTTAGTGACACCGTAACGAATACTGAGGGGGATGATTCAGACCATCATTCTGAGTTGATATCAAGTGAAATTACCTATTGGAAAATTCATCTGATTTCTGACTGTAACAGCAAAATTGACTATTGCTAACTCCTCCACCTTATTATCACTTGGTATGTTTGTGTGTGTAGTTTTGTACCGGCAAACTTTACAAAACTTCCCTTATAAAACTCGTTTCTACTACACTACTTTCTAACTTCAATTTACAGTATACAGTATCAAATATCTTTCCATAGCGTGCACTTTCAACACAACTTTGTATCGACAACTTTCATCATCTTTTACCATCATTAAAACTTGTGACTCGATCAAACCTTCCTTGCGCTCGGGTAGTTAGTTTATACTTAGAAACTTCGGTGCAACTCCTTAGAGATTATAGGGCATTCTTCTCTCGTGTGAGTGAGGTGAATGACAGACTTCAACTCTGGTGTTACTATTGAGCCGCCAAAGGCCCCATGACATTGCTCTTGTAACGACTACATACTTACTTACGTTTACTTACGTTTAGTTGGGTTACAGTCTGAACCTGAAAAAGTGTATTATTTCATAAGATTTATGTCTGTAACATGTTACGTGTGTTTCTTAAATAAATAAATAAATAAAGTATCCGGGGCCGATTGCTTAATGTGCTTTCTGGGGAAACCACGGATCATCTTTCTTATTATTCTTAAACTATGTCGCTGTATTAGGCTACTTGACAGCATAGTCAAATGAGATCTACAATGAGATACTTTTTACAAAACGTCAACACGAAAGTTTTCTTTGGAGTTTGTGTGGAAATAGTCACTAACATACTAATTATGACGTCATTAACAAAAGCGGCCAGACGTCATATTCATTGTTACTAAATTAAAAAATAAAAATTGGTAAATAAGTCGAAAAGTAAAATGAGATTGATTTTTGATCAACTAAGACTGGCTTCCCTATGTATGGATAGGCCCGTGCCCCAGCAATGGGGACGTTAATGGGCTGATGATGATGATGAAGACTGGCTTCCATTTCTAGATTATCAGTTTATAATTTATCTTTGATAATTGTTAATTTACCTAATTAAGATTGAATGAGGGACTTTCCATGCTACGTTTCCTAATAACAATACAGATGGCGTTGTACAGATTTGACGTGATAATTACTTATTTTCTCATAATTATGCAAAAATATAATATAATGGCAGAAGCTTATATAAAAATAATTATTGCTTGCTATTTGGATCACATTATGTACTTATAGAATTATGTTGCTACCTAAAAATCTACTTGATATCAACTCAGATACATGGTCTGAATCATTCCTCAAAGTTTTCGTTACGATGTAACCGTAACGAAAAATACAGGTTTTTATCATTTTTCATTTTACTTTTTGATTTTAAAGGGATCAAACCATAATATTGAATTGAAAATAGTTGAAAAATAAACAATCATCAATCATCATGGATTTATTAACACTTGTTTATCACTTACAAATAATTATTAAAACTAACTAATAATTAAGTATGTTGTCCTCTCTACCAGTTGCTGTGCCCTTACCGAGTCCGTTGATACTACAATACTCACTTTTGTATTTTTTAACACCACATTTTGTACGAAGACAGGGTCGCAATAAAAAATTACCATTTCTATTTTCCGATAGGAAATTCTACTTGATATAAACTCAGAATCATGATCTGAATCACATCCATAACATCCCGAATACCATCGAATTGCCGACTTACAATAAAAAAAAAAACTACTACGTATAGACCGGCAATTCTCCGCCCCCCGTCAGCGTCTGAGCTAGGTTTACCTCACCCCCTCTTGAACACAGTTTAGACTTGAATCGTATGGCGTCAGACGTCACACACACAGATGCGCGTGTACGATAACGTCAATGTGTAGTGTCTGTGTAAAACGGGGTTGTTTGTATGAAGTGTCCGGGGTGTGCTTAAGATTTATTATTATGTCGGATATTCACAACTA
The DNA here is from genome assembly GCF_024362695.1 of Pectinophora gossypiella. Lineage (NCBI taxonomy): Eukaryota > Metazoa > Arthropoda > Insecta > Lepidoptera > Gelechiidae > Pectinophora > Pectinophora gossypiella. Next base: position 3,992,768 of record NC_065426.1, read on the forward strand.
TATATGTTATTTGAACCATCAAAGCGTCTATTTTAATCCCCTCGCTTCCACTGATTGCTCAAGGGTCGAGAACTGTCTTCGTTACATCAAAGGCTGTTTATTCGCAGGAAATAAGCACTTTCGAGTCACTGAACATTCGATAAGGGACATGTCTCCCCCAATTTGTGCACTGAGAAAAAACGTACTGTTATTCTTATTTATTTAGATAAGTAAGTACATACTTTTCATAAACGTTAATCATCATCATCATCAGCCCATAAACTTCCCCACTGCTGGGGCACGGGCCTTCTCTGTGGATGGATAGGGAGATCGGGCCTTAAACCATCACGCGGGCCCAGTGCGGATTGATGGTTATTAACGACTGCTAATGCAGCCGGGACCAACAGCTTAACGTGCCTTCCGAAGCACGGAGGAGCTCGAGATGAAAACTTTTTTTTTGTGGTCACCCATCCTATGCCTTTGCGAAAGTTGCTTAACTTAAACAATCGCAGACCGAGCGCGTTTACCGCTGCGCCACCGAGCTCCTAAACGTTATAGGGTTCCAATCCCGGTACCAAATTTGCACCAATGAGTTATTAATTAATCTTAAGTGCAGTTTTCACTAACACAGTTGCCTCCACTAATATAGACGCCGATACTGCTCACCACCTATCACGCTATTCTAACAGGAAGCTCGGTGAGGTGTGGGTACTTGTTAATTTTGCGATGAATATACCTCTTCAAGAGCAAGAGGCAAGAGGGAAACCACTGCCCTATTTTTCCTTTAAAAAGTAGCATGGAAAATGCTGCCCCGACAAGAACGTGGCTCTTAAATTGATGATGATGATGATGTCTCTAACTACCCCATTTGGGATATAGTCGTGAGCTTATGTAGATTGAGAAGCGATCGCTCTAACCACTAGACCACGCAGGTCAAATCATCATTTTCCTAGCATTGTCCCGTGTTCCACGGGGACCTCGGAGGTCAAACATATCACGAAAAACGCGTGGATGTTTTATTTCACACTACCTCTGTCAATGTCATAATAAATGGGATTTTCCACGTAATCAATCAAATAACTCATATCAACTCATAATGTAAGGTTTGACTTCTGGCGAATAAGCGGCAGCGATTATTTCTACATAATATTAATTTGGTCTAATCTGATCGAGGCTAGAAAATTCCACTGCTGGCCAAACCTCCCTTTCCTCTTTCCATTTTTCGCGGTCCTGTGCATACTCCGTCCAGTTCCTCCGGCAAGCACAGAAACTTAGGACATAATGGTGTTGATTCCTATACACACCATCTAATTTTATGTTAAGTTATACCTGTCTTTTTCTTATCCGTTGAAAAAGAAAGGGACGGATAATCGACAGACATAAAATTATTCATTTACTCATTCACTCACTTTACTCATTCATTTATTCATTCATTTACTCATTCTTTCTAAAATTAAGAGTTGTCAATCATCCGTCCCTTTCCTTTTCG